>NW_027325358.1:31369752-31873313 GCF_036924035.1 Leuresthes tenuis
ATGTATGGTTTGACATTCGCACCTTTGCTTACCCTCTTTTTATACTGATTGCTCAAGATTAAGTTGTTCTTTCTCAAACTACAAAATTTTTTTAATTGTTGAAACTTGATTTGAAGTGGATAAATAAGGAAGACAAACAGTTTTAAGTCAGGCTGATAGCAATTAATTTTATAGCAAAATCTGTATTTCGTCATTTGTCGAGAGATGCTTATTGCTGAAGAAGTTCTTTCTCATTCTACAAAGTACAACGTTGTTTATCATTGAAACTTGATTAGACATGAATAAATATGAAGGACAAAGCAGTCTTAACATGGTTTGAGTTAAGGAATTCGTTTTATAGGAGAATCCGAATTCGTGCATAACTCGTAAAATAGAGCTTATTTTCGGATTCCTGAAGAATGAGTCTGGTTCTTTCTCATAATACAAAGTTTGTTGTTTATTGTTGAAACTTCATCAGACCGTTAGATATAGTCGGACTCACCTCGACGCACGGCTTGGGATCTGGAACCAGTACTCTTGAGAGGGGTTGGACTCTCTTCCACTCTGGAGTTGCCCGTGGTGAGAGGCGCAGAGCAGGTGTGGGCATACTTATTGCCCCCCGGCTGTGTGCCAGTACATTGGGGTTTACCCCAGTGAACGAGAGGGTAGCCTCCCTCCGCCTTTGGGTGGGGGGACGAGTCCTGACTGTTGTTTGTGCCTATGCGCCAAACAGCAGTTCAGAGTACCTACCCTTTTTGGAGTCTCTGGGGGAGGCACTGGAGAATGCTCCTACCGGAGACTCCCTCATTCTGCTGGGGGACTTCAATGCTCACGTGGGCAATGACAGTGAGACCTGGAGGGGTGTGATTGGGAGGAACGGCCCCCCCGATCTGAATCAGAGTGGTGTTATGTTGTTGGACTTCTGTGCCAGTCATAGACTGTCCATAACGAACACCATGTTCAGGCATAAGGGTGTCCATATGTGCACTTGGCACCAGGACACCCTTGGCCGCAGTTCGATGATCGACTTTGTGGTTGTATCATCGGACTTGCGGCCGTATGTCCTGGACACTGGGTGAAGAGAGGGGCGGAGCTGTCAACTGATCACCACCTGGTGGTGAGTTGGCTCCGCTGGTGGGGGAGGATGCCGATCAGACCTGGCAGGCCCAAACGTATTGTGAGGGTCTGCTGGGCGCGTTTGTCAGAATCCCCCGTCAGAAGGAGCTTTAACTTCCACCTCCGGCAGAGCTTCAACCATATTTGAGGTGGGGGACATTGAGTCCGAATGGGCCATGTTCCGTGACTCCATTGCCGAGGCAGCTGGTCGGAGTTGTGGCCGTAAGGTGGTCGGTGCCTGTCGTGGCGGCAACCCTCGAACCTGCTGGTGGACACCAGTGGTGAGGGAAGCCGTCAAGCTGAAGAAGGAGTCCTATCGGGCCTTTTTGGCCAGTGGGACCCTGGAAGAAGCTGATAGGTACCGACGGGCCAGACGGGCCACGGCTTCGGCGGTTGTGAGGCAAAAACTTGGGCCTGGGAGGAGTTCGGTGAGACCATGGAGAACGATTTCCGGACGGCCTCGAAAAGATTCTGGTCCACCATCCGGCGTCTCAGGGGGGGGGGAGCGGCTCACAGTCAACACTGTTTACAGTGGGGACGGGGCTTTGCTGACCTCAACTAGGGATGTTGTGAGTCGGTGGGGGGAGTACTTCGAGGAACTCCTCAATCCTACCAACACGAGTCGGAGAGCTCGGAGACGGGGCCTCCCATTTCTGGGGCTGAGGTTGCCGAGGTGGTTAAAAAGCTCCTCGGTGGCAAGGCCCCGGGGGTGGATGAGGTCCGTCCTGAGTTTCTCAAGGCTCTGGATGTTGTAGGGCTGTCTTGGCTGACACGCCTCTGCAGTATCGCGTTGACATCGGGGACAGTGCCTCTGGACTGGCAGATTGGGGTGGTGGTCCCCCTCTTTAAAAAGGGGGACCGGAGGGTGTGTTCCAACTATAGGGGTATCACACTCCTCAGCCTCCCTGGTAAGGTCTATTCGGGGGTATTGGAGAGGAGGATCCGTCGGATAATCGAGCCTCGGATTCAGGAGATGCAGTGTGGCTTTCGTCCTGGCCGTGGAACAGTGGACCAGCTCTATACCCTCGGCAGGATCCTGGAGGGTGCATGGGAGTTCGCCCAACCAGTCTACATGTGTTTTGTGGACTTGGAGAAAGCGTTCGACCGTGTCCCTCGTGGAGTCCTGTGGGGGGTGCTCCGGGAATATGGAGTGCCGGACCCCTTGATAGGGGCCGTTCGGTCTCTGTATGACCGGTGCCAGAGTTTGGTCCGCATTGCCGGCAGTAAGTCGGATACGTTTCCGGTGAGAGTTGGACTCCGTCAGGGCTGCCCTTTGTCACCGATTCTGTTCCTAACTTTTATGGACAGAATTTCTAGGCGGAGCCAGGGCGTTGAGGGTGTCCCATTTGGCGACCTCAGAATCGGGTCTCTGCTTTTTGCAGATGATGTGGTTCTGTTAGCGTCGTCAGGCCGTGACCTTCAGCTCTCACTGGAGTGATTCGCAGCCGAGTGTGAAGCGGCTGGGATGAGAATCAGCACCTCCAAATCCGAGACTATGGTTCTCAGCCGGAAAAGGGTGGAATGCTCTCTCCGGGTCGGGAATGAGATCCTTCCCCAAGAGGAGGAGTTCAAGTATCTCGGGGTCTTGTTCACGAGTGACGGACGAATGGAGCGGGAGATTGACGGGCGGATCGGTGCGGCGCCTGCAGTGTTGCAGGCTCTGCACCGACCCGTCGTTGTGAAGAGGGAGCTGAGCCAGAAGGCGAAGCTCTCTACTTACTGGTCAATCTACGTTCCCATCCTCACCTATGGTCACGAGTTGTGGGTAGTGACAGAAAAAACAAGATCGCGAATACAAGCGGCCGAAATGGGTTTCCTCCGCTGGGTGTCTGGGCTCTCCCTTAGAGATAGGGTGAGAAGCTCAGTCATCCGGGAGGGGCTCGGAGTAGAACCGCTGCTCCTCCGCATTGAGAGGAGTCAGATGAGGTGGCTCGGGCATCTGGTTAGGATGCCCCCTGGGCGCCTCCCTGGGGAGGTGTTCCGGGCACGTCCCACTGGGAGGAGACCCCGGGGGAGACCCAGGACACGTTGGAGAGACTATGTCTCTCGGCTGGCCTGGGAACGCCTCGGGGTCCCCCCGGAAGAGCTGGAGGAAGTGGCCGGGGACAGAGACGTCTGGGTTTCTCTGCTCAAGCTGCTGCCCCCGCGACCCGACCCCCGGATAAGCGGCAGATGATGGATGGATGGATATATCCTCCACCAACCAGACTTACAACCCCCGACTAGGGTAGCAGAATTTCTAAGCATCTGTACCCCAAAACTACTATCAAAAATATATAAATTATTGTCTAAGATAGATGACACAATGTCTCTTCCGTCCTCAAAATGGGAGGCAGATTTATCCATCAGTTCTGGTCATAGCTTCTAACCACAAATATGTTTGAACACCTTCATAAAGACTCGAAATCCTAATTTACAGCTCATACAATACAAAATCCTTCATAGAACACACTATACAGGACAAAGGATGTTCAGGATAGGTCTAACACACTCAAACATCTGCTCACATTGCACAGATAACACACCTGATGATTATGCACACGCTTTGTGGTTTTTCTGCGCCTGTCCAGAAGTTCTGGCTTGAAGTCTGTGAGGACCTATCAACATGGCTAAAGTGTAGCATCCCTGCATGCCCCACACTGTGCATACTGGGTGACTTAGACAACATCAACATGGAAATTAACTCAGCACACATGGTTGTCACAGTGTTATGTATCGCAAAGAAAACTATTCTCATGAACTGGAAAGCGAAGAACAATCTGTGTATTAACCAGTTTAGAAATTTTCTTTTAGATTATATTAGCATGGAAACAATGTCTGCCTCCTCAAAACATCAATTGGCTGAATTTCATTCTCTCTGGTCCCCTCTGATTAGTTTTATCACATAGTGGTGGTGGTGGGTTGCTGGGTGATGGTGGGTCTCAGGCCCGGGCTGCTGCAACTGGTGTGACCGGGTGGTTTGTTTGTTTGTTTTTTTTATGTTATTTGTTTGTTTTTTGTAGAGGTCCTCCTGGGTGGGGTTGGGTTGAGTGGGGTGGGGCGGGATGGGTACCTTCTGGGGGTACAGTAGCTCCCGGAATATGGTCGCTGCAGGCCCCGAGCCTGGTGGACATCAGGCCCTCCTGCCCATTGTTGGCTCCCAGGTAGCGGGGATGCCTATTGCAGCCAGTCCCTGGCTGCCCTCTCTGGGGGAGAGTAGCTCCCCCGTTATATATCCCCATACCCCTCTCCCTTCTGGCTCCTGTACACAGCACACACTCACACATGAAGGGTTTTGGGGGCGTGTGTGTTCGGTGGGGTGCAGTGGATGGGGCCACGTAGGTGGTCCCCTTTGGTTGCACTCTGCAGTTCCCTGCCCCTGTTTTAATTACACCTTAGACATTAGTACTTATCAAACACACTCACACACACACATTAGGTCTTGGGGGGTGGTTACACTGAGTGGCATCTGGTGGGCGGGGCTCTTTGGGTATGTAGGCTGCCCAGAGTGCCGCGCTCCCAGTTCTACAAGTTTGGCTGCCCCTCAATTTTAATTGCTCACTATTAGAAAATATTGAAGAGCCAGAAGGGTGAGGGGAGGGGTCTTCTTCGCACACCCCTGCTTCCTGGTGTCGTCTCGGGGCAGGAGGGGCCAGGAGGATTAATTAATTGTTTTGCTGGTTCGGGGTCTGTGGTCGCTGGGGGGTTGCTGGCCTCCTGGTGTGCCCGCTGCACTACACCCCAGCAGAGTCAAGGGAGTTAGGATGTGTGGATGTGTGGATGTATGGGACGTGAAAGTGTGTGTGGTAATGATTGGGCCTGGATCTGGGACTTGCTGTCGCCTGGCCTGCCTGTGTTTCTCCCGATGGGGCATCAGCGTTGCCTCTCCCCACTGCTCGCGACTTCACCCACCTGTGGGCACGTCTTGACTCCCAGGGCACTTGGCCAGGGGCGCTGGGGCAGGCGCTGACCCACTTTGTGGCTGTCTGGGGCGCTTGGCCCTCCTGGGTATTGGGTGGGGCCTCTGCCGGGGGGTTTGGGGGCGCTCGGGCTCCTGGGGCCCAGGTCCAGTGCACGGCCCATGTCTGGGCGGCTGGGGCCTGGCGGGGTCGGTGGGCTGTTACCCCTGGTTCCCGGAGTGCCTCTGCCCTATGCTTATGGGGGCTCTTTCCGGGGGCTTCCTCTGCAGTCTTCTGGGTGGATGCGTGGTTGCCCCTGCAGTGGGCTGCCTGGGTTCTGTGCTCTGTGGGGGCTGCTGGCGGCCTGGGTCTTGTGGCCCTCTCTGCCTGCTTCTGATTGCTTGGGGGGGGGGGCTGTGGATTGTGGCCCTGTACGCTTATACACTCATAACTAAGCACGGTTATCATGTAGGTCCTGTGCCATGGGTGTTGCATGTTCTCACACACACACACACACATTCATTAGTCCAGTAGCATGGTCACTAAGCAGTTGATGTATTATCATGTTGTCTCAGGTCATCTATATCCACAGCTGTGTTGTATGCGATTGCCGCTTCTTGTGCTTGTTTTTGTTTGTTTGTGTGTTTGTTTTTTCTCTGCTTGTCTGCTTTCAGGTGCTCCTGGTGGCGCTAAGGCTGGATTCCCCTCATAGGCCATGGATTGTTGTCTGTTTTGTTTTTTACAGGTGTAGCAGCTGGTTGTCTGGTTTTTGTTTCTATTTTTGTTCTGTTTCCTCTTCTTTCCTCTTCTTCTTTCCTTGTCCCCCGGTCCGGTTCAGTTCAGTTCATGTCATATATTGTAAACAGAAATAAATAAATGGGCATCAAGGGGAGCTTTACATTTATAAAACTTCCCTTGGCAAAACAAATCTGTTTGGCATCAAAGGTATTCAGACTACAATTCTTCTGACATAATGCTGAACAGGACAAGGGGAAAACAAAGTAAAGAAGACAGTTCTGCCGAAAGCCAGGGATAGACCTGTTCTAAGTTCTATACTTTTTAAAAGGGGCGTGTTTATCAACTATGGAATTAGAAGATTTACAAAAATGGTCAAGTGCTAGATCTTCATCTGGGATTTTAACAGTGTCATATAACTATTCAACAGATCAGTTAAAAAAAGCCTGCTCATGGAGATGTTTCAGGATCTGGATACCAAGCGTGGACCTAATGTTTTCATTTTTGCAATTCTGATACAGGCTATTGAGCAGTGATAACTAACACCAAGTTCAGATACTGCGGATTTTCTACCTTTGATTTGTTAAGATTGAGCCAATCAGGGACAACCTTGAAGGATCTCTTTGGTTTTGTAGGATCAGTAATTACCTGAGAAAGGTTGATATTGGTACACACCTTTTTTAAATGATCAGAGGCAGAGTTCAACTTGTTTAAATTAAAATTGCCACACAGAGATTGGGTTTAGGCCACATGCACACAGAATGACATCAACAAATATAAGAAATATTAAACATTTACACATAGATTTTTGAATACATGTAGAGGAATGATACTTTGAAATGTGCTCATTGCGGAGTTATGATCAGTTGAGTAATGAAGGTTGAACTATTCTAGGAAAGAGGTTCTATTCCCAGCATCATGATGGACACTCCTGATATAGAAGGTTTCGCTAACGCATTGGAATTGTTTTACTATTTTCATATGCATGTGCAATGAAGAATTGCTTGCTGCTGATAAATGCAAAGAAGAACAGCTTACACATAGATGCTCACATATAGGCTGCTGAATGCAATGAAGACCTGCTTATCAAGTAAAGTTCAATGTCAATGTGTAATATTCAATTAGGATTTGCAAAACAGTGAAGTTAAACAATGAATGGGTCCATAGTCGGTATGAGAAGACTACAGGAATATTTACCTGGGTGTACGTTCAAACAGAGATGAGAAAATTGCGATAAATAATTGTTTGTTTGTTTGTTAGTATGTATAGGAATGTTATGTGTATAAACTGTGTTGAGTTATAGTTACTCAGTAGTGTCTCAGTGAAACAACCGACGGGGGAAGCCTTGCGGTGACAACAAAAGCAGTGTTTTACTGATCAGTCAAGTTGCTCCAGTGTACTCCATACAAACTGGTTGGCTACTGAAGGGATAGAAAATGGGGAATACTTGTTTTAAAGCAAACAAGGAATTAGATGGGAAAAATACATGTTTTAACGGGACCCAGACAATATTAAATACTCAGACAGATGGGAGAAGAAGTGTAGTTTTGTATGAAATCACAAAATTATTACATAGAATTAGTGAAATCAATTGAAGAATGCCTTTCTGAAGAGCTGTTTACCACAGATGAGCAGCTTTGCGACCAAGCACATTGTAGATCGCTTTACTGCCAAAATGATCTAATTTAATGGATTGGTTTAGACATGCATAACAGCATTTTAAGAACAAAGAGAGAAACAAAAAGGGACAACGCTTCATGGTGGAAGGTGATGTATAAATAACTGTGTATATGATGAAGGGGGTGGCAACACCCATTCCGAAATCCCGCCATTCCGACATCCCGCTATTCCGACATCCCACCATTCCGACATACCACCATTCCGACAAACCACCATTCCGACATGCAAACGTCCCACCATTTCGACATCCCACCATTGCGACATCCCGCTATTCTGACGTTCAAATGTCCCACCATTCCGACAAGGCTTTCCGTATAAGGAAATGTGTGTTACTCAACAGGTGAGTCCCTTCTTTCTGTTCATGCAATTTATATGTTTAACACATGTTTATAGACAAGCGTTATTAAAAACACAAAGTCTCGGCAACTGGAGGAGGAGAAGCAGTCCGCGGTGGTTTTCAATCACACACTCCAATGCCACTTGTTTCAACTTCCGAAAATTTAATCCAGGAAAAAAAGGCTTACAAACATGGACCAAAACGGCTCCATAACACGCACAAGAATCCAAAAGAAACGAAAGTTAACTAAAAGAAAGCAAATAAACAGTATGAAGTGGTCAAAATTGGTTTTACGCATGCCTATGTGCGTCTGGCACATGCGTCTTCGGGCTCTCCCACGTTGGTTTGTGGATGAAAGCTATATGTTCAGCTGTAATGTCATGTAAAAACAATCTCTACATGACATTTAGTCCCAGGTGTGACCAGTTAGGTCCTTAAGATATCAACAGGCTGTATAAAGCTACAACCGTTGCGGCTGTGTGTTTGTGCCAAATGCGCAAAACCCATCCGCGCTTCCCAAAATTGGAGTGAGTACTCATAAATCACGTGAATAACATGAATAAACGTTTTTACTGCATTTTGTTGTGTTTTATACGTTCTATGCTGTCATTTCTATCTTCTCCTATTGGCAAGGCAAGTTAGAGTGCTCGCAACTGTGTCCTGTGCAGTAGCCGTGATATCTGTAATTGCAATTATTACTTTTGCATATGATGACAGCGTGCAAAAGACGCAAAGACTCCGGTGAACGAAGACAGAGGACTGACAAACCAGAAATAAAAAAGGATTCTCGATATCAAGATCCAGAAGAAGAGGCTAACAATGCCACGAACACTTACGATGCTGGGAATGATGCCAGCAATGAACAGAGAAGAAGATTCAGTGTCATCAATCTGCATTACGTGCCTCTAATGAGGGGGTGAATATAGAATCCTCAACGATTACAACGTCTCTGGGAACTGTGACAACAACAAGGTTTAAACCATTTTGATATATATTGTAACCTATTGTCTAAGGAATAGTGCTGAAAATGAGGTAAATCTAATCCACCACTGTCCTTGGTCTTCTGTAGGGTTTTTAAACTAATACGTGGTGGTTTGTTTTTCCACAGAAATTTGGAGATGCATGAATCTAGTGACTTAAACCAAGTAGCAGATGGTTTTATGGGGATCATTGAGAACAAATAGTTAACTTTTGGTAGTATCATCATTTTAATGGATGTAACTCTCCCCATAAGTGATATAGGTAAGGACTTCCAACGAGAGATCGTCCTCTACTGTCTTTAATAATTGCACATAATTTAGCTTTGTTAGCTCTGAGATCCTGGAGGAAATGTTTATGCCTGAATATCTAATATTTCCTGACTGTAAAGTGATCGCAGGTATATTATGGACCCTGCAGTTAATGGGCAGAACTGTGGTCTTAGACCAGTTGATAGAGTAGTCAGAAAGTGCTGAGAATTTATTTATGAGTGTGATCGTGTGACTGAGAGACGTCTGTGAGTTCTGAAGGAAAAGTAATACATCATCAGCATAAAGACTTATTTTATGCTCAATATTTTGGGATTAATTACTCACAAACGGGTAAGAAAAGGTAGTATTGCCAGACCATACATGATCAAAACAGGGAGCGGAGGTGGTTCAGCTGCAAGGTGTGAATGTCTGACTATAGTTTGTAAAAAGCGGGTAAGATAAGGTGCGAATGCCCGACAATGTATGATCAAAAGAGGGAGCGGAGGGTTTTGGCTACAAGAAGGTTTGAATGTCCGACCATAGTTTGTAAAAAGCGGGTAAGAAAAGGTTACCATACATCATCAAAAGCAGGAGTTGATGTGTTCGGCTACAAGAAGATTTGAATGTCCATCAATAATTGCTTTAAAACATGAAAGAAAATTTTCGAATATCAAACAGCACATGATCATAAGCGGGAGAGGAGTTGTTCAGCTGCAAGAAGGTGTGAATGTCCACCCATAATTACTGAAAAATGGGTAAGAAAAGGTGAAAATGCCCAACCATACATCATCAAAAGCAGGAGTGGATGTGTTCGGCTACAAGAAAGTTTGAATGTCCGACCATAGTTTGTAAAAAGCGGGTAAGAAAAGGTTCGAATGCCCGAACATAGACCATCAAAAGAGGGAGCGGAGGTGTTCCGCTGTAAGAAGGTGTAAATGTCCGACCATAGTTGGTAAAAAGCGGGTAAGAAAAGGTTAAAATACCCGACTGTACACAATCAATAGCGGGAGCGGAGTTGTTTGGCTACAAGAAGGTGTGAAAGTCCGACCACGGTTTGTAAAAAGCGGGTAAGAAAAGGTTCGAATGCCCGAATATATACCATCAAAAGTGGAAGTGGATGTGTTCGGCTGCAAGAAGGTGTGAACGTCCGACCAAAGTTTGTAAAAAGCAGTTAAGAAAAGGTTCGAATATCCAACCAAACATAATCAAAAGCGGGAGCAGAGCTGTTCGACTGCAAGTAGGTGTGAATGTCAGATCATAATTTGCAAAAAGCTGATGAGAAAGGGTGAGAATGTCCGGCTATACACCATCAAATGTGGGAGCGGAAGTGTTCGGCTGTGAGTAGGTGTGAATGTCCAACCATAATTGCTGAAAAATGTGTTAGAAGAGACTAGAATGCCGGACAAGACATCATCAAATGCGGGAGCGGAGTTGTTCGGCTGTGAGTAGGTGTGAATCTCCGAGCATAGTTTATAAAAAGGGGGTAAGAATAGGTTCGAATGCCCGAACATACACTATCAAAACAGGGAGCTGAGGTGGCTCAGCTGCGAGGTGTGAATGTCTGACTATAGTTTGTAAATAAGGTGCGAATGCCCAACAATGTATAATCAAAAGAGGGAGCGGAGGTTTTCGGCTACAAGAAGGTTTGAATGTCCGACCATAGTTTGTAAAAAGCGGGTAAGAAAAGGTTACCATACATCATCAAAAGCAGGAGTGGATGTGTTCGGCTACAAGAAGATTTGAATGTCCATCAATAATTGCTTTAAAACATGAAAGAAAATTTTCGAATATCAAACCGCACATGATCATAAGCGGGAGAGGAGTTGTTCAGCTGCAAGGTGTGAATGTCCACCCATAATTACTGAAAAATGGGTAAGAAAAGGTGAAAATGCCCAACCATACATCATCAAAAGCAGGAGTGGATGTGTTCGGCTACAAGAAAGTTTGAATGTCCGACCATAGTTTGTAAAAAGCGGGTAAGAAAAGGTTCGAATGCCCGAACATAGACCATCAAAAGAGGGAGCGGAGGTGTTCCGCTGTAAGAAGGTGTAAATGTCCGACCATAGTTGGTAAAAAGCGGGTAAGAAAAGGTTAAAATACCCGACTGTACACAATCAATAGCGGGAGCGGAGTTGTTTGGCTACAAGAAGGTGTGAAAGTCCGACCACGGTTTGTAAAAAGCGGGTAAGAAAAGGTTCGAATGCCCGAATATATACCATCAAAAGTGGAAGTGGATGTGTTCGGCTGCAAGAAGGTGTGAACGTCCGACCAAAGTTTGTAAAAAGCAGTTAAGAAAAGGTTCGAATATCCAACCAAACATAATCAAAAGCGGGAGCAGAGCTGTTCGACTGCAAGTAGGTGTGAATGTCAGATCATAATTTGCAAAAAGCTGATGAGAAAGGGTGAGAATGTCCGGCTATACACCATCAAATGTGGGAGCGGAAGTGTTCGGCTGTGAGTAGGTGTGAATGTCCAACCATAATTGCTGAAAAATGTGTTAGAAGAGACAAGAATGCCGGACAAGACATCATCAAATGCGGGAGCGGAGTTGTTCGGCTGTGAGTAGGTGTGAATCTCCGAGCATAGTTTGTAAAAAGGGGGTAAGAATAGGTTCGAATGCCCGAACATACACTATCAAAACAGGGAGCTGAGGTGGCTCAGCTGTAAGAAGGTGTAAATGTCCGACCATAGTTGGTAAAAAGCGGGTAAGAAAAGGTTAAAATACCCGACTGTACACAATCAATAGCGGGAGCGGAGTTGTTTGGCTACAAGAAGGTGTGAAAGTCCGACCACGGTTTGTAAAAAGCGGGTAAGAAAAGGTTCGAATGCCCGAATATATACCATCAAAAGTGGAAGTGGATGTGTTCGGCTGCAAGAAGGTGTGAACGTCCGACCAAAGTTTGTAAAAAGCAGTTAAAAAAAGGTTCGAATATCCAACCAAACATAATCAAAAGCGGGAGCAGAGCTGTTCGACTGCAAGTAGGTGTGAATGTCAGATCATAATTTGCAAAAAGCTGATGAGAAAGGGTGAGAATGTCCGGCTATACACCATCAAATGTGGGAGCGGAAGTGTTCGGCTGTGAGTAGGTGTGAATGTCCAACCATAATTTCTAAAAATCGGGTAAGAAAAGGCTCGAAAGCCCGACTATACACAATCAAAAGCGGGAGCGGGAGGTTTTCAGCTGCAAATCCTTCACTCAAACCAAGTGAAAACTGCTTTGTCCTTCATATTTATCAATTTCTAGATCGACTTCAACAAAGAACAACATTGTACTTTGCAGTAAAGAAAGAGCAAATCAAAAGTTTTAGGAATCCGAGAATAAGCTTATTTTCATGAGTTCTGCACGATTATTGATTTTACTATAAATGAATGCCTTCACTCAAACTATGTTAAAACTGCTTTGTCCTTCATATTTATCAATGTCTAGATTGACTTCAACAAAGAACAACACTGGATTTTGCAGTAGAAGAAAGAGCAACACTGAAGGAACAGAAATCCGAGAATAAGCTTATTTTCATACGTTCTGCATGATTTGGGATTTTATGTATAAAATGAATTCCTTTACTCAAACTATGTTAAAACTGCTTTGTCCTTCATATTTATCAATGTCTAGATTGATTTCAACAAAGAACAACACTGGATTTTGCAGTAGAAGAAATAGCAACACTGAAGGATCAGGAATCCGAAAACACGCTTATTTTCATACGTTCTGCTTGATTTGAGATTTTGCTATAAAATTAATTCCTTCACTCAAACAAAGTGGAAACTGCTTTGTCCTTCATATTTATCAATGTCTATATCGATTTCAACAAAGAACAACATTGTATTTTGCAGTAGAAGAAAGAGCAACACTTGAAGGAACAGGAATCCGAGAATAAGCTTATTTTCATACGTTCTGCATGATTTGGGATTTTATGTATAAAATGAATTCCTTTACTCAAACTATGTTAAAACTGCTTTGTCCTTCATATTTATCAATGTCTAGATTGACTTCAACAAAGAACAACATTGTATTTTGCAGTAGAAGAAATAGCAACACTGAAGGATCAGGAATCCGAAAACACGCTTATTTTCATACGTTCTGCTTGATTTGGGATTTTCCTATAAAATGAATTGCTTTGCTCAAACCAAGTTAAAATTGCTTTGTCCTTCATAGTTATCCATGTCTAAAATGTATCAAGCATAAAGTTCCCCATATTACCCTGAATGAGAAAGAAGCATCCCTTTGATTGAGCAGTACGTTCCTTTTGCGGAGTTATGCATGATTTCGGATTTTGCCATAAAATTCATTCCTTCACACCTTTTTTTTTCACCGCATTTTATAGATTATGGTTGGAAATTTCAACCACTCTAATCCGAAGACCTCTCCTCCCGCTTTTGTTAATATATTTGAACTTTAGTTGGACATTCACCCCTTTTTGCAGCTAAACCACCTCCGCTCCCTGTTTTGATGTTTTCATGTATGGTCTGGCAATACTACATTTTCTTACCCGTTTGTGAGTAATTATGGCTGGATATTCACACCTACTTGCAGCTGAACACAATCTCTCTCGCTTTTAATTATATTCGGGCATTCGAACCTTTTCTTACCAGCTTTTTACAAACCATGGCTGGACTTTCACATCTTCTTGTAGCCGAACAACTCCGCTCCCCCTATTGATTGTGTACAGTCGGGTATTTTAACCTTTTCTTACCCACGTTTTACCAACTATGGTCGGACATTCACACCTTCTTACAGCGGAACACCTCCGCTCCCTCTTTTGATGGTGTATGTTTGGGCATTCGAACCTTTTTTTACCCGCTTTTTACAAACTATGCTCGGACATTCAAACCTTCTTGTAGCCGAACACATCCACTCCTTCTTTTGATGATGTATGCTTGGGCATTCAAACCTACTTTTTGCCCGCTTTTCATTAATTTTGGGTGGACATTCACACCTTGTCACAGCCAAACACCTCCTCTCCCTGTTTTGATCATGTATGGTTGGACATTCGCACCTTGTCTCACCCGCTTTTTGCAAACTATGGTCGGCTGTTCACAGCTTCCTCTCCACCATACTTGTATGGTGGGATGTTCACACCCAGTTGCATCCGAAGACCTCCGCCCCCACTTTTGTTGATATTTAGTTGGTCATTCGCAGCTTACCCGCTTTTGGCAAACTATGGCCTTCTTGCAGCCAAACACCTCTGATCTCGCTTTTGATAATGTAAGGTTGGGCATTCAGACCTTGCTTCACCTGCTTTTCACCAAATATAGTCGGACATTCACACCTTCTTGCAGCCGAACACTTCCGCTCCACCTTTTAGTGTTCTATCACACCTTTTTTTCACCGAATTTTATAGATTATGGTTGGAAATTCTCAACCACTCTCATCCGAAGACCTCTCCTCCCGCTTTTGTTAATATATTTGAACTTTAGTGAGACATTCACACCTTCTTGCAGCTGAACCACCTCCGCTCCCTGTTTTGATCATGTATGGTCTGGCAATACTACCTTTTCTTACCCGTTTGTGAGTAATTATGGCTGGACATTCACACCTACTTGCAGCCGAACACCACCTCTCTCGCTTTTGATGATGTATGGACCGGCATTCTTACCTTTTCTAACACATTTTTCAGAAATTACGGTCGGAGATTCACACCTACTCACAGCCGAACAACTCCGCTCCCGCATTTGATGGTGTGCAGTCGGACATTCTCACCCTTTCTCATCAGCTTTTTGCAAATTATGATCTGACATTCACACCTACTTGCAGTCGAAAAGCTATGCTCCCGCTTTTGATTATGTTTGGTTGGATATTCAAACCTTTTCTTAACTGCTTTTTACAAATTTTTGTTGGACGTTCACACCTTCTTGTAGCCGAACACATCCACTCCTGCTTTTGATGATGTATGGTTGGGCATTCGCACCTTTTTTTTACCCATTTGTCAGGAATAATGGGTGGACATTCACACCTTCTTGCAGCTGAACACCTCCTCTCCCACTTATGATCATGTGCGGTTTGATTTTAGAAAATTTTCTTTCATGTTTTCTAGCAATTATTGATGGACATTTAGACCTTCTTGCAGCTGAACACCTCCGCTCCTGCTTTTGATCATACCTTGTCAGGCATTCGCACCATGTCTTACCCGCTTTTTACAAACTTTAGTCAAACATTTACACCTTTTTGCAGCCGAACACCACCTCTCCCGCTTTTGATGATGTATGGTCCGGCATTCTTTCCTTTTCTAACACATTTTTCAGCAATTATGGTCGGACATTCACACCTACTCAGAGCCGAACACCTCCGCTCCCGCATTTGATGGTGTATAGTCGGGCATTCTCACCCTTTGTTATCAGCTTTTTGCAAATTATGATCTGACATTCACACCTGCTTTTGATAATGTATGGTTGGGCATTCGCACCTTTTTTTACCCATTTTTCAGGAATTATGGGTGGACATTCACACCTTCTTGCAGCTGAACACCTCCTCTCCTTCTTATGATCATGTGCGGATGATATTCGAAAATTTTCTTTCATGTTTTAAAGCAATTATTGATGGACATTCAGACCTTCTTGCAGCTGAACCACTCTGCTCCCGCTTTTGATGGTGTATAGTCGGGCTTTCGAGCCTTTCCTTCCCGGTTTTTACAAATTATGGTTGGACATTCAGACCTTCTTGCAGCCGAACACCTCCGCTCCCTCTTTTGATCATACATTGTCGGGCATTAGCACCTTTTCTTACCCGCTTTTTACAAACCATAGTCGGACTTTCACATCTTTTAGTAGCCGAACAACTCCGCTCCCGCTATTGATTGTGTACAGTCGGGTATTTTAACCTTTTCTTACCCGCTTTTTACCAACTATGGTCGGACATTCGCACCTTCTTACAGCGGAACACCTCCGCTTCCTCTTTTGATGGTGTATGTTCGGGCAGTCAAACCTTTTCTTACCTGCTTTTTACAAACTATGGTCAGACATTCAACCCTTCTTGGAGCCGAACACATCCACTCCTGCTTTTTATTATGTATAGTTGGGCATTCGCACCTTTTCTTACCCATTTTTCAGTAATTATGGGTGTACATTCACACCTTGTCTCAGCCAAACACCTCCGCTCCCTCTTTTGATCATGTATGGTTTGACATTCGCACCTTTGCTTACCCTCTTTTTATACTGATTGCTCAAGATTAAGTTGTTCTTTCTCAAACTACAAAATTTTTTTAATTGTTGAAACTTGATTTGAAGTGGATAAATAAGGAAGACAAACAGTTTTAAGTCAGGCTGATAGCAATTAATTTTATAGCAAAATCTTTATTTCGTCATTTGTCGAGAGATGCTTATTGCTGAAGAAGTTCTTTCTCATTCTACAAAGTACAACGTTGTTTATCATTGAAACTTGATTAGACATGAATAAATATGAAGGACAAAGCAGTCTTAACATGGTTTGAGTTAAGGAATTCGTTTTATAGGAGAATCCGAATTCGTGCATAACTCGTAAAATAGAGCTTATTTTCGGATTCCTGAAGAATGAGTCTGGTTCTTTCTCATAATACAAAGTTTGTTGTTTATTGTTGAAACTTCATCAGACCGTTAGATATAGTCGGACTCACCTCGACGCACGGCTTGGGATCTGGAACCAGTACTCTTGAGAGGGGTTGGACTCTCTTCCACTCTGGAGTTGCCCGTGGTGAGAGGCGCAGAGCAGGTGTGGGCATACTTATTGCCCCCCGGCTGTGTGCCAGTACATTGGGGTTTACCCCAGTGAACGAGAGGGTAGCCTCCCTCCGCCTTTGGGTGGGGGGACGAGTCCTGACTGTTGTTTGTGCCTATGCGCCAAACAGCAGTTCAGAGTACCTACCCTTTTTGGAGTCTCTGGGGGAGGCACTGGAGAATGCTCCTACCGGAGACTCCCTCATTCTGCTGGGGGACTTCAATGCTCACGTGGGCAATGACAGTGAGACCTGGAGGGGTGTGATTGGGAGGAACGGCCCCCCCGATCTGAATCAGAGTGGTGTTATGTTGTTGGACTTCTGTGCCAGTCATAGACTGTCCATAACGAACACCATGTTCAGGCATAAGGGTGCCCATATGTGCACTTGGCACCAGGACACCCTTGGCCGCAGTTCGATGATCGACTTTGTGGTTATATCATCATGTCAGAATCCCCCGTCAGAAGGAGCTTTAACTTCCACCTCCGGCAGAGCTTCAACCATATTTGAGGTGGGGGACATTGAGTCCGAATGGGCCATGTTCCGTGACTCCATTGCCGAGGCAGCTGGTCGGAGTTGTGGCCGTAAGGTGGTCGGTGCCTGTCGTGGCGGCAACCCTCGAACCTGCTGGTGGACACCAGTGGTGAGGGAAGCCGTCAAGCTGAAGAAGGAGTCCTATCGGGCCTTTTTGGCCAGTGGGACCCTGGAAGAAGCTGATAGGTACCGACGGGCAAGACGGGCCACGGCTTCGGCGGTTGTGAGGCAAAAACTCGGGCCTGGGAGGAGTTCGGTGAGACCATGGAGAACGATTTCCGGACGGCCTCGAAAAGATTCTGGTCCACCATCCGGCGTCTCAGGGGGGGGGAAGCGGCTCACAGTCAACACTGTTTACAGTGGGGACGGGGCTTTGCTGACCTCAATTAGGGATATTGTGAGTCGGTGGGGGGAGTACTTCGAGGAACTCCTCAATCCTACCAACACGTGGTCGGAAGAGGCAGAGTCGGAGAGCTCGGAGACGGGGCCTCCCATTTCTGGGGCTGAGGTTGCCGAGGTGGTTAAAAAGCTCCTCGGTGGCAAGGCCCCGGGGGTGGATGAGGTCCGTCCTGAGTTTCTCAAGGCTCTGGATGTTGTAGGGCTGTCTTGGCTGACACGCCTCTGCAGTATCGCGTTGACATCGGGGACAGTGCCTCTGGACTGGCAGATTGGGGTGGTGGTCCCCCTCTTTAAAAAGGGGGACCGGAGGGTGTGTTCCAACTATAGGGGTATCCCACTCCTCAGCCTCCCTGGTAAGGTCTATTCGGGGGTATTGGAGAGGAGGATCCGTCGGATAATCGAGCCTCGGATTCAGGAGATGCAGTGTGGCTTTCGTCCTGGCCGTGGAACAGTGGACCAGCTCTATACCCTCGGCAGGATCCTGGAGGGTGCATGGGAGTTCGCCCAACCAGTCTACATGTGTTTTGTGGACTTGGAGAAAGCGTTCGACCGTGTCCCTCGTGGAGTCCTGTGGGGGGTGCTCCGGGAATATGGAGTGCCGGACCCCTTGATAGGGGCCGTTCGGTCTCTGTATGACCGGTGCCAGAGTTTGGTCCGCATTGCCGGCAGTAAGTCGGATACGTTTCCGGTGAGAGTTGGACTCCGTCAGGGCTGCCCTTTGTCACCGATTCTGTTCCTAACTTTTATGGACAGAATTTCTAGGCGGAGCCAGGGCGTTGAGGGTGTCCCATTTGGCGACCTCAGAATCGGGTCTCTGCTTTTTGCAGATGATGTGGTTCTGTTAGCGTCGTCAGGCCGTGACCTTCAGCTCTCACTGGAGTGATTCGCAGCCGAGTATGAAGCGGCTGGGATGAGAATCAGCACCTCCAAATCCGAGACTATGGTTCTCAGCCGGAAAAGGGTGGAATGCTCTCTCCGGGTCGGGAATGAGATCCTTCCCCAAGAGGAGGAGTTCAAGTATCTCGGGGTCTTGTTCACGAGTGACGGACGAATGGAGCGGGAGATTGACGGGCGGATCGGTGCGGCGCCTGCAGTGTTGCAGGCTCTGCACCGACCCGTCGTTGTGAAGAGGGAGCTGAGCCAGAAGGCGAAGCTCTCTACTTACTGGTCAATCTACGTTCCCATCCTCACCTATGGTCACGAGTTGTGGGTAGTGACCGAAAAAACAAGATCGCGAATACAAGCGGCCGAAATGGGTTTCCTCCGCAGGGTGTCTGGGCTCTCCCTTAGAGATAGGGTGAGAAGCTCAGTCATCCGGGAGGGGCTCGGAGTAGAACCGCTGCTCCTCCGCATTGAGAGGAGTCAGATGAGGTGGCTCGGGCATCTGGTTAGGATGCCCCCTGGGCGCCTCCCTGGGGAGGTGTTCCGGGCACGTCCCACTGGGAGGAGACCCCGGGGGAGACCCAGGACACGTTGGAGAGACTATGTCTCTCGGCTGGCCTGGGAACGCCTCGGGGTCCCCCCGGAAGAGCTGGAGGAAGTGGCCGGGGACAGAGACGTCTGGGTTTCTCTGCTCAAGCTGCTGCCCCCGCGACCCGACCCCCGGATAAGCGGCAGATGATGGATGGATGGATGGATATATCCTCCACCAACCAGACTTACAACCCCCGACTAGGGTAGCAGAATTTCTAAGCATCTGTACCCCAAAACTACTATCAAAAATATATAAATTATTGTCTAAGATAGATGACACAATGTCTCTTCCATCCTCAAAATGGGAGGCAGATATATCCATCAGTTCTGGTCATAGCTTCTAACCACAAATATGTTTGAACACCTTCATAAAGACTCGAAATCCTAATTTACAGCTCATACAATACAAAATCCTTCATAGAACACACTATACAGGACAAAGGATGTTCAGGATGGGTCTAACACACTCAAACATCTGCTCACATTGCACAGATAACACACCTGATGATTATGCACACGCTTTGTGGTTTTTCTGCGCCTGTCCAGAAGTTCTGGCTTGAAGTCTGTGAGGACCTATCAACATGGCTAAAGTGTAGCATCCCTGCATGCCCCACACTGTGCATACTGGGTGACTTAGACAACATCAACATGGAAATTAACTCAGCACACATGGTTGTCACAGTGTTATGTATCGCAAAGAAAACTATTCTCATGAACTGGAAAGCGAAGAACAACCTGTGTATTAACCAGTTTAGAAATTTTCTTTTAGATTATATTAGCATGGAAACAATGTCTGCCTCCTCAAAACATCAATTGGCTGAATTTCATTCTCTCTGGTCCCCTCTGATTAGTTTTATCACATAGTGGTGGTGGTGGGTTGCTGGGTGATGGTGGGTCTCAGGCCCGGGCTGCTGCGACTGGTGTGACCGGGTGGTTTGTTTGTTTGTTTTTTGATGTTGTTTGTTTGTTTTTTGTAGAGGTCCTCCTGGGTGGGGTTGGGTTGAGTGGGGTGGGGCGGGATGGGTACCTTCTGGGGGTACAGTAGCTCCCGGAATATGGTCGCTGCAGGCCCCGAGCCTGGTGGACATCAGGCCCTCCTGCCCATTGTTGGCTCCCAGGTAGCGGGGATGCCTATTGCAGCCAGTCCCTGGCTGCCCTCTCTGGGGGAGAGTAGCTCCCCCGGTATATATCCCCATACCCCTCTCCCTTCTGGCTCCTGTACACAGCACACACTCACACATGAAGGTTTTGGGGGCGTGTGTGTTCGGTGGGGTGTAGTGGATGGGGCCACGTAGGTGGTCCCCTTTGGTTGCACTCTGCAGTTCCCTGCCCCTGTTTTAATTACACCTTAGACATTACTACTTATCAAACACACTCACACACACACATTAGGTCTTGGGGGGTGGTTACACTGAGTGGCATCTGGTGGGCGGGGCTCTTTGGGTATGTAGGCTGCCCAGAGTGCCGCGCTCCCAGTTCTACAAGTTTGGCTGCCCCTCAATTTTAATTGCTCACTATTAGAAAATATTGAAGAGCCAGAAGGGTGAGGGGAGGGGTCTTCTTCGCACACCCCTGCTTCCTGGTGTCTGCTCGGGGCAGGAGGGGCCAGGAGGATTAATTAATTGTTCTGCTGGTTCGTGGTCTTTGGTGGCTGGGGGGTTGCTGGCCTCCTGGTGTGCCCGCTGCACTACACCCCAGCAGAGTCGAGGGAGGTAGGATGTGTGGATGTGTGGATGTATGGGACGTGAAAGTGTGTGTGGTAATGATTGGGCCTGGATCTGGGACTTGCTGTCGCCTGGCCTGCCTGTGTTTCTCCCGATGGGGCATCAGCGTTGCCTCTCCTCACTGCTCGCGACTTCACCCACCTGTGGGCACGTCTTGACTCCCAGGGCATTTGGCCAGGGGCGCTGGGGCAGGCGCTGACCCACTTTGTGGCTGTCTGGGGCGCTTGGCCCTCCTGGGTATTGGGTGGGGCCTCTGCCGGGGGGTTTGGGGGCGCTCGGGCTCCTGGGGCCCAGGTCCAGTGCACGGCCCATGTCTGGGCGGCTGGGGCCTGGCGGGGTCGGTGGGCTGTTACCCCTGGTTCCCGGAGTGCCTCTGCCCTATGCTTATGGGGGCTCTTTCCGGGGGCTTCCTCTGCAGTCTTCTGGGTGGATGCGTGGTTGCCCCTGCAGTGGGCTGCCTGGGTTCTGTGCTCTGTGGGGGCTGCTGGTGGCCTGGGTCTTGTGGCCCTCTCTGCCTGCTTCTGATTGCTTGGGGGGGGGCTGTGGATTGTGGCCCTGTACGCTTATACACTCATAACTAAGCACGGTTATCATGTAGGTCCTGTGCCATGGGTGTTGCATGTTCTCACACACACACACACACATTCATTAGTCCAGTAGCATGGTCACTAAGCAGTTGATGTATTATCATGTTGTCTCAGGTCATCTATATCCACAGCTGTGTTGTATGCGATTGCCGCTTCTTGTGCTTGTTTTTGTTTGTTTGTGTGTTTGTTTTTTCTCTGCTTGTCTGCTTTCAGGTGCTCCTGGTGGCGCTAAGGCTGGATTCCCCTCATAGGCCATGGATTGTTGTCTGTTTTGTTTTTTACAGGTGTAGCAGCTGGTTGTCTGGTTTTTGTTTCTATTTTTGTTCTGTTTCCTCTTCTTTCCTCTTCTTCTTTCCTTGTCCCCCGGTCCGGTTCAGTTCAGTTCATGTCATATATTGTAAACAGAAATAAATAAATGGGCATCAAGGGGAGCTTTACATTTATAAAACTTCCCTTGGCAAAACAAATCTGTTTGGCATCAAAGGTATTCAGACTACAATTCTTCTGACATAATGCTGAACAGGACAAGGGGAAAAAAAAGTAAAGCAGACAGTTCTGCCGAAAGCCAGGGATAGACCTGTTCTAAGTTCTATACTTTTTAAAAGGGGCGTGTTTATCAACTATGGAATTAGAAGATTTACAAAAATGGTCAAGTGCTAGATCTTCATCTGTGATTTTAACAGTGTCATATAACTATTCAACAGATCAGTTAAAAAAAAGCCTGCTCATGGAGATGTTTCAGGATCCTGATACCAAGCGTGGACCTAATGTTTTCATTTTTGCAATTCTGATACAGGCTATTGAGCAGTGATAACTAACACCAAGTTCAGATACTGCGGATTTTCTACCTTTGATTTGTTAAGATTGAGCCAATCAGGGACAACCTTGAAGGATCTCTTTGGTTTTGTAGGATCAGTAATTACCTGAGAAAGGTTGATATTGGTACACACCTTTTTTAAATGATCAGAGGCAGAGTTCAACTTGTTTAAATTAAAATTGCCACACAGAGATTGGGTTTAGGCCACATGCACACAGAATGACATCAACAAATATAAGAATTTTGAATATATGTAGAGGAATGATACTTTGAAATGTGCTCATTGCGGAGTTATGATCAGTTGAGTAATGAAGGTTGAACTATTCTGGGAAAGAGGTTCTATTCCCAGCATCATGATGGACACTCCTGATATAGAAGGTTTCGCTAACGCATTGGAATTGTTTTACTATTTTCATATGCATGTGCAATGAAGAATTGCTTGCTGCTGATAAATGCAAAGAAGAACAGCTTACACATAGATGCTCACATATAGGCTGCTGAATGCAATGAAGACCTGCTTATCAAGTAAAGTTCAATGTCAATGTGTAATATTCAATTAGCATTTGCAAAACAGTGAAGTTAAACAATGAATGGGTCCATAGTCGGTATGAGAAGACTACAGGAATATTTACCTGGGTGTACGTTCAAACAGAGATGAGAAAATTGCGATAAATAATTGTTGTTTGTTTGTTAGTATGTATAGGAATGTTATGTGTATAAACTGTGTTGAGTTATAGTTACTCAGTAGTGTCTCAGTGAAACAACCGACGGGGGAAGCCTTGCGGTGACAACAAAAGCAGTGTTTTACTGATCAGTCAAGTTGCTCCAGTGTACTCCATACAAACTGGTTGGCTACTGAAGGGATAGAAAATGGGGAATACTTGTTTTAAAGCAAACAAGGAATTAGATGGGAAAAATACATGTTTTAACGGGACCCAGACAATATTAAATACTCAGACAGATGGGAGAAGAAGTGTAGTTTTGTAGGAAATCACAAAATTATTACATAGAATTAGTGAAATCAATTGAAGAATGCCTTTCTGAAGAGCTGTTTACCACAGATGAGCAGCTTTGCGACCAAGCACATTGTAGATCGCTTTACTGCCAAAATGATCTAATTTAATGGATTGGTTTAGACATGCATAACAGCATTTTAAGAACAAAGAGAGAAACAAAAAGGGACAACGCTTCATGGTGGAAGGGGATGTATAAATAACTGTGTATATGATGAAGGGGGTGGCAACACCCATTCCAAAATCCCGCCATTCCGACATCCCGCTATTCCGACATCCCACCATTCCGACATCCCACCATTCCGACATACCACCATTCCGACATCCCACCATTGTGACATCCCGCTATTCTGACGTTCAAATGTCCCACCATTCCGACAAGGCTTTCCGTATAAGGAAATGTGTGTTACTCAACAGGTGAGTCCCTTCTTTCTGTTCATGCAATTTATATGTTTAACACATGTTTATAGACAAGCGTTATTAAAAACACAAAGTCTCGGCAACTGGAGGAGGAGAAGCAGTCTGCGGTGGTTTTCAATCACACACTCCAATGCCACTTGTTTCAACTTCCGAAAATTTAATCCAGGAAAAATAGGCTTACAAACATGGACCAAAACGGCTCCATAACACGCACAAGAATCCAAAAGAAACGAAAGTTAACTAAAAGAAAGCAAATAAACAGTATGAAGTGGTCAAAATTGGTTTTACGCATGCCTATGTGCATCTGGCACATGCGTCTTCGGGCTCTCCCACGTTGGTTTGTGGATGAAAGCTATATGTTCAGCTGTAATGTCATGTAAAAACAATCTCTACATGACATTTACTCCCAGGTGTGACCAGTTAGGTCCTTAAGATATCAACAGGCTGTATAAAGCTACAACCGTTGTGGCTGTGTGTTTGTGCCAAATGCGCAAAACCCATCCGCGCTTCCCAAAATTGGAGTGAGTACTCATAAATCACGTGAATAACATGAATAAACGTTTTTACTGCATTTTGTTGTGTTTTATACGTTCTATGCTGTCATTTCTCTCTTCTCCTATTGGCAAGGCAAGGCAGAGTGCTCGCAACTGTGTCCTGTGCAGTAGCCGTGATATCTGTAATTGCAATTATTACTTTTGCATATGATGACAGCGTGCAAAAGACGCATGGGCTCTGTGGAGAGCTCCGCTCCAGCTGGCTGCTGTGACAGCTCACTGACACTGTATTTCTGCTTAATCAGTTTCAGTCTCGCCAGAGTTACATTAATATCTGTATTTTTATATTTGAAATTCAGGGGATTTTGATAATAGATTATTAAAGTTTGTTTGCGAGGCTGTGGCCTCTGCATGTGCAAAGCTTGTGCGCCAAACTTTAGGGCGTATTTGCGCCGGCATATCATTAGTGCAAAATGTTTTGGGTAAAAAATAGGCTATTAAAAGGAACTGTCGGAATGGCGGTATGTTAAAAAAACAAAAAAAACATACCGCCATTCCGACCATAGGAGGAAAAAAGTGTCGGAATGGTGGGACGTTTGATAAAAAATTAAGTGTCGCCATTCCGACAATTGGAGACCCATGTCGGAATGGCGAGATGTCGGAATGGCAGCATGTAACCATGATGAAGGAGAGACCATTTGAGCAGCACAGCCATTTCGCAGCACAGGGACAGCAATCCAAGTTACAGGATCTCCCACGTGGTATCACCTGTCACATTGTGTCAAGGCATCAAAAGAAGAAAAAATCACCAAACTCAAGGACAAAAAGACAAAGACTCCGGTGAACGAAGACAGAGGACTGACAAACCAGAAATACAAAAGGATTCTCGATATCAAGATCCAGAAGAAGAGGCTAACAATGCCACGAACACTTACGATGCTGGGAATGATGCCAGCAATGAACAGAGAAGAAGATTCAGTGTCATCAATCTGCATTACGTGCCTCTAATGAGGGGGTGAATATAGAATCCTCAACGATTACAACGTCTCTGGGAACTGTGACAACAACAAGGTTTAAACCATTTTGATATATATTGTAACCTATTGTCTAAGGAATAGTGCTGAAAATGAGGTAAATCTAATCCACCACTGTCCTTGGTCTTCTGTAGGGTTTTTAAACTAATACGTGGTGGTTTGTTTTTCCACAGAAATTTGGAGATGCATGAATCTAGTGACTTAAACCAAGTAGCAGATGGTTTTATGGGGATCATTGAGAACAAATAGTTAACTTTTGGTAGTATCATCATTTTAATGGATGTAACTCTCCCCATAAGTGATATAGGTAAGGACTTCCAACGAGAGATCGTCCTCTACTGTCTTTAATAATTGCACATAATTTAGCTTTGTTAGCTCTGAGATCCTGGAGGAAATGTTTATGCCTGAATATCTAATATTTCCTGACTGTAAAGTGATCGCAGGTATATTATGGACCCTACAGTTAATGGGCAGAACTGTGGTCTTAGACCAGTTGATAGAGTAGTCAGAAAGTGCTGAGAATTTATTTATGAGTGTGATCGTGTGACTGAGAGACGTCTGTGAGTTCTGAAGGAAAAGTAATACATCATCAGCATAAAGACTTATTTTATGCTCAATATTTTGGGATTAATTACTCACAAACGGGTAAGAAAAGGTAGTATTGCCAGACCATACATGATCAAAACAGGGAGCGGAGGTGGTTCAGCTGCAAGGTGTGAATGTCTGACTATAGTTTGTAAAAAGCGGGTAAGATAAGGTGCGAATGCCCGACAATGTATGATCAAAAGAGGGAGCGGAGGGTTTTTGCTACAAGAAGGTTTGA
Source organism: Leuresthes tenuis (assembly GCF_036924035.1). Classification (NCBI taxonomy): domain Eukaryota; kingdom Metazoa; phylum Chordata; class Actinopteri; order Atheriniformes; family Atherinopsidae; genus Leuresthes; species Leuresthes tenuis. Next base: position 31,395,714 of record NW_027325358.1, read on the forward strand.
ATGTCCGACCATAGTTTGTAAAAAGCGGGTAAGAAAAGGTTACCATACATCATCAAAAGCAGGAGTGGATGTGTTCGGCTACAAGAAGATTTGAATGTCCATCAATAATTGCTTTAAAACATGAAAGAAAATTTTCGAATATCAAACCGCACATGATCATAAGCGGGAGAGGAGTTGTTCAGCTGCAAGAAGGTGTGAATGTCCACCCATAATTACTGAAAAATGGGTAAGAAAAGGTGAAAATGCCCAACCATACATCATCAAAAGCAGGAGTGGATGTGTTCGGCTACAAGAAAGTTTGAATGTCCGACCATAGTTTGTAAAAAGCGGGTAAGAAAAGGTTCGAATGCCCGAACATAGACCATCAAAAGAGGGAGCGGAGGTGTTCCGCTGTAAGAAGGTGTAAATGTCCGACCATAGTTTGTAAAAAGCGGGTAAGAAAAGGTTAAAATACCCGACTGTACACAATCAATAGCGGGAGCGGAGTTGTTTGGCTACAAGAAGGTGTGAAAGTCCGACCACGGTTTGTAAAAAGCTGGTAAGAAAAGGTTCGAATGCCCGAATATATACCATCAAAAGTGGAAGTGGATGTGTTCGGCTGCAAGAAGGTGTGAACGTCCGACCAAAGTTTGTAAAAAGCAGTTAAGAAACGGTTCGAATATCCAACCAAACATAATCAAAAGCGGGAGCAGAGCTGTTCGACTGCAAGTAGGTGTGAATGTCAGATCATAATTTGCAAAAAGCTGATGAGAAAGGGTGAGAATGTCCGGCTATACACCATCAAATGTGGGAGCGGAAGTGTTCGGCTGTGAGTAGGTGTGAATGTCCAACCATAATTGCTGAAAAATGTGTTAGAAGAGACTAGAATGCCGGACAAGACATCATCAAATGCGGGAGCGGAGTTGTTCGGCTGTGAGTAGGTGTGAATCTCCGAGCATAGTTTGTAAAAAGGGGGTAAGAATAGGTTCGAATGCCCGAACATACACTATCAAAACAGGGAGCTGAGGTGGCTCAGCTGCGAGGTGTGAATGTCTGACTATAGTTTGTAAATAAGGTGCGAATGCCCAACAATGTATAATCAAAAGAGGGAGCGGAGGTTTTCGGCTACAAGAAGGTTTGAATGTCCGACCATAGTTTGTAAAAAGCGGGTAAGAAAAGGTTACCATACATCATCAAAAGCAGGAGTGGATGTGTTCGGCTACAAGAAGATTTGAATGTCCATCAATAATTGCTTTAAAACATGAAAGAAAATTTTCGAATATCAAACCGCACATGATCATAAGCGGGAGAGGAGTTGTTCAGCTGCAAGGTGTGAATGTCCACCCATAATTACTGAAAAATGGGTAAGAAAAGGTGAAAATGCCCAACCATACATCATCAAAAGCAGGAGTGGATGTGTTCGGCTACAAGAAAGTTTGAATGTCCGACCATAGTTTGTAAAAAGCGGGTAAGAAAAGGTTCGAATGCCCGAACATAGACCATCAAAAGAGGGAGCGGAGGTGTTCCGCTGTAAGAAGGTGTAAATGTCCGACCATAGTTGGTAAAAAGCGGGTAAGAAAAGGTTAAAATACCCGACTGTACACAATCAATAGCGGGAGCGGAGTTGTTTGGCTACAAGAAGGTGTGAAAGTCCGACCACGGTTTGTAAAAAGCGGGTAAGAAAAGGTTCGAATGCCCGAATATATACCATCAAAAGTGGAAGTGGATGTGTTCGGCTGCAAGAAGGTGTGAACGTCCGACCAAAGTTTGTAAAAAGCAGTTAAGAAAAGGTTCGAATATCCAACCAAACATAATCAAAAGCGGGAGCAGAGCTGTTCGACTGCAAGTAGGTGTGAATGTCAGATCATAATTTGCAAAAAGCTGATGAGAAAGGGTGAGAATGTCCGGCTATACACCATCAAATGTGGGAGCGGAAGTGTTCGGCTGTGAGTAGGTGTGAATGTCCAACCATAATTGCTGAAAAATGTGTTAGAAGAGACTAGAATGCCGGACAAGACATCATCAAATGCGGGAGCGGAGTTGTTCGGCTGTGAGTAGGTGTGAATCTCCGAGCATAGTTTGTAAAAAGGGGGTAAGAATAGGTTCGAATGCCCGAACATACACTATCAAAACAGGGAGCTGAGGTGGCTCAGCTGCGAGGTGTGAATGTCTGACTATAGTTTGTAAATAAGGTGCGAATGCCCAACAATGTATAATCAAAAGAGGGAGCGGAGGTTTTCGGCTACAAGAAGGTTTGAATGTCCGACCATAGTTTGTAAAAAGCGGGTAAGAAAAGGTTACCATACATCATCAAAAGCAGGAGTGGATGTGTTCGGCTTCAAGAAGATTTGAATGTCCATCAATAATTGCTTTAAAACATGAAAGAAAATTTTCGAATATCAAACCGCACATGATCATAAGCGGGAGAGGAGTTGTTCAGCTGCAAGGTGTGAATGTCCACCCATAATTACTGAAAAATGGGTAAGAAAAGGTGAAAATGCCCAACCATACATCATCAAAAGCAGGAGTGGATGTGTTCGGCTACAAGAAAGTTTGAATGTCCGACCATAGTTTGTAAAAAGCGGGTAAGAAAAGGTTCGAATGCCCGAACATAGACCATCAAAAGAGGGAGCGGAGGTGTTCCGCTGTAAGAAGGTGTAAATGTCCGACCATAGTTGGTAAAAAGCGGGTAAGAAAAGGTTAAAATACCCGACTGTACACAATCAATAGCGGGAGCGGAGTTGTTTGGCTACTAGAAGGTGTGAAAGTCCGACCACGGTTTGTAAAAAGCGGGTAAGAAAAGGTTCGAATGCCCGAATATATACCATCAAAAGTGGAAGTGGATGTGTTCGGCTGCAAGAAGGTTTGAACGTCTGACCAAAGTTTGTAAAAAGCAGTTAAGAAAAGGTTCGAATATCCAACCAAACATAATCAAAAGCGGGAGCAGAGCTGTTCGACTGCAAGTAGGTGTGAATGTCAGATCATAATTTGCAAAAAGCTGATGAGAAAGGGTGAGAATGTCCGGCTATACACCATCAAATGTGGGAGCGGAAGTGTTCGGCTGTGAGTAGGTGTGAATGTCCAACCATAATTGCTGAAAAATGTGTTAGAAGAGACTAGAATGCCGGACAAGACATCATCAAATGCGGGAGCGGAGTTGTTCGGCTGTGAGTAGGTGTGAATCTCCGAGCATAGTTTGTAAAAAGGGGGTAAGAATAGGTTCGAATGCCCGAACATACACTATCAAAACAGGGAGCTGAGGTGGCTCAGCTGCAAGGTGTGAATGTCTGACTATAGTTTGTAAATAAGGTGCGAATGCCCAACAATGTATAATCAAAAGAGGGAGCGGAGGTTTTCGGCTACAAGAGGGTTTGAATGTCTGACCATAGTTTGTAAAAAGCGGGTAAGAAAAGGTTACCATACATCATCAAAAGCAGGAGTGGATGTGTTCGGCTACAAGAAGATTTGAATGTCCATCAATAATTGCTTTAAAACATGAAAGAAAATGTTCGAATATCAAACCGCACATGATCATAAGCGGGAGAGGAGTTGTTCAGCTGCAAGAAGGTGTGAATGTCCACCCATAATTACTGAAAAATGGGTAAGAAAAGGTGAAAATGCCCAACCATACATCATCAAAAGCAGGAGTGGATGTGTTCGGCTACAAGAAAGTTTGAATGTCCGACCATAGTTTGTAAAAAGCGGGTAAGAAAAGGTTCAAATGCCTGACTATACACCATCAAAAGCGGGAGCGGAGGTGTTCGGCTACAAGAAGGTGTGAAAGTTCAACCATGGTTTGTAAAAAGCTGCTTAGAAAAGGTTCGAATGCCCGAATATATACCATCAAAAGCGGAAGCGGAGGTGTTCGGCTGCAAGAAGGTGTGAACGTATGACCAAAGTTTGCAAAAAGCAGTTAAGAAAAGGTTCGAATGCCCGAATATATACCATCAAAAGCGGGAGCAGAGCTGTTCGACTGCAAGTAGGTGTGAATGTCCAGCCATAATTACTCACAAACGGGTAAGAAAAGGTAGTATTGCCAGACCATACATGATCAAAACAGGGAGCTGAGGTGGTTCAGCTGCAAGGTGTGAATGTCTGACTATAGTTTGTAAAAAGCGGGTAAGACAAGGTGCGAATGCCCGACAATGTATGATCAAAAGAGGGAGTGGAGGTCTTCGGCTGCAAGGTCTGAATGTCTAACCATAATTTCTAAAAACCGGGTAAGAAAAGGCTCGAAAGCCCGACTATACACAATCAAAAGCGGGAGCGGGAGGTTTTCAGCTGCAAATCCTTCACTCAAACCAAGTGAAAACTGCTTTGTCCTTCATATTTATCAATTTCTAGATCGACTTCAACAAAGAACAACATTGTACTTTGCAGTAAAGAAAGAGCAAATCAAAAGTTTTAGGAATCCGAGAATAAGCTTATTTTCATGAGTTCTGCACGATTATTGATTTTACTATAAATGAATGCCTTCACTCAAACTATGTTAAAACTGCTTTGTCCTTCATATTTATCAATGTCTAGATTGACTTCAACAAAGAACAACACTGGATTTTGCAGTAGAAGAAAGAGCAACACTGAAGGATCAGTAATCCGAGAATAAGCTTATTTTCATACGTTCTGCATGATTTGGGATTTTATGTATAAAATGAATTCCTTCACTCAAACCAAGTGAAAACTGCTTTGTCCTTCATATTTATCAATGTCTAGATCGACTTCAACAAAGAACAACATTGTATTTTGCAGTAGAAGAAAGAGCAACACTTGAAGGAACAGAAATCCGAGAATAAGCTTATTTTCATACGTTCTGCATGATTTGGGATTTTATGTATAAAATGAATTCCTTTACTCAAACTATGTTAAAACTGCTTTGTCCTTCATATTTATCAATGTCTAGATTGACTTCAACAAAGAACAACACTGGATTTTGCAGTAGAAGAAATAGCAACACTGAAGGATCAGGAATCCGAAAACACGCTTATTTTCATACGTTCTGCTTGATTTGAGATTTTGCTATAAAATTAATTCCTTCACTCAAACAAAGTGGAAACTGCTTTGTCCTTCATAGTTATCCATGTCTAAAATGTATCAAGCATAAAGTTCCTCATATTACCCTGAATGAGAAAGAAGCATCCCTTTGATTGAGCAATACGTTCCTTTTGCGGAGTTATGCATGATTTCGGATTTTGCCATAAAATTCATTCCTTCACACCTTTTTTTTTCACCGCATTTTATAGATTATGGTTGGAAATTTCAACCACTCTAATCCGAAGACCTCTCCTCCCGCTTTTGTTAATATATTTGAACTTTAGTTGGACATTCACCCCTTTTTGCAGCTAAACCACCTCCGCTCCCTGTTTTGATCATGTATGGTCTGGCAATACTACATTTTCTTACCCGTTTGTGAGTAATTATGGCTGGATATTCACACCTACTTGCAGCTGAACACAATCTCTCTCGCTTTTAATTATATTCGGGCATTCGAACCTTTTCTTACCAGCTTTTTACAAACCATGGTTGGACTTTCACATCTTCTTGTAGCCGAACAACTCCGCTCCCCCTATTGATTGTGTAGAGTCGGGTATTTTAACCTTTTCTTACCCACTTTTTACCAACTATGGTCGGACATTCACACCTTCTTACAGCGGAACACCTCCGCTCCCTCTTTTGATGGTGTATGTTTGGGCATTCGAACCTTTTTTTACCCGCTTTTTACAAACTATGCTCGGACATTCAAACCTTCTTGTAGCCGAACACATCCACTCCTTCTTTTGATGATGTATGCTTGGGCATTCAAACCTACTTTTTGCCCGCTTTTCATTAATTTTGGGTGGACATTCACACCTTGTCACAGCCAAACACCTCCTCTCCCTGTTTTGATCATGTATGGTTGGACATTCGCACCTTGTCTCACCCGCTTTTTGCAAACTATGGTCGGCTGTTCACAGCTTCCTCTCCACCATACTTGTATGGTGGGATGTTCACACCCAGTTGCATCCGAAGACCTCCGCCCCCACTTTTGTTGATATTTAGTTGGTCATTCGCAGCTTACCCGCTTTTGGCAAACTATGGCCTTCTTGCAGCCAAACACCTCTGATCTCGCTTTTGATAATGTAAGGTTGGGCATTCAGACCTTGCTTCACCTGCTTTTCACCAAATATAGTCGGACATTCACACCTTCTTGCAGCCGAACACTTCCGCTCCACCTTTTAGTGTTCTATCACACCTTTTTTTCACCGAATTTTATAGATTATGGTTGGAAATTCTCAACCACTCTCATCCGAAGACCTCTCCTCCCGCTTTTGTTAATATATTTGAACTTTAGTGAGACATTCACACCTTCTTGCAGCTGAACCACCTCCGCTCCCTGTTTTGATCATGTATGGTCTGGCAATACTACCTTTTCTTACCCGTTTGTGAGTAATTATGGCTGGACATTCACACCTACTTGCAGCCGAACACCACCTCTCTCGCTTTTGATGATGTATGGACCGGCATTCTTACCTTTTCTAACACATTTTTCAGAAATTACGGTCGGAGATTCACACCTACTCACAGCCGAACAACTCCGCTCCCGCATTTGATGGTGTGCAGTCGGACATTCTCACCCTTTCTCATCAGCTTTTTGCAAATTATGATCTGACATTCACACCTACTTGCAGTCGAAAAGCTATGCTCCCGCTTTTGATTATGTTTGGTTGGATATTCAAACCTTTTCTTAACTGCTTTTTACAAATTTTTGTTGGACGTTCACACCTTCTTGTAGCCGAACACATCCACTCCTGCTTTTGATGATGTATGGTTGGGCATTCGCACCTTTTTTTTACCCATTTGTCAGGAATAATGGGTGGACATTCACACCTTCTTGCAGCTGAACACCTCCTCTCCCACTTATGATCATGTGCGGTTTGATTTTAGAAAATTTTCTTTCATGTTTTCTAGCAATTATTGATGGACATTTAGACCTTCTTGCAGCTGAACACCTCCGCTCCTGCTTTTGATCATACCTTGTCAGGCATTCGCACCATGTCTTACCCGCTTTTTACAAACTTTAGTCAAACATTTACACCTTTTTGCAGCCGAACACCACCTCTCCCGCTTTTGATGATGTATGGTCCGGCATTCTTTCCTTTTCTAACACATTTTTCAGCAATTATGGTCGGACATTCACACCTACTCAGAGCCGAACACCTCCGCTCCCGCATTTGATGGTGTATAGTCGGGCATTCTCACCCTTTCTCATCAGCTTTTTGCAAATTATGATCTGACATTCACACCTGCTTTTGATAATGTATGGTTGGGCATTCGCACCTTTTTTTACCCATTTTTCAGGAATTATGGGTGGACATTCACACCTTCTTGCAGCTGAACACCTCCTCTCCTTCTTATGATCATGTGCGGATGATATTCGAAAATTTTCTTTCATGTTTTAAAGCAATTATTGATGGACATTCAGACCTTCTTGCAGCTGAACCACTCTGCTCCCGCTTTTGATGGTGTATAGTCGGGCTTTCGAGCCTTTCCTTCCCGGTTTTTACAAATTATGGTTGGACATTCAGACCTTCTTGCAGCCGAACACCTCCGCTCCCTCTTTTGATCATACATTGTCGGGCATTAGCACCTTTTCTTACCCGCTTTTTACAAACCATAGTCGGACTTTCACATCTTTTAGTAGCCGAACAACTCCGCTCCCGCTATTGATTGTGTACAGTCGGGTATTTTAACCTTTTCTTACCCGCTTTTTACCAACTATGGTCGGACATTCGCACCTTCTTACAGCGGAACACCTCCGCTCCCTCTTTTGATGGTGTATGTTCGGGCATTCGAACCTTTTCTTACCTGCTTTTTACAAACTATGGTCAGACATTCAACCCTTCTTGGAGCCGAACACATCCACTCCTGCTTTTGATTATGTATAGTTGGGCATTCGCACCTTTTCTTACCCATTTTTCAGTAATTATGGGTGTACATTCACACCTTCTTGCAGCCAAACACCTCCGCTCCCTCTTTTGATCATACATTTTCGGGCATTCGCACCTTTTCTTACCCGCTTTTTACAAACCATGGTCGGACTTTCACACCTTTTAGTAGCCGAACAACTCCGCACCCGCTACTGATTGTGTACAGTCGGGTATTTTAACCTTTTCTTACCCGTTTTTTACCAACTATGGTCGGACATTCACACCTTCTTACAGCGGAACACCTCCGCTCCCTCCTTTGATGGTGTATGTTCGGGCATTCGAACCTTTTCTTACCCGCTTTTTACAAACTATGGTCAGACGTTCAAACCTTCTTGTAGCCGAACATATCCACTCCTGCTTTTGATGATGTATGGTTGGGCATTCCAACCTACTTGTTGCCCGCTTTTCATTAATTATGGGTGGACATTCACACTTTGTCTCAGCCAAACACCTCCGCTCCCTGTTTTGATCATGTATGGTTTGACATTCGCACCTTTGCTTACCCTCTTTTTATACTGATTGCTCAAGATTAAGTTGTTCTTTCTCAAACTACAAAATTTTTTTAATTGTTGAAACTTGATTTGAAGTGGATAAATAAGGAAGACAAACAGTTTTAAGTCAGGCTGATAGCAATTAATTTTATAGCAAAATCTTTATTTCGTCATTTGTCGAGAGATGCTTATTGCTGAAGAAGTTCTTTCTCATTCTACAAAGTACAACGTTGTTTATCATTGAAACTTGATTAGACATGAATAAATATGAAGGACAAAGCAGTCTTAACATGGTTTGAGTTAAGGAATTCGTTTTATAGGAGAATCCGAATTCGTGCATAACTCGTAAAATAGAGCTTATTTTCGGATTCCTGAAGAATGAGTCTGGTTCTTTCTCATAATACAAAGTTTGTTGTTTATTGTTGAAACTTCATCAGACCGTTAGATATAGTCGGACTCACCTCGACGCACGGCTTGGGATCTGGAACCAGTACTCTTGAGAGGGGTTGGACTCTCTTCCACTCTGGAGTTGCCCGTGGTGAGAGGCGCAGAGCAGGTGTGGGCATACTTATTGCCCCCCGGCTGTGTGCCAGTACATTGGGGTTTACCCCAGTGAACGAGAGGGTAGCCTCCCTCCGCCTTTGGGTGGGGGGACGAGTCCTGACTGTTGTTTGTGCCTATGCGCCAAACAGCAGTTCAGAGTACCTACCCTTTTTGGAGTCTCTGGGGGAGGCACTGGAGAATGCTCCTACCGGAGACTCCCTCATTCTGCTGGGGGACTTCAATGCTCACGTGGGCAATGACAGTGAGACCTGGAGGGGTGTGATTGGGAGGAACGGCCCCCCCGATCTGAATCAGAGTGGTGTTATGTTGTTGGACTTCTGTGCCAGTCATAGACTGTCCATAACGAACACCATGTTCAGGCATAAGGGTGTCCATATGTGCACTTGGCACCAGGACACCCTTGGCCGCAGTTCGATGATCGACTTTGTGGTTGTATCATCGGACTTGCGGCCGTATGTCCTGGACACTCGGGTGAAGAGAGGGGCGGAGCTGTCAACTGATAACCACCTGGTGGTGAGTTGGCTCCGCTGGTGGGGGAGGATGCCGATCAGACCTGGCAGGCCCATACGTATTGTGAGGGTCTGCTGGGAGCGTTTGTCAGAATCCCCCGTCAGAAGGAGCTTTAACTCCCACCTCCGGCAGAGCTTCAACCATATTTGAGGTGGGGGACATTGAGTCCGAATGGGCCATGTTCCGTGACTCCATTGCCGAGGCAGCTGGTCGGAGTTGTGGCCGTAAGGTGGTCGGTGCCTGTCGTGGCGGCAACCCTCGAACCTGCTGGTGGACACCAGTGGTGAGGGAAGCCGTCAAGCTGAAGAAGGAGTCCTATCGGGCCTTTTTGGCCAGTGGGACCCTGGAAGAAGCTGATAGGTACCGACAGGCAAGACGGGCCACGGCTTCGGCGGTTGTGAGGCAAAAACTCGGGCCTGGGAGGAGTTCGGTGAGACCATGGAGAACGATTTCCGGACGGCCTCGAAAAGATTCTGGTCCACCATCCGGCGTCTCAGGGGGGGGGAAGCGGCTCACAGTCAACACTGTTTACAGTGGGGACGGGGCTTTGCTGACCTCAACTAGGGATATTGTGAGTCGGTGGGGGGAGTACTTCGAGGAACTCCTCAATCCTACCAACACGTGCTCGGAAGAGGCAGAGTCGGAGAGCTCGGAGACGGGGCCTCCCATTTCTGGGGCTGAGGTTGCCGAGGTGGTTAAAAAGCTCCTCGGTGGCAAGGCCCCGGGGGTGGATGAGGTCCGTCCTGAGTTTCTCAAGGCTCTGGATGTTGTAGGGCTGTCTTGGCTGACACGCCTCTGCAGTATCGCGTTGACATCGGGGACAGTGCCTCTGGACTGGCAGATTGGGGTGGTGGTCCCCCTCTTTAAAAAGGGGGACCGGAGGGTGTGTTCCAACTATAGGGGTATCCCACTCCTCAGCCTCCCTGGTAAGGTCTATTCGGGGGTATTGGAGAGGAGGATCCGTCGGATAATGGAGCCTCGGATTCAGGAGATGCAGTGTGGCTTTCGTCCTGGCCGTGGAACAGTGGACCAGCTCTATACCCTCGGCAGGATCCTGGAGGGTGCATGGGAGTTCGCCCAACCAGTCTACATGTGTTTTGTGGACTTGGAGAAAGCGTTCGACCGTGTCCCTCGTGGAGTCCTGTGGGGGGTGCTCCGGGAATATGGAGTGCCGGACCCCTTGATAGGGGCCGTTCGGTCTCTGTATGACCGGTGCCAGAGTTTGGTCCGCATTGCCGGCAGTAAGTCGGATACGTTTCCGGTGAGAGTTGGACTCCGTCAGGGCTGCCCTTTGTCACCGATTCTGTTCCTAACTTTTATGGACAGAATTTCTAGGCGGAGCCAGGGCGTTGAGGGTGTCCCATTTGGCGACCTCAGAATCGGGTCTCTGCTTTTTGCAGATGATGTGGTTCTGTTAGCGTCGTCAGGCCGTGACCTTCAGCTCTCACTGGAGTGATTCGCAGCCGAGTATGAAGCGGCTGGGATGAGAATCAGCACCTCCAAATCCGAGACTATGGTTCTCAGCCGGAAAAGGGTGGAATGCTCTCTCCGGGTCGGGAATGAGATCCTTCCCCAAGAGGAGGAGTTCAAGTATCTCGGGGTCTTGTTCACGAGTGACGGACGAATGGAGCGGAAGATTGACGGGCGGATCGGTGCGGCGCCTGCAGTGTTGCAGGCTCTGCACCGACCCGTCGTTGTGAAGAGGGAGCTGAGCCAGAAGGCGAAGCTCTCTACTTACTGGTCAATCTACGTTCCCATCCTCACCTATGGTCACGAGTTGTGGGTAGTGACCGAAAAAACAAGATCGCGAATACAAGCGGCCGAAATGGGTTTCCTCCGCAGGGTGTCTGGGCTCTCCCTTAGAGATAGGGTGAGAAGCTCAGTCATCCGGGAGGGGCTCGGAGTAGAACCGCTGCTCCTCCGCATTGAGAGGAGTCAGATGAGGTGGCTCGGGCATCTGGTTAGGATGCCCCCTGGGCGCCTCCCTGGGGAGGTGTTCCGGGCACGTCCCACTGGGAGGAGACCCCGGGGGAGACCCAGGACACGTTGGAGAGACTATGTCTCTCGGCTGGCCTGGGAACGCCTCGGGGTCCCCCCGGAAGAGCTGGAGGAAGTGGCCGGGGACAGAGACGTCTGGGTTTCTCTGCTCAAGCTGCTGCCCCCGCGACCCGACCCCCGGATAAGCGGCAGATGATGGATGGATGGATGGATATATCCTCCACCAACCAGACTTACAACCCCCGACTAGGGTAGCAGAATTTCTAAGCATCTGTACCCCAAAACTACTATCAAAAATATATAAATTATTGTCTAAGATAGATGACACAATGTCTCTTCCATCCTCAAAATGGGAGGCAGATATATCCATCAGTTCTGGTCATAGCTTCTAACCACAAATATGTTTGAACACCTTCATAAAGACTCGAAATCCTAATTTACAGCTCATACAATACAAAATCCTTCATAGAACACACTATACAGGACAAAGGATGTTCAGGATGGGTCTAACACACTCAAACATCTGCTCACATTGCACAGATAACACACCTGATGATTATGCACACGCTTTGTGGTTTTTCTGCGCCTGTCCAGAAGTTCTGGCTTGAAGTCTGTGAGGACCTATCAACATGGCTAAAGTGTAGCATCCCTGCATGCCCCACACTGTGCATACTGGGTGACTTAGACAACATCAACATGGAAATTAACTCAGCACACATGGTTGTCACAGTGTTATGTATCGCAAAGAAAACTATTCTCATGAACTGGAAAGCGAAGAACAATCTGTGTATTAACCAGTTTAGAAATTTTCTTTTAGATTATATTAGCATGGAAACAATGTCTGCCTCCTCAAAACATCAATTGGCTGAATTTCATTCTCTCTGGTCCCCTCTGATTAGTTTTATCACATAGTGGTGGTGGTGGGTTGCTGGGTGATGGTGGGTCTCAGGCCCGGGCTGCTGCGACTGGTGTGACCGGGTGGTTTGTTTGTTTGTTTTTTGATGTTGTTTGTTTGTTTTTTGTAGAGGTCCTCCTGGGTGGGGTTGGGTTGAGTGGGGTGGGGCGGGATGGGTACCTTCTGGGGGTACAGTAGCTCCAGGAATATGGTCGCTGCAGGCCCCGAGCCTGGTGGACATCAGGCCCTCCTGCCCATTGTTGGCTCCCAGGTAGCGGGGATGCCTATTGCAGCCAGTCCCTGGCTGCCCTCTCTGGGGGAGAGTAGCTCCCCCGGTATATATCCCCATACCCCTCTCCCTTCTGGCTCCTGTACACAGCACACACTCACACATGAAGGTTTTGGGGGCGTGTGTGTTCGGTGGGGTGTAGTGGATGGGGCCACGTAGGTGGTCCCCTTTGGTTGCACTCTGCAGTTCCCTGCCCCTGTTTTAATTACACCTTAGACATTACTACTTATCAAACACACTCACACACACACATTAGGTCTTGGGGGGTGGTTACACTGAGTGGCATCTGGTGGGCGGGGCTCTTTGGGTATGTAGGCTGCCCAGAGTGCCGCGCTCCCAGTTCTACAAGTTTGGCTGCCCCTCAATTTTAATTGCTCACTATTAGAAAATATTGAAGAGCCAGAAGGGTGAGGGGAGGGGTCTTCTTCGCACACCCCTGCTTCCTGGTGTCTGCTCGGGGCAGGAGGGGCCAGGAGGATTAATTAATTGTTCTGCTGGTTCGGGGTCTGTGGTGGCTGGGGGGTTGCTGGCCTCCTGGTGTGCCCGCTGCACTACACCCCAGCAGAGTCGAGGGAGGTAGGATGTGTGGATGTGTGGATGTATGGGACGTGAAAGTGTGTGTGGTAATGATTGGGCCTGGATCTGGGACTTGCTGTCGCCTGGCCTGCCTGTGTTTCTCCCGATGGGGCATCAGCGTTGCCTCTCCTCACTGCTCGCGACTTCACCCACCTGTGGGCACGTCTTGACTCCCAGGGCATTTGGCCAGGGGCGTTGGGGCAGGCGCTGACCCAATTTGTGGCTGTCTGGGGCGCTTGGCCCTCCTGGGTATTGGGTGGGGCCTCTGCCGGGGGGTTTGGGGGCGCTCGGGCTCCTGGGGCCCAGGTCCAGTGCACGGCCCATGTCTGGGCGGCTGGGGCCTGGCGGGGTCGGTGGGCTGTTACCCCTGGTTCCCGGAGTGCCTCTGCCCTATGCTTATGGGGGCTCTTTCCGGGGGCTTCCTCTGCAGTCTTCTGGGTGGATGCGTGGTTGCCCCTGCAGTGGGCTGCCTGGGTTCTGTGCTCTGTGGGGGCTGCTGGTGGCCTGGGTCTTGTGGCCCTCTCTGCCTGCTTCTGATTGCTTGGGGGGGGGCTGTGGATTGTGGCCCTGTACGCTTATACACTCATAACTAAGCACGGTTATCATGTAGGTCCTGTGCCATGGGTGTTGCATGTTCTCACACACACACACACACATTCATTAGTCCAGTAGCATGGTCACTAAGCAGTTGATGTATTATCATGTTGTCTCAGGTCATCTATATCCACAGCTGTGTTGTATGCGATTGCCGCTTCTTGTGCTTGTTTTTGTTTGTTTGTGTGTTTGTTTTTTCTCTGCTTGTCTGCTTTCAGGTGCTCCTGGTGGCGCTAAGGCTGGATTCCCCTCATAGGCCATGGATTGTTGTCTGTTTTGTTTTTTACAGGTGTAGCAGCTGGTTGTCTGGTTTTTGTTTCTATTTTTGTTCTGTTTCCTCTTCTTTCCTCTTCTTCTTTCCTTGTCCCCCGGTCCGGTTCAGTTCAGTTCATGTCATATATTGTAAACAGAAATAAATAAATGGGCATCAAGGGGAGCTTTACATTTATAAAACTTCCCTTGGCAAAACAAATCTGTTTGGCATCAAAGGTATTCAGACTACAATTCTTCTGACATAATGCTGAACAGGACAAGGGGGAAAAAAAGTAAAGAAGACAGTTCTGCCGAAAGCCAGGGATAGACCTGTTCTAAGTTCTATATTTTTTAAAAGGGGCGTGTTTATCAACTATGGAATTAGAAGATTTACAAAAATGGTCAAGTGCTAGATCTTCATCTGTGATTTTAACAGTGTCATATAACTATTCAACAGATCAGTTAAAAAAAAGCCTGCTCATGGAGATGTTTCAGGATCCTGATACCAAGCGTGGACCTAATGTTTTCATTTTTGCAATTCTGATACAGGCTATTGAGCAGTGATAACTAACACCAAGTTCAGATACTGCGGATTTTCTACCTTTGATTTGTTAAGATTGAGCCAATCAGGGACAACCTTGAAGGATCTCTTTGGTTTTGTAGGATCAGTAATTACCTGAGAAAGGTTGATATTGGTACACACCTTTTTTAAATGATCAGAGGCAGAGTTCAACTTGTTTAAATTAAAATTGCCACACAGAGATTGGGTTTAGGCCACATGCACACAGAATGACATCAACAAATATAAGAATTTTGAATATATGTAGAGGAATGATACTTTGAAATGTGCTCATTGCGGAGTTATGATCAGTTGAGTAATGAAGGTTGAACTATTCTGGGAAAGAGGTTCTATTCCCAGCATCATGATGGACACTCCTGATATAGAAGGTTTCGCTAACGCATTGTAATTGTTTTACTATTTTCATATGCATGTGCAATGAAGAATTGCTTGCTGCTGATAAATGCAAAGAAGAACAGCTTACACATAGATGCTCACATATAGGCTGCTGAATGCAATGAAGACCTGCTTATCAAGTAAAGTTCAATGTCAATGTGTAATATTCAATTAGGATTTGCAAAACAGTGAAGTTAAACAATGAATGGGTCCATAGTCGGTATGAGAAGACTAAAGGAATATTTACCTGGGTGTACGTTCAAACAGAGATGAGAAAATTGCGATAAATAATTGTTTGTTTGTTTGTTAGTATGTATATGAATGTTATGTGTATAAACTGTGTTGAGTTATAGTTACTCAGTAGTGTCTCAGTGAAACAACCGATGGGGGAAGCCTTGCGGTGACAACAAAAGCAGTGTTTTACTGATCAGTCAAGTTGCTCCAGTGTACTCCATACAAACTGGTTGGCTACTGAAGGGATAGAAAATGGGGAATACTTGTTTTAAAGCAAACAAGGAATTAGATGGGAAAAATACATGTTTTAACGGGACCCAGACAATATTAAATACTCAGACAGATGGGAGAAGAAGTGTAGTTTTGTAGGAAATCACAAAAT
Source organism: Leuresthes tenuis (assembly GCF_036924035.1). NCBI lineage: Eukaryota > Metazoa > Chordata > Actinopteri > Atheriniformes > Atherinopsidae > Leuresthes > Leuresthes tenuis. The sequence goes on from NW_027325358.1 coordinate 31,411,397, forward strand.
TATTACATAGAATTAGTGAAATCAATTGAAGAATGCCTTTCTGAAGAGCTGTTTACCATAGATGAGCAGCTTTGCGACCAAGCACATTGTAGATCGCTTTACTGCCAAAATGATCTAATTTAATGGATTGGTTTAGACATGCATAACAGCATTTTAAGAACAAAGAGAGAAACAAAAAGGGACAACGCTTCATGGTGGAAGGTGATGTATAAATAACTGTGTATATGATGAAGGGGGTGGCAACACCCATTCCGAAATCCCGCCATTCCGACATCCCGCTATTCCGACATCCCACCATTCCGACATCCCACCATTCCGACATCCCACCATTCCGACATACAAACGTCCCACCATTCCGACATCCCACCATTGCGACATCCCGCTATTCTGACGTTCAAATGTCCCACCATTCCGACAAGGCTTTCCGTACAAGGAAATGTGTGTTACTCAACAGGTGAGTCCCTTCTTTCTGTTCATGCAATTTATATGTTTAACACATGTTTATAGACAAGCGTTATTAAAAACACAAAGTCTCGGCAACTGGAGGAGGAGAAGCAGTCTGCGGTGGTTTTCAATCACACACTCCAATGCCACTTGTTTCAACTTCCGAAAATTTAATCCAGGAAAAATAGGCTTACAAACATGGACCAAAACGGCTCCATAACACGCACAAGAATCCAAAAGAAACGAAAGTTAACTAAAAGAAAGCAAATAAACAGTATGAAGTGGTCAAAATTGGTTTTACGCATGCCTATGTGCGTCTGGCACATGCGTCTTCGGGCTCTCCCACGTTGGTTTGTGGATGAAAGCTATATGTTCAGCTGTAATGTCATGTAAAAACAATCTCTACATGACATTTACTCCCAGGTGTGACCAGTTAGGTCCTTAAGATATCAACAGGCTGTATAAAGCTACAACCGTTGCGGCTGTGTGTTTGTGCCAAATGCGCAAAACCCATCCGCGCTTCCCAAAATTGGAGTGAGTACTCATAAATCACGTGAATAACATGAATAAACGTTTTTACTGCATTTTGTTGTGTTTTATACGTTCTATGCTGTCATTTCTCTCTTCTCCTATTGGCAAGGCAAGGCAGAGTGCTCGCAACTGTGTCCTGTGCAGTAGCCGTGATATCTGTAATTGCAATTATTACTTTTGCATATGATGACAGCGTGCAAAAGACGCATGGGCTCTGTGGAGAGCTCCGCTCCAGCTGGCTGCTGTGACAGCTCACTGACACTGTATTTCTGCTTAATCAGTTTCAGTCTCGCCAGAGTTACATTAATATCTGTATTTTTATATTTGAAATTCAGGGGATTTTGATAATAGATTATTAAAGTTTGTTTGCGAGGCTGTGGCCTCTGCATGTGCAAAGCTTGTGCGCCAAACTTTAGGGCGTATTTGCGCCGGCATATCATTAGTGCAAAATGTTTTGGTTAAAAAATAGGCTATTAAAAGGAACTGTCGGAATGGCGGTATGTTAAAAAAAAACAAAAAACATACCGCCATTCCGACCATAGGAGGAAAAAAGTGTCGGAATGGTGGGACGTTTGATAAAAAATTAAGTGTCGCCATTCCGACAATTGGAGACCCATGTCGGAATGGCGAGATGTCGGAATGGCAGCATGTAACCATGATGAAGGAGAGACCATTTGAGCAGCACAGCCATTTCGCAGCACAGGGACAGCAATCCAAGTTACAGGATCTCCCACGTGGTATCACCTGTCACATTGTGTCAAGGCATCAAAAGAAGAAAAAATCACCAAACTCAAGGACAAAAAGACAAAGACTCCGGTGAACGAAGACAGAGGACTGACAAACCAGAAATACAAAAGGATTCTCGATATCAAGATCCAGAAGAAGAGGCTAACAATGCCACGAACACTTACGATGCTGGGAATGATGCCAGCAATGAACAGAGAAGAAGATTCAGTGTCATCAATCTGCATTACGTGCCTCTAATGAGGGGGTGAATATAGAATCCTCAACGATTACAACGTCTCTGGGAACTGTGACAACAACAAGGTTTAAACCATTTTGATATATATTGTAACCTATTGTCTAAGGAATAGTGCTGAAAATGAGGTAAATCTAATCCACCACTGTCCTTGGTCTTCTGTAGGGTTTTTAAACTAATACGTGGTGGTTTGTTTTTCCACAGAAATTTGGAGATGCATGAATCTAGTGACTTAAACCAAGTAGCAGATGGTTTTATGGGGATCATTGAGAACAAATAGTTAACTTTTGGTAGTATCATAATTTTAATGGATGTAACTCTCCCCATAAGTGATATAGGTAAGGACTTCCAACGAGAGATCGTCCTCTACTGTCTTTAATAATTGCACATAATTTAGCTTTGTTAGCTCTGAGAGCCTGGAGGAAATGTTTATGCCTAAATATCTAATATTTCCTGACTGTAAAGTGATCGCAGGTATATTATGGACCCTACAGTTAATGGGCAGAACTGTGGTCTTAGACCAGTTGATAGAGTAGTCAGAAAGTGCTGAGAATTTATTTATGAGTGTGATCGTGTGACTGAGAGACGTCTGTGAGTTCTGAAGGAAAAGTAATACATCATCAGCATAAAGACTTATTTTATGCTCAATATTTTGGGATTAATTACTCACAAACGGGTAAGAAAAGGTAGTATTGCCAGACCATACATGATCAAAACAGGGAGCGGAGGTGGTTCAGCTGCAAGGTGTGAATGTCTGACTATAGTTTGTAAAAAGCGGGTAAGATAAGGTGCGAATGCCCGACAATGTAAGATCAAAAGAGGGAGCGGAGGTTTTTGGCTACAAGAAGGTTTGAATGTCCGACCATAGTTTGTAAAAAGCGGGTAAGAAAAGGTTACCATACATCATCAAAAGCAGGAGTGGATGTGTTCGGCTACAAGAAGATTTGAATGTCCATCAATAATTGCTTTAAAACATGAAAGAAAATTTTCGAATATCAAACCGCACATGACAATAAGCGGGAGAGGAGTTGTTCAGCTGCAAGAAGGTGTGAATGTCCACCCATAATTACTGAAAAATGGGTAAGAAAAGGTGAAAATGCCCAACCATACATCATCAAAAGCAGGAGTGGATGTGTTCGGCTACAAGAAGGTTTGAATGTCCGACCATAGTTTGTAAAAAGCGGGTAAGAAAAGGTTCGAATGCCCGAACATAGACCATCAAAAGAGGGAGCGGAGGTGTTCCGCTGTAAGAAGGTGTAAATGTCCGACCATAGTTGGTAAAAGGCGGGTAAGAAAAGGTTAAAATACCCGACTGTACACAATCAATAGCGGGAGCGGAGTTGTTTGGCTACAAGAAGGTGTGAAAGTCCGACCACGGTTTGTAAAAAGCGGGTAAGAAAAGGTTCGAATGCCCGAATATATACCATCAAAAGTGTCGCGGTGATGCTGTAGTGTCGCGAGATTGTGTGAGACTATCGGCAGATTCAAACAAGGCGCGCCTCAAATACAACAAACAATATAGTAAGATTATAATTACGCCAATAACTACTGTTTAAATAAATATATTATCGGGTGAAACAAAAACAAAACACTGGAGTACAGTGAAGAAAGCCTGGAGAGCCTCACGGATTTCATCGACGAGTGTTTTGACAGGATCGTCATGGGGAAAACCAACCAAACCCCATCTGCTAGCAGCAAGGCTTCAACTTCAAAGAGAAGTCGCAATGAAGAGTCACCCGGAGCGACTTCTCCAGCTGGTAATGATTCGACGGACATTTTAACATCGATCGATAACAAATTATCCAGCTTCGACGCCCGTATGTCTCTGTTAGAAATTCTACACAGAGAGTTCCAGGCATTACGGGAGTCGTTGGAGTTCAGCCAGCAACAGGTGCAGACGCTGGCTGCAGAAAACGCAACCCTCAGAGGATCGGTGAAAACACTCACCGAGGGAATGAGCCGGATCTCTGACGAGAACAAGAGGATGAAAGAATCAATTATTGATCTCCAGGCTCGTAGTATGAGGGACAATCTGGTGTTTTCTGGAATCCCGGAGCAGGCAGACGAGGATCCTGAACTCACAGTGAAAAGCTTCATTCAAAATCAGCTGAAACTTCCAGGAGATGTAGTGAAAAACATTACTTTTCACCGAGTCCACCGCCTGGGAGGGAAGAGACCTGATGCCCGCCGACCGAGACCGATTGTGGCCAAGTTCGAGCATTATCAACAGAAGGTCCGGGTGAGGGGCCGCGGCAGGGAGCTGAGAGGAACGGACTTCAGCGTCAACGACCAGTTTCCCAAAGAAATCCTGGAAAGACGCAGGGTTCTGTTCCCCATCCGGAGAAAGTTCATGGAAGGAGGCTCCCGAGCTGTCATCGCGGTGGATAAGTTATTCATCAACGGGCAGCTGTACCGCGACCAGGAAACCACTCCTTGGCTCTTCTAAACTCCAGGTGATCTGTATTCGTTAACTTGTATAAATCATATCACCATAGATGGTACATAAGTAACTCTGAAATAATCTATCCAATTCACAGTTATCTATCAAGGCAAAATATATAGCTCACTGCCAGTCTCACCAGCATAGGATGTATGCAGTTCATATTTGTTTATTTGGGTATGTTTTTTTGTTTTTGTTTTTCCTTTTTCTATCTCACACTTCCACTCTTTTGCACTGTTTTTCTATTCTGTCTTTCTTCCCCAACCCGCTGCGTTTCCACCTTAATAAGTAATGTTAACAAGCACGGCGCACATAGAGTTTTGAGCAGAGCACATAATCAAGTTCCACACAGCATCGACAGCGCAAGTACATATTGTAGCAAGCTCATACTGACAACTGAAACACCAACAATGGCATGTTCATGGAAGCATATATGCACACACACGCACGGGATGCTTTTAGCAAGCATCCAGCACTCACTGCATTAGTCTGAGCATGTCCACGCTGAGGTTTATCTCATGGAATGTGCATGGAGCTGGGTCCAGGGAGAAGAGATTAAAAATCTCCAATAAATTGAAGGATTTACAGGCGGACATTGTTTTATTACAGGAGATTCATTTATCAGAGACTGCAGCTGATGTTCTCACCACAGCACAGTTTCCTCATGTGTACTCAGCCTGTTACAACTCCAGACAAAGAGGTGTAGCCATTCTGATAAATAGAAGAGTAAATTTCACCGTAAACAACACAGTTATAGATCCAGAAGGTAGATTTCTAATAGTTAATTTATCTGTTCAAAATATGAATTTATGCATTGCAAATATATATGGTCCAAATGTGGATGACCCCTCATTTTTTCACTCCTTTTTCACTTCACTCTCTGATCACTCAGATAACACACTCATCATAGGAGGGGACTTTAACATGGTATTAGACTCAGGACTAGACAGACTCAGTACTTCAGGAAGTCAGCGGAACTGGCAGTCCACGAATATTGTTAAACAGTATATGAAAGATTTTGGTCTTTGTGATGCTTGGCGCTCCCACCACCCCACTCTTAGAGAATACACCTTCTTCTCACCGGTACACCACTCATACTCAAGAATAGATTATTTGTTAGTTAGCAGTTCCTTGTTGAGGGATATTTCAGACACCAAAATCCACCCCATCACTATCAGTGATCACGCTCCAGTTTCTATCACACTGAAGAATAACAGAGTTACACCACCAGCTAGGAATTGGAGATTTAATACATCATTACTAAAAGACCCTGATTTTATTAATTATTTCAAAAGGGAATGGTCTGTATATTTAGAAAATAATGACCTGCCAGGAATGTCAGCTTGTACTCTTTGGGAAGCCGGAAAAGCAGTTATGAGAGGCAAAATAATCTCTTTTTCATCAAATAAGAAAAAGAGGGAAAGTTCAAGGATATCAGATTTAGAACTCAGGATTAAATCATTAGAAATTGTCTACAGTACCTCCAAAGAGGAACACACACTGAATGAATTAAGAAAAGCTAAACTTGAATTAAACAAAATTATTGATAAACAAACACAGTTTCTCATACAAAGACTTCGCTTGGAGAACTTTGAGCACGGCAATAAATCTGGAAGGTTCCTAGCTAACCAACTAAAGAGAAACAAAGAGAAAACAACAATCACTTCTGTTAAAGACTCAAAAGGAAATGTCACCCATGACCCCGATGTAATCAACAATGCTTTTAGGGACTTCTATAAAACCTTATATTCATCACAAAATGATCCATCAGATAGTAACATAGATCAGTTTCTTAGTAATATCAACCTTCCAAAATTACAAACCGAACAGGCAATGGCTCTGGATTCACCTCTTTCAATAGGAGAACTCCATGAAGCCCTTCAACATATGCCTAGTAACAAAGCCCCGGGACCAGATGGTTTTCCAGCAGAGTTCTACAAAGAATTTTGGACTGTTTTGGCACCTGCATTTCACAAAATGGTATTACAAGTTAAGCAGAATGGCAGATTATCCCCACACATGAACTCTGCTAACATTATCTTGCTACAGAAACCAGGAAAAGACCCCATACTTCCATCCAGCTACCGCCCAATATCTCTAATAAATGCAGACCTCAAAATAATTTGTAAAGCCCTCGCCAAAAGAATAGAAAAAATAACTCCACTTATAATACATCCTGACCAGACAGGTTTCATAAAGGGTAGACACTCATCCACTAACACTCGCAGGCTAATTAATCTCATAGACTATTCTAACATCAACAACCTGGAAACCACAATAGTCTCTCTAGATGCAGAAAAAGCATTTGATCGAGTGAACTGGAAATTTTTATTCGCAGCATTAAACAAATTTGGGTTTGGGTCACACTTCATCAACTGGATAAGGATATTATATAGCTCCCCAAATGCGTGTGTCAGGACAAATGATCAAACCTCTCCAAACTTCAGTCTGCAGAGAGGTACAAGACAGGGTTGCCCACTTTCTCCCTCACTTTTTGCTATTTTCATCGAGCCTTTAGCAGCTGCTATCAGACAAGAAAGAAATATTAAAGGCATCCAACCCCAAAATATTGAGCATAAAATAAGTCTTTATGCTGATGATGTTTTACTTTTCCTTCAGAACTCTCAAACGTCTCTCACTCACACGATCACACTCATAAATAAATTCTCAGCACTTTCTGACTACTCTATCAATTGGTCTAAGACCACAGTTCTGCCCATTAACTGCAGAGTCCAGAATATACCAGCAATCACTTTACAGTCAGGAAATATCAGATATTTAGGCATAAACATTTCCTCCAGGCTCTCAGAGCTGACAAAGCTAAATTATGTGCAATTATTAAAGACAGTAGAGGACGATCTCTCTCGTTGGAAGTCCTTACCTATATCACTTATGGGGAGAGTTACAACCATTAAAATGATGATACTACCAAAAGTTAATTATTTGTTCTCAATGATCCCCATAAAACCATCTGCTACTTGGTTTAAGTCACTAGATTCTTGCATCTCCAAATTTCTGTGGAAAAACAAACCACCACGTATTAGTTTAAAAACCCTACAGAAGACCAAGGACTGTGGTGGATTAGATTTACCTAATTTTCAGCACTATTCCTTAGCCAATAGGTTACAGTATATATCAAAATGGTTTAAACCTAGCCCAATAGATGAACCATGGATAAATGTAGAACAAGCATTGTGTGATAATCTGGAAATCTCTGACCTGCCACTTATTAGTCAAAACGTAAAACATCACAAATGTTTCAAAAGCATTAACATCAGCACCTCTCTGACAACCTGGTGGGAATTTCTTAAAATAACAAAGTCTTCAATTGTCCCATGTAAGCTTACACCCATCTGGAACAATCCTGACATACTGCAAAACAAAAAAATGCTAAACTTTACTCTGTGGAAGATCAAAGGAATCAAACATCTGGAACATATAATCCAAAATGGAAATTTTATTTCATTTGATGAGCTCATATCAGAACATGAGATAGGCAGCAATAAATTCCTAGAATATCAACAACTTAAGTCTATAATAACAAAGAAATATATCCCCCACCAACCAGACTTACAACTCCCGACTAGGGTAGCAGAATTTCTAAGCATCTGCACCCCAAAACTACTATCAAAAATATATAAATTATTGTCTAAAATAGATGACACAATGTCTCTACCGTCCTCAAAATGGGAGGCAGATTTATCCATCAGTTCTAGTCATAGCTTCTGGCCACAAATATGTTTGAACACCTTTAGAATGACTCAGAATTCTAATTTACAGCTCATACAATACAAAATCCTTCATAGAACACACTATACAGGACAAAGGATGTTCAGGATGGGTCTAACACACTCAAACATCTGCTCACATTGCACAGATAACACACCTGATGATTATGCACACGCTTTGTGGTTCTGTGCGCCTGTCCAGAAGTTCTGGCTTGAAGTCTGTACGGACCTATCAGCATGGCTAAAGTGTAGCATCCCTGCATGCCCCACACTGTGCATACTGGGTGACTTAGACAACATCAACATGGAAATTAACTCAGCACACATGGTTCTCACAGTGTTATGTATCGCAAAGAAAACTATTCTCATGAACTGGAAAGCGAAGAACAATCTGTGTATTAACCAGTTTAGAAATTTTCTTTTAGATTATATTAGCATGGAAACAATGTCTGCCTCCTCAAAACATCAATTGGCTGAATTTCATTCTCTCTGGTCCCCTCTGATTAGCTTTATCACTTAGTGGTGGTGGTGGGTTGCTGTCCCGTCGCTCTGGGCGGTTGGGTGTGTGCTGGGGGGGGCTGTGTGGCTTCGGGCGTCTGGTGGTCTCTCGGGTCGTGGGGACCGGGTTGGTCATTGCTGGGGGGGACTGTGTGTCGGGCTTGGAGGGCAGTTTTGGGGGCTTGCGGGTGGGACTGTCTTGCGGTGTGGGGCGGGGTCCCTTAGAGGCCTTGGGGTGGTGGCTGCTGGCTCTATGCCGGGTGGCTGGGCCGCTCCGGCATGGGTGGTGGTGCTGGGCCTGGGCCCTGGTGGCTGGGCGCTGCCTTGCGCCCGGGGGGGGGGCCCTGCCTGTGCCTGGGGGGGCTGGGTTGTCCTGGACGCGCCACAGTATGGGTGGGTTGGTGCAGGTCCTGGTGCCGGGCTTGTTGCTCTGGGACCTCCAAGGTGTCCGCAGATGGTTGTTTTTTTTTTTTTTCAGGGTGTTGGGGCGTGCGGTGGGGGGGGGGCGGTGCTTTTCCCCTGTTGGGGGGGTGGGTGGGGGGGCCTGGGTGATGGTCTGGGTGATGGTGGGTCTCAGGCCCGGGCTGCTGCGACTGGTGTGACCGGGTGGTTTGTTTGTTTGTCTGTTTGTTTTTTGTTGTTGTTTGTTTGTTGTTTGTAGAGGTCCTCCGGGGTGGGGTGGGGCGGGATGGGTACCTTCTGGGGGTACAGTAGCTCCCGCAATATGGTCGCTGCAGGCCCCGAGCCTGGTGGACATCAGCCCCTCCTGCCCTGTGTTGGCTCCCAGGTAGCGGGGATGCCTATTGCAGCCAGTCCCTGGCTGCCTTCTCCGGGGGAGAGTAGCTCCCCCCGGTGTATATCCCCATACCCCTCTCCCTTCTGGCTCCTGTACACAGCACACACTCACACATGAAGGGTTTTGGGGCCGTGTGTGTTCGGTGGGGTGTAGTGGATGGGGCCACGTAGGTGGTCCCCTTTGGTTGCACTCTGCAGTTCCCCGCCCCTGTTTTAATTACACCTTAGACATTACTACTTATCAAACACACTCACACACACACATTAGGTCTTGGGGGGTGGTTACACTGAGTGGCATCTGGTGGGCGGGGCTCTTTGGGTATGTAGGCTGCCCAGGGGGCCGCGCTCCCAGTTCTACAAGTTTGGCTGCCCCTCAATTTTAATCGCTCACTATTAGAAAATATTGAAGAGCCAGAAGGGTGAGGGGAGGGGTCTTCTTCGCACACCCCTGCTTCCTGGTTGCTGCTCGAGGCGGGAGGGGCCAAGAGGATTAATTAATTGTTCTGCTGGTTCGGGGTCTGTGGTGGCTGGGGGGCTGCTGGCCCCCTGGTGTGCCCGCTGCGCTACACCCCAGCGGAGTCGAGGGAGGGAGGACGTGTGGATGTATGGGACGTGAAAGTGTGTGTGGTGATGATTGGGCCTGGATCTGGGACTTGCTGTCGCCTGGCCTGCCTGTGCTTCTCCCGATGGGGGGGCGGCATTGTCTCTCCCCGCTGCTCGCGACTTCACCCACCTGTGGGCACGTCTTGGCTCCCAGGGCACTTGGCCAGGGGTGCTGGGGCAGGCGCTGACCCACTGCGTGGCTGTCTGGGGCACTTGGCCCTCCTGGGTATTGGGTGGGGCCTCTGCCGGGGGGTTTGGGGGCGCTCGGGCTCCCGGGGCCCGGAACCAGTGCACGGCCCATGTCTGGGCGGCTGGGACCTGGCGGGGTCAGTGGGCTGTTGCCCCTGGCTCTCTGAGGGCCTCTGCCCTATGCTTATGGGGGCTCTGTCCGGGGGCTTCCTCTGCAGTCTTCTGGGTGGATGCGTGGTTGTCCCTGCGGTGGGCTTCCTGGGTTCTGTGCTCCGTGGGGGCTGCTGGTGGCCTGGGTCTTGTGGCCCTCTCTGCCTGCTTCTGATTGCTGGGGGGGGGGCTGTGGATTGTGGCTCTGTACACTTATACACTCATAACTAACCACGGTTACCATGTAGGTCCTGTGCCATGGGTGTTGCATGTTCTCACACACACACACACACACACACACACACACACACACATTCATTAGCCCAGTAGCATGCTCGCTAAGCAGTTGATGTATTATCATGTCGTCTCAGGTCATCTATCCACAGCTGTGTTGTATGCGATTGCCGCTTCTTGTGCTTGTTTTTGTTTGTTTGTGTGTTTGTTTTTTCTCTGCTTGTCTGCTTTCAGGTGCTCCTGGTGGCGCTAAGGCTGGATTCCCCTCAGAGGCCATGGATTGTTGTCTGTTTTGTTTTTTACAGGTGTAGCAGCTGGTTGTCTGGTTTTTGTTTCTATTTTTGTTCTGTTTCCTCTTCTTTCCTCTTCTTCTTTCCTTGTCCCCCGGTCCGGTTCAGTTCTATTACATGTTATATATTGTAAACAAAAATAAATAAATGGGCATCAAGGGGAGCTTTACATTTATAAAACTTCCCTTGGCAAAGCAAATCTGTTTGGCATCAAAGGTATTCAGACTACAATTCTGCTAAAAAAAAAAAAAAAAAAAAAAAAAAAAAAAAGTGGAAGTGGATGTGTTCGGCTGCAAGAAGGTGTGAACGTCCGACCAAAGTTTGTAAAAAGCAGTTAAGAAAAGGTTCGAATATCCAACCAAACGTAATCAAAAGCGGGAGCAGAGCTGTTCGACTGCAAGTAGGTGTGAATGTCAGATCATAATTTGCAAAAAGCTGATGAGAAAGGGTGAGAATGCCCGGCTATACACCATCAAATGCGGGAGCGGAAGTGTTCGGCTGTGAGTAGGTGTGAATCTCCGAGCATAGTTTGTAAAAAGGGCGTAAGAATAGGTTCGAATGCCCGAACATACACTATCAAAACAGGGAGCTGAGGTGGCTCAGCTGCAAGGTGTGAATGTCTGACTATAGTTTGTAAATAAGGTGCGAATGCCCAACAATGTATAATCAAAAGAGGGAGCGGAGGTTTTCGGCTACAAGGTTTGAATGTCCGACCATAGTTTGTAAAAAGCGGGTAAGAAAAGGTTCAAATGCCTGACTATACACCATCAAAAGCGGGAGCAGAGGTGTTCCGCTGTAAGACGGTGTGAATGTCCGACCATATTTGGTAAAAAGCGGGTAAGAAAAGGTTAAAATACCCGACTGTACACAATCAATAGCGGGAGAGGAGGTGTTCAGCTGCAAGAAGGTGTGAATGTCCACCCATAATTACTGAAAAATGGGTAAGAAAAGGTGCGAATGCCAAACCATACATTATCAAAAGCAGGTGTGAATGTCAGATCATAATTTGCAAAAAGCTGATGAGAAAGGGTGAGAATGCCCGACTATACACCATCAAATGCGGGAGCGGAGTTGTTCGGCTGTGAGTAAGTGTGAATCTCCGACCATAATTGCTGAAAAATGTGTTAGAAAAGGTAAGAATGCCGGTCCATACATCATCAAAAGCGGGAGAGGTGGTGTTCGGCTGCAAGTAGGTGTGAATGTCCAGCCATAATTACTAACAAACGGGTAAGAAAAGGTAGTATTGCCAGACCATACATGATCAAAACAGGGAGCGGAGGTGGTTCAGCTGCAAGAAGGTGTGAATGTCCGACTAAAGTTCAAATATATTAACAAAAGCGGGAGGAGAGGTCTTCGGATGAGAGTGGTTGAGAATTTCCAACCATAATCTATAAAATGCGGTGAAAAAAAAGGTGTGATAGAACACTAAAAGGTGGAGCGGAAGTGTTCGGCTGCAAGAAGGTGTGAATGTCCGACTATATTTGGTGAAAAGCAGGTGAAGCAAGGTCTGAATGCCCAACCTTACATCATCAAAAGCGAGATCAGAGGTGTTTGGCTGCATGAAGGCCATAGTTTGCCAAAAGCGGGTAAGCTGCGAATGACCGACTAAATATCAACAAAAGGTCTTCAGATGCAACTGGGTGTGAATATCCCACCACACAAGTATGGTGGAGAGGAAGCTGTGAACAGCCGACCATAGTTGGCAAAAAGAGGGTGAGAAAAGGTGCGAATGTCCAACCATACATGATCAAAACAGGGAGCGGAGGTGTTTGGCTGTGACAAGGTGTGAATGTCCACCCAAAATTAATGAAAAGTGGGCAACAAGTAGGTTTGAATGCCCAACCATACATCATCAAAAGCAGGAGTGGATGTGTTCGGCTACAAGAAGGTTTGAATGTCCGAGCATAGTTTGTAAAAAGCGGGTAAGAAAAGGTTCGAATGCCCAAACATACACCATCAAAAGAGGGAGCGGAGGTGTTCCGCTGTAAGAAGGTGTGAATGTCCGACCATAGTTGGTAAAAAACGGGTAAGAAAAGGTTAAAATACCCGACTGTACACAATCAATAGGGGGAGCGGATGTGTTTGGCTACAAGAATGTGTGACAGTCCGACCATGGTTTGTAAAAAACGGGTAAGAAAAGATGCGAATGCCCGACAATGTATGATCAAAAGAGGGAGCGGAGGTTTCGGCTACAAGAAGGTTTGAATGTCCGACCATAGTTTGTAAAAAGCGGGTAAGAAAAGGTTCAAATGCCTGACTATACACCATCAAAAGCGGGAGCGGAGGTGTTCGGCTACAAGAAGGTGTGAAAGTTCAACCATGGTTTGTAAAAAGCTGCTAAGAAAAGGTTCGAATGCCCGAATATATACCATCAAAAGCGGAAGCGGAGGTGTTCGGCTGCAAGAAGGTGTGAACGTCCGACCAAAGTTTGCAAAAAGCAGTTAAGAAAAGGTTCCAATGCCCGAATATATACCATCAAAAGCGGGAGCAGAGCTGTTCGACTGCAAGTAGGTGTGAATGTCCAGCCATAATTACTCACAAACGGGTAAGAAAAGGTAGTATTGCCAGACCATACATGATCAAAACAGGGAGCTGAGGTGGTTCAGCTGCAAGGTGTGAATGTCTGACTATAGTTTGTAAAAAGCGGGTAAGACAAGGTGCGAATGCCCGACTATACACAATCAAAAGCGGGAGCGGGAGGTTTTCAGCTGCAAATCCTTCACTCAAACCAAGTGAAAACTGCTTTGTCCTTCATATTTATCAATGTCTAGATCGACTTCAACAAAGAACAACATTGTACTTTGCAGTAAAGAAAGAGCAAATCAAAAGTTTTAGGAATCCGAGAATAAGCTTATTTTCATGAGTTCTGCACGATTATTGATTTTACTATAAATGAATGCTTTCACTCAAACTATGTTAAAACTGCTTTGTCCTTCATATTTATCAATGTCTAGATCGACTTCAACAAAGAACAACATTGTATTTTGCAGTAGAAGAAAAAGCAACACTGAAGGATCAGGAATCCGAGAATAAGCTTCTTTTCATACGTTCTGCATGATTCAGGATTTTATGTATAAAATGAATTCCTTAACTCAAACCAAGTGAAAACTGCTTTGTCCTTCATATTTATCAATGTCTAGATTTACTTCAACAAAGAACAACGTATTTTGCAGTAGTAGAAAGAGCAACACTTGAAGGAACAGAAATCCGAGAATAAGCTTATTTTCATACGTTCTGCATGATTTGGGATTTTATGTATAAAATGAATTCCTTTACTCAAACTATGTTAAAACTGCTTTGTCCATATTTATCAATATCTAGATTGACTTCAACAAAGAACAACATTGTATTTTGCAGTAGAAGAAATAGCAACACTGAAGGATCAGGAATCCGAAAACACGCTTATTTTCATACGTTCTGCTTGATTTGGGATTTTGCTATAAAATTAATTCCTTCACTCAAACGAAGTGGAAACTGCTTTGTCCTTCATATTTATCAATGTTTATATCGATTTCAACAAAGAACAAGGCTGTATAGGAAAGGCAGTATAGGAAAGAGCAACACTGGAGGATCAGGAATCCGAGAATAAGCTTACTTTCATGAGTCCTGCACGATTTCGGATTTTCCTATAGAATGAATTGCTTTGCTCAAACCAAGTTAAAATTGCTTTGTCCTTCATAGTTATCCATGTCTAAAATGTATCAAGCATAAAGTTCCTCATATTACCCTGAATGAGAAAGAAGCATCCCTTTGGTTGAGCAATACGTTCCTTTTGCGGAGTTATGCATGATTTCGGATTTTGCTATAAAATTAATTCCTTCACACCTTTTTTTTCACCGCATTTTATAGATTATGGTTGGAAATTTCAACCACTCTAATCCGAAGACCTCTCCTCCCGCTTTTGTTAATATATTTGAACTTTAGTTGGACATTCACCCCTTTTTGCAGCTAAACCACCTCCGCTCCCTGTTTTGATCATGTATGGTCTGGCAATACTATATTTTCTTACCCGTTTGTGAGTAATTATGGCTGGATATTCACACCTACTTGCAGCTGAACACAATCTCTCTCGCTTTTAATTATGTTTGGATATCCGAACCTTTTCTTTACTGCTTCTTGCCAACTTTGGTCGGACGTTCACACCTTCTTGCAGCCGAACACCTCCGCTTCCGCTTTTGATGGTATATATTCGGGCATTTGAACCTTTTCTTACCAGCTTTTTACAAACGATGGTTGGACTTTCACACCTTCTTGTAGCCGAACAACTCCGCTCCTGCTATTGATTGTGTACAGTCGGGTATTTGAACCTTTTCTTACCCGCTTTTTTAGCAACTATGGTCGGACATTCACACCGACTTACAGCGGAACATCTCCGCTCCCGCTTTTGATGGTGTATAGTCAGGCATTTGAACCTTTTCTTACCCGCTTTTTACAAACTATGGTCGGACATTCAAACCTTCTTGTAGCCGAAAACCTCTGCTCCCTCTTTTGATTATACATTGTAGGGCATTCGCACCTTATCGTACCTGCTTTTTACAAACTATAGTCAGACATACACACCTTGGTGCTGAACCACCTCCGCTCCCTGTTTTGATCATGTATGGTTGGACATTCGCACCTTGTCTCACCCGCTTTTTGCAAACTATGGTCGGCTGTTCACAGCTTCCTCTCCACCATACTTGTATGGTGGGATATTCACACCCACTTGCATCCGAAGACCTTTTGTTGATATTTAGTCGGTCATTCATAGCTTACCCGCTTTTTATAAACTATAGTCAGACATTCACACCTTGGTGCTGAACCACCTCAGCTCCCTGTTTTGATCATGTATGGTCTGGCAATACTACCTTTTCTTACCCGTTTGCGAGTAATTATGGCTGGACATTCACACCTACTTGCAGTCGAAAAAGCTCTGCTCCCGCTTTTGATGGTATATATTCGGGCATTCGAACCTTTTCTTAACTGCTTTTTTCAAACTTTGGTCGGACGTTCACACCTTCTTGCAGCCGAACACCTCCGCTTCCGCTTTTGATGGTATATATTCGGGCATTCGAACCTTTTCTTAGCAGCTTTTTACAAACCATGGTTGAACTTTCACACCTTCTTGTAGCCGAACAACTCCGCTCCCGCTATTGATTATGTACAGTCAGGTATTTTAACCTTTTCTTACCCGCTTTTTACCAACTATGGTTGGACATTCACACCGTCTTACAGCGGAACACCTCCGCTCCCGCTTTTGATGGTGTATAGTCAGGCATTTGAACCTTTTCTTACCCGCTTTTTACAAACTATGGTCGGACATTCAAACCTTCTTGTAGCCGAAAACCTCCGCTCCCTCTTTTGATCATACATTGTCGGGCATTCGCACCTTCTCTTACCCGTTTTTTACAAACCATGGTCGGACTGTCACACATTCTTGTAGCCAAACACATCCGCTCCCGCTATTGATTGTGTACAGTCGGGTATTTTAACCTTTTCTTACCCGTTTTTTACCAACTATGGTCGGACATTCACACCTTCTTACAGCGGAACACCTCCTCTCCCTCTTTTGATGGTGTATGTTTGGGCATTCGAACCTTTTCTTACCCGCTTTTTACAAACTATGCTCGGACATTCAAACCTTCTTGTAGCCGAACACATCCACTTCTGCTTTTGATGATGTATGGTTGGGCATTTTCACCTTTTCTTACCCATTTTTCAGTAATTATGGCTGGACATTCACACCTTCTTGCAGCTGAACAACTCCTCTCCCGCTTATGATCATGTGCGGTTTGATATTCGAAAATTTTCTTTCATGTTTTAAAGCAATTATTGATGGACATTCAAATCTTCTTGTAGCCGAACACATCCACTCCTGCTTTTCATGATGTATGGTTTGGCATTCGCACCTATTTTTTACCCATTTCTCAGGAATTTTGGGTGGACATTCAGACCTTCTTGCAGCTGAAAACCTCTGCTCCCTCTTTTGATCATACATTGTCGGGCATTCGCACCTTATCTTACCCGCTTTTTACAAACTATAGTGAGACATTCACACCTTGGTGCTGAACCACCTCAGCTCCCTGTTTTGATCATGTATGGTCAGGCAATACTACCTTTTCTTACCCGTTTGTGAGTAATTATGGCTGGACATTCACACCTACTTGCAGTCGAACAGCTCTGCTCCCGCTTTTGATTATGTTTGGTTGGATATTCGAACCTTTTCTTAACTGCTTTTTACAAACTTTGGTCGGACGTTCACACCTTCTTGCAGCCGAACACCTCCGCTTCCGCTTTTGATGGTATATATTCGGGCATTCGAACCTTTTCTTAGCAGCTTTTTACAAACCATGGTTGGACTTTCACACCTTCTTGTGGCCGAACAACTCCGCTCCCGCTATTGATTGTGTACAGTCGGGTATTTTAACCTTTTCTTACCCGCTTTTTACCAACTATGGTCGGACATTCACACCGTCTTACAGCGGAACTCCTCCGCTCCCGCTTTTGATGGTGTATTGTCAGGCATTTGAACCTTTTCTTACCTGCTTTTTACAAACTATGGTCGGACATTCAAACCTTCTTGTAGCCAAAAACCTCCGCTCCATCTTTTGATCATACATTGTCGGGCATTCGCACCTTTTCTTACCCGTTTTTTACAAACCATGGTCGGACTTTCAAACCTTCTTGTAGCCCAAAACATCCACTCCTGCTTTTGATGATGTATGTTTGGGCATTCGCACCTTTTCTTACCCATTTTTCAGTAATTATGGGTGGACATTCACACCTTCTTGCAGCTGAACACCTCCTCTCCCGCTTATGATGGTGTATAGTCGGGCTTTCAAGCCTTTCTTACCCGGTATTTACAAATTATAGTTGGACATTCAGACCTTCTTACAGCCGAAAACCTCCACTCCCTCTTTTGATCATACATTGTCGGGCATTAGCACCTTTTCTTACCCGCTTTTTACAAACCATAGTCGGACTTTCACATCTTTTAGTAGCCGAACAACTCCGCTCCCGCTATTGATTGTGTACAGTCGGGTATTTTAACCTTTTCTTACCCGCTTTTTACCAACTATGGTCGGACATTCACACCTTCTTACAGCGGAACACCTCCGCTCCCTCTTTTGATGGTGTAGGTTCGGGCAGTCAAACCTTTTCTTACCTGCTTTTTACAAACTATGGTCAGACATTCAACCCTTCTTGGAGCCGAACACATCCACTCCTGCTTTTGATTATGTATAGTTAGGCATTCGCACCTTTTCTTACCCATTTTTCAGTAATTATGGGTGTACATTCACACCTTCTTGCAGCCGACCACCTCCGCTCCCTCTTTTGATCATACATTTTCGGGCATTCGCACCTTTTCTTACCCGCTTTTTACAAACCATGGTCGGACTTCACACCTTTTAGTAGCCGAACAACTCCGCACCCGCTACTGATTGTGTACAGTCGGGTATTTTAACCTTTTCTTACCCGTTTTTTACCAACTATGGTCGGACATTCACACCTTCTTACAGCGGAACACCTCTGCTCCATCCTTTGATGGTGTATGTTCGGGCATTCGAACCTTTTCTTACCCGCTTTTTACAAACTATGCTCGGACATTCAAACCTTCTTGTAGCCGAACACATCCCCTCCTGCTTTTGATGATGTATGGTTGGGCATTCGAACCTACTTGTTGCCCGCTTTTCATTAATTATGGGTGGACATTCACACCTTGTCTCAGCCAAACACCTCCGCTCCCTGTTTTGATCATGTATGGTTTGACATTCGCACCTTTGCTTACCTTCTTTTTATACTGATTGCTCAAGATTAAGTTGTCCTTTCTCAAACTACAAAATTTTTTTAATTGTTGAAACTTGATTTGAAGTGGATAAATAAGGAAGACAAACAGTTTTAAGTCAGGCTGATAGCAATTAATTTTATAGCAAAATCTGTATTTCGTCATTTGTCGAGAGATGCTTATTGCTGAAGAAGTTCTTTCTCATTCTACAAAGTACAACGTTGTTTATCATTGAAACTTGATTAGACATGAATAAATATGAAGGACAAAGCAGTCTTAACATGGTTTGAGTTAAGGAATTCATTTTATAGGAGAATCCGAATTCGTGCATAACTCGTAAAATAGAGCTTATTTTCGGATTCCTAAAGAATGAGTCTGGTTCTTTCTCATAATACAAAGTTTGTTGTTTATTGTTGAAACTTCATCAGACCGTTAGATATAGTCGGACTCACCTCGACGCACGGCTTGGGATCTGGAACCAGTACTCTTGAGAGGGGTTGGACTCTCTTCCACTCTGGAGTTGCCCGTGGTGAGAGGCGCAGAGCAGGTGTGGGCATACTTATTGCCCCCCGGCTGTGTGCCAGTACATTGGGGTTTACCCCAGTGAACGAGAGGGTAGCCTCCCTCCGCCTTGGGTGGGGGGACGAGTCCTGACTGTTGTTTGTGCCTATGCGCCAAACAGCAGTTCAGAGTACCTACCCTTTTTGGAGTCTCTGGGGGAGGCACTGGAGAATGCTCCTACCGGAGACTCCCTCATTCTGCTGGGGGACTTCAATGCTCACGTGGGCAATGACAGTGAGACCTGGAGGGGTGTGATTGGGAGGAACGCCCCCCCCCATCTGAATCAGAGTGGTGTTATGTTGTTGGACTTCTGTGCCAGTCATAGACTGTCCATAACGAACACCATGTTCAGGCATAAGGGTGTCCATATGTGCACTTGGCACCAGGACACCCTTGGCCGCAGTTCGATGATCGACTTTGTGGTTGTATCATCGGACTTGCGGCCGTATGTCCTGGACACTCGGGTGAAGAGAGGGGCGGAGCTGTCAACTGATCACCACCTGGTGGTGAGGTGGCTCCGCTGGTGGGGGAGGATGCCGATCAGACCTGGCAGGCCCAAACGTATTGTGAGGGTCTGCTGGGAGCGTTTGTCAGAATCCCCCGTCAGAAGGAGCTTTACCTCCCACCTCCGGCAGAGCTTCAACCATATTTGAGGTGGGGGACATTGAATGGGCCATGTTCCGTGACTCCATTGCCGAGGCAGCTGGTCGGAGTTGTGGCCGTAAGGTGGTCGGTGCCTGTCGTGGCGGCAACCCTCGAACCTGCTGGTGGACACCAGTGGTGAGGGAAGCCGTCAAGCTGAAGAAGGAGTCCTATCGGGCCTTTTTGGCCAGTGGGTCCCTGGAAGAAGCTGATAGGTACCGACGGGCCAGACGGGCCACGGCTTCGGCGGTTGCTGAGGCAAAAACTCGGGCCTGGGAGGAGTTCGGTGAGACCATGGAGAACGATTTCCGGACGGCCTCGAAAAGATTCTGGTCCACCATCCGGCGTCTCAGGGGGGGGAAGCGGCTCACAGTCAACACTGTTTACAGTGCGGACGGGGCTTTGCTGACCTCAACTAGGGATGTTGTGAGTCGGTGGGGGGAGTACTTCGAGGAACTCCTCAATCCTACCAACACGTGCTCGGAAGAGGCAGAGTCGGAGAGCTCGGAGACGGGGCCTCCCATTTCTGGGGCTGAGGTTGCCGAGGTGGTTAAAAAGCTCCTCGGTGGCAAGGCCCCGGGGGTGGATGAGGTCCGTCCTGAGTTTCTCAAGGCTCTGGATGTTGTAGGGCTGTCTTGGCTGACACGCCTCTGCAGTATCGCGTTGACATCGGGGACAGTGCCTCTGGACTGGCAGATTGGGGTGGTGGTCCCCCTCTTTAAAAAGGGGGACCGGAGGGTGTGTTCCAACTATAGGGGTATCACACTCCTCAGCCTCCCTGGTAAGGTCTATTCGGGGGTATTGGAGAGGAGGATCCGTCGGATAATCGAGCCTCGGATTCAGGAGATGCAGTGTGGCTTTCGTCCTGGCCGTGGAACAGTGGACCAGCTCTATACCCTCGGCAGGATCCTGGAGGGTGCATGGGAGTTCGCCCAACCAGTCTACATGTGTTTTGTGGACTTGGAGAAAGCGTTCGACCGTGTCCCTCGTGGAGTCCTGTGGGGGGTGCTCCGGGAATATGGAGTGCCGGACCCCTTGATAGGGGCCGTTCGGTCTCTGTATGACCGGTGCCAGAGTTTGGTCCGCATTGCCGGCAGTAAGTCGGATACGTTTCCGGTGAGAGTTGGACTCCGTCAGGGCTGCCCTTTGTCACCGATTCTGTTCCTAACTTTTATGGACAGAATTTCTAGGCGGAGCCAGGGCGTTGAGGGTGTCCCATTTGGCGACCTCAGAATCGGGTCTCTGCTTTTTGCAGATGATGTGGTTCTGTTAGCGTCGTCAGGCCGTGACCTTCAGCTCTCACTGGAGTGATTCGCAGCCGAGTGTGAAGCGGCTGGGATGAGAATCAGCACCTCCAAATCCGAGACTATGGTTCTCAGCCGGAAAAGGGTGGAATGCTCTCTCCGGGTCGGGAATGAGATCCTTCCCCAAGAGAAGGAGTTCAAGTATCTCGGGGTCTTGTTCACGAGTGATGGACGAATGGAGCGGGAGATTGACGGGCGGATCGGTGCGGCGCCTGCAGTGTTGCAGGCTCTGCACCGACCCGTCGTTGTGAAGAGGGAGCTGAGCCAGAAGGCGAAGCTCTCTACTTACTGGTCAATCTACGTTCCCATCCTCACCTATGGTCACGAGTTGTGGGTAGTGACCAAAAGAACAAGATCGCGAATACAAGCGGCCGAAATGGGTTTCCTCCGCAGGGTGTCTGGGCTCTCCCTTAGAGATAGGGTGAGAAGCTCAGTCATCCGGGAGGGGCTCGGAGTAGAACCGCTGCTCCTCCGCATTGAGAGGAGTCAGATGAGGTGGCTCGGGCATCTGGTTAGGATGCCCCCTGGGCGCCTCCCTGGGGAGGTGTTCCGGGCACGTCCCACTGGGAGGAGACCCCGGGGGAGACCCAGGACACGTTGGAGAGACTATGTCTCTCGGCTGGCCTGGGAACGCCTCGGGGTCCCCCCGGAAGAGCTGGAGGAAGTGGCCGGGGACAGAGACGTCTGGGTTTCTCTGCTCAAGCTGCTGCCCCCGCGACCCGACCCACGGATAAGCGGCAGATGATGGATGGATGGATGGATATATCCTCCACCAACCAGACTTACAACCCCCGACTAGGGTAGCAGAATTTCTAAGCAGCTGTACCCCAAAACTACTATCAAAAATATATAAATTATTGTCTAAGATAGATGACACAATGTCTCTTCCATCCTCAAAATGGGAGGCAGATTTATCCATCAGTTCTGGTCATAGCTTCTAACCACAAATATGTTTGAACACCTTCATAAAGACTCGAAATCCTAATTTACAGCTCATACAATACAAAATCCTTCATAGAACACACTATACAGGACAAAGGATGTTCAGGATGAGTCTAACACACTCAAACATCTGCTCACATTGCACAGATAACACACCTGATGATTATGCACACGCTTTGTGGTTTTCTGCGCCTGTCCAGAAGTTCTGGCTTGAAGTCTGTGAGGACCTATCAACATGGCTAAAGTGTAGCATCCCTGCATGCCCCACACTGTGCATACTGGGTGACTTAGACAACATCAACATGGAAATTAACTCAGCACACATGGTTGTCACAGTGTTATGTATCGCAAAGAAAACTATTCTCATGAACTGGAAAGCGAAGAACAACCTGTGTATTAACCAGTTTAGAAATTTTATTTTAGATTATATTAGCATGGAAACAATGTCTGCCTCCTCAAAACATCAATTGGCTGAATTTCATTCTCTCTGGTCCCCTCTGATTAGTTTTATCACATAGTGGTGGTGGTGGGTTGCTGGGTGATGGTGGGTCTCAGGCCCGGGCTGCTGCAACTGGTGTGACCGGGTGGTTTGTTTGTTTGTTTTTTGTAGAGGTCCTCCTGGGTGGGATTGGGTTGAGTGGGGTGGGGCGGGATGGGTACCTTCTGGGGGTACAGTAGCTCCCGGAATATGGTCGCTGCAGGCCCCGAGCCTGGTGGACATCAGGCCCTCCTGCCCATTGTTGGCTCCCAGGTAGCGGGGATGCCTATTGCAGCCAGTCCCTGGCTGCCCTCTCTGGGGGAGAGTAGCTCCCCCGGTATATATCCCCATACCCCTCTCCCTTCTGGCTCCTGTACACAGCACACACTCACACATGAAGGGTTTTGGGGGCGTGTGTGTTCGGTGGGGTGTAGTGGATGGGGCCACGTAGGTGGTCCCCTTTGGTTGCACTCTGCAGTTCCCTGCCCCTGTTTTAATTACACCTTAGACATTACTACTTATCAAACACACTCACACACACACATTAGGTCTTGGGGGGTGGTTACACTGAGTGGCATCTGGTGGGCGGGGCTCTTTGGGTATGTAGGCTGCCCAGAGTGCCACGCTCCCAGTTCTACAAGTTTGGCTGCCCCTCAATTTTAATTGCTCACTATTAGAAAATATTGAAGAGCCAGAAGGGTGAGGGGAGGGGTCTTCTTCGCACACCCCTGCTTCCTGGTGTCTGCTCGGGGCAGGAGGGGCCAGGAGGATTAATTAATTGTTCTGCTGGTTCGGGGTCTGTGGTGGCTGGGGGGTTGCTGGCCTCTTGGTGTGCCCGCTGCACTACACCCCAGCAGAGTCGAGGGAGGTAGGATGTGTGGATGTGTGGATGTATGGGACGTGAAAGTGTGTGTGGTAATGATTGGGCCTGGATCTGGGACTTGCTGTCGCCTGGCCTGCCTGTGTTTCTCCCGATGGGGCATCAGCGTTGCCTCTCCCCACTGCTCGCGACTTCACCCACTTGTGGGCACGTCTTGACTCCCAGGGCACTTGGCCAGGGGCGCTGGGGCAGGCGCTGACCCACTTTGTGGCTGTCTGGGGCGCTTGGCCCTCCTGGGTATTGGGTGGGGCCTCTGCCGGGGGGTTTGGGGGCGCTCGGGCTCCTGGGGCCCAGGTCCAGTGCACGGCCCATGTCTGGGCGGCTGGGGCCTGGCGGGGTCGGTGGGCTGTTGCCCCTGGTTCCCGGAGTGCCTCTGCCCTATGCTTATGGGGGCTCTTTCCGGGGGCTTCCTCTGCAGTCTTCTGGGTGGATGCGTGGTTGCCCCTGCGGTGGGCTGCCTGGGTTCTGTGCTCTGTGGGGGCTGCTGGTGGCCTGGGTCTTGTGGCCCTCTCTGCCTGCTTCTGATTGCTTGGGGGGGGGGCTGTGGATTGTGGCCCTGTACGCTTATACACTCATAACTAAGCACGGTTATCATGTAGGTCCTGTGCCATGGGTGTTGCATGTTCTCACACACACACACACACATTCATTAGTCCAGTAGCATGGTCACTAAGCAGTTGATGTATTATCATGTCGTCTCAGGTCATCTATATCCACAGCTGTGTTGTATGCGATTGCCGCTTCTTGTGCTTGTTTTTGTTTGTTTGTGTGTTTGTTTTTTCTCTGCTTGTCTGCTTTCAGGTGCTCCTGGTGGCGCTAAGGCTGGATTCCCCTCATAGGCCATGGATTGTTGTCTGTTTTGTTTTTTACAGGTGTAGCAGCTGGTTGTCTGGTTTTTGTTTCTATTTTTTTTCTGTTTCCTCTTCTTTCCTCTTCTTCTTTCCTTGTCCCCCGGTCCGGTTCAGTTCAGTTCATGTCATATATTGTAAACAGAAATAAATAAATTGGCATCAAGGGGAGCTTTACATTTATAAAACTTCCCTTGGCAAAACAAATCTGTTTGGCATCAAAGGTATTCAGACTACAATTCTTCTGACATAATGCTGAACAGGACAAGGGGAAAAAAAAGTAAAGAAGACAGTTCTGCCGAAAGCCAGGGATAGACCTGTTCTAAGTTCTATACTTTTTAAAAGGGGCGTGTTTATCAACTATGGAATTAGAAGATTTACAAAAATGGTCAAGTGCTAGATCTTCATCTGGGATTTTAACAGTGTCATATAACTATTCAACAGATCAGTTAAAAAAAAGCCTGCTCATGGAGATGTTTCAGGATCTGGATACCAAGCGTGGACCTAATGTTTTCATTTTTGCAATTCTGATACAGGCTATTGAGCAGTGATAATTAACACCAAGTTCAGATACTGCGGATTTTCTACCTTTGATTTGCTAAGATTGAGCCAATCAGGGACAACCTTGAAGGATCTCTTTGGTTTTGTAGGATCTGTAATTACCTGAGAAAGGTTGATATTGGTACACACCTTTTTTAAATGATCAGAGGCAGAGTTCAACTTGTTTAAATTAAAATTGCCACACAGAGATTGGGTTTAGGCCACATGCACACAGAATGACATCAACAAATATAAGAAATATTAAACATTTACACATAGATTTTTGAATATATGTAGAGGAATGATACTTTGAAATATGCTCATTGCGGAGTTATGATCAGTTGAGTAATGAAGGTTGAACTATTCTGGGAAAGAGGTTCTATTCCCAGCATCATGATGGACACTCCTGATATAGAAGGTTTCAGGAATATTTACCTGGGTGTACGTTTAAACAGAGATGAGAAAATTGCGATAAATAATTGTTTGTTTGTTTGTTAGTATGTATATGAATGTTATGTGTATAAACTGTGTTGAGTTATAGTTACTCAGTAGTGTCTCAGTGAAACAACCAACGGGGGAAGCCTTGCGGTGACAACAAAAGCAGTGTTTTACTGATCAGTCAAGTTGCTCCAGTGTACTCCATACAAACTGGTTGGCTACTGAAGGGATAGAAAATGGGGAATACTTGTTTTAAAGCAAACAAGGAATTAGATGGGAAAAATACATGTTTTAACGGGACCCAGACAATATTAAATACTCAGACAGATGGGAGAAGAAGTGTAGTTTTGTAGGAAATCACAAAATTATTACATAGAATTAGTGAAATCAATTGAAGAATGCCTTTCTGAAGAGCTGTTTACCACAGATGAGCAGCTTTGCGACCAAGCACATTGTAGATCGCTTTACTGCCAAAATGATCTAATTTAATGGATTGGTTTAGACATGCATAACAGCATTTTAAGAACAAAGAGAGAAACAAAAAGGGACAACGCTTCATGGTGGAAGGTGATGTATAAATAACTGTGTATATGATGAAGGGGGTGGCAACACCCATTCCGAAATCCCGCCATTCCGACATCCCGCTATTCCGACATCCCACCATTCCGACATACCACCATTCCGACATACCACCATTCCGACATGCAAACGTCCCACCATTCCGACATCCCACCATTGCGACATCCCACTATTCTGACGTTCAAATGTCCCACCATTCCGACAAGGCTTTCCGTATAAGGAAATGTGTGTTACTCAACAGGTGAGTCCCTTCTTTCTGTTCATGCAATTTATATGTTTAACACATGTTTATAGACAAGCGTTATTAAAAACACAAAGTCTCGGCAACTGGAGGAGGAGAAGCAGTCCGCGGTGGTTTTCAATCACACACTCCAATGCCACTTGTTTCAACTTCCGAAAATTTAATCCAGGAAAAAAAGGCTTACAAACATGGACCAAAACGGCTCCATAACACGCACAAGAATCCAAAAGAAACGAAAGTTAACTAAAAGAAAGCAAATAAACAGTATGAAGTGGTCAAAATTGGTTTTACGCATGCCTATGTGCGTCTGGCACATGCGTCTTCGGGCTCTCCCACGTTGGTTTGTGGATGAAAGCTATATGTTCAGCTGTAATGTCATGTAAAAACAATCTCTACATGACATTTACTCCCAGGTGTGACCAGTTTAGGTCCTTAAGATATCAACAGGCTGTATAAAGCTACAACCGTTGCGGCTGTGTGTTTGTGCCAAATGCGCAAAACCCATCCGCGCTTCCCAAAATTGGAGTGAGTACTCATAAATCACGTGAATAACATGAATAAACGTTTTTACAAAATTTTGTTGTGTTTTATACGTTCTATGCTGTCATTTCTCTCTTCTCCTATTGGCAAGGCAAGGCAGAGTGCTCGCAACTGTGTCCTGTGCAGTAGCCGTGATATCTGTAATTGCAATTATTACTTTTGCATATGATGACAGCGTGCAAAAGACGCATGGGCTCTGTGGAGAGCTCCGCTCCAGCTGGCTGCTGTGACAGCTCACTGACACTGTATTTCTGCTTAATCAGTTTCAGTCTCGCCAGAGTTACATTAATATCTGTATTTTTATATTTGAAATTCAGGGGATTTTGATAATAGATTATTAAAGTTTGTTTGCGAGGCTGTGGCCTCTGCATGTGCAAAGCTTGTGCGCCAAACTTTAGGGCGTATTTGCGCCGGCATATTATTAGTGCAAAATGTTTTGGGTAAAAAATAGGCTATTAAAAGGAACTGTCGGAATGGCGGTATGTTAAAAAAAAACAAAAAACATACCGCCATTCCGACCATAGGAGGAAAAAAGTGTCGGAATGGTGGGACGTTTGATAAAAAATTAAGTGTCGCCATTCCGACAATTGGAGACCCATGTCGGAATGGCGAGATGTCGGAATGGCAGCATGTAACCATGATGAAGGAGAGACCATTTGAGCAGCACAGCCATTTCGCAGCACAGGGACAGCAATCCAAGTTACAGGATCTCCCACGTGGTATCACCTGTCACATTGTGTCAAGGCATCAAAAGAAGAAAAAATCACCAAACTCAAGGACAAAAAGACAAAGACTCCGGTGAACGAAGACAGAGGACTGACAAACCAGAAATACAAAAGGATTCTCGATATCAAGATCCAGAAGAAGAGGCTAACAATGCCACGAACACTTACGATGCTGGGAATGATGCCAGCAATGAACAGAGAAGAAGATTCAGTGTCATCAATCTGCATTACGTGCCTCTAATGAGGGGGTGAATATAGAATCCTCAACGATTACAACGTCTCTGGGAACTGTGACAACAACAAGGTTTAAACCATTTTGATATATATTGTAACCTATTGTCTAAGGAATAGTGCTGAAAATGAGGTAAATCTAATCCACCACTGTCCTTGGTCTTCTGTAGGGTTTTTAAACTAATACGTGGTGGTTTGTTTTTCCACAGAAATTTGGAGATGCATGAATCTAGTGACTTAAACCAAGTAGCAGATGGTTTTATGGGGATCATTGAGAACAAATAGTTAACTTTTGGTAGTATCATAATTTTAATGGATGTAACTCTCCCCATAAGTGATATAGGTAAGGACTTCCAACGAGAGATCGTCCTCTACTGTCTTTAATAATTGCACATAATTTAGCTTTGTTAGCTCTGAGAGCCTGGAGGAAATGTTTATGCCTAAATATCTAATATTTCCTGACTGTAAAGTGATCGCAGGTATATTATGGACCCTACAGTTAATGGGCAGAACTGTGGTCTTAGACCAGTTGATAGAGTAGTCAGAAAGTGCTGAGAATTTATTTATGAGTGTGATCGTGTGACTGAGAGACGTCTGTGAGTTCTGAAGGAAAAGTAATACATCATCAGCATAAAGACTTATTTTATGCTCAATATTTTGGGATTAATTACTCACAAACGGGTAAGAAAAGGTAGTATTGCCAGACCATACATGATCAAAACAGGGAGCGGAGGTGGTTCAGCTGCAAGGTGTGAATGTCTGACTATAGTTTGTAAAAAGCGGGTAAGATAAGGTGCGAATGCCCGACAATGTAAGATCAAAAGAGGGAGCGGAGGTTTTTGGCTACAAGAAGGTTTGAATGTCCGACCATAGTTTGTAAAAAGCGGGTAAGAAAAGGTTACCATACATCATCAAAAGCAGGAGTGGATGTGTTCGGCTACAAGAAGATTTGAATGTCCATCAATAATTGCTTTAAAACATGAAAGAAAATTTTCGAATATCAAACCGCACATGATCATAAGCGGGAGAGGAGTTGTTCAGCTGCAAGAAGGTGTGAATGTCCACCCATAATTACTGAAAAATGGGTAAGAAAAGGTGAAAATGCCCAACCATACATCATCAAAAGCAGGAATGGATGTGTTCGGCTACAAGAAGGTTTGAATGTCCGACCATAGTTTGTAAAAAGCGGGTAAGAAAAGGTTCGAATGCCCGAACATAGACCATCAAAAGAGGGAGCGGAGGTGTTCCGCTGTAAGAAGGTGTAAATGTCCGACCATAGTTGGTAAAAAGCGGGTAAGAAAAGGTTAAAATACCCGACTGTACACAACCAATAGCGGGAGCGGAGTTGTTTGGCTACAAGAAGGTGTGAAAGTCTGACCACGGTTTGTAAAAAGCGGGTAAGAAAAGGTTCGAATGCCCGAATATATACCATCAAAAGTGGAAGTGGATGTGTTCGGCTGCAAGAAGGTGTGAACGTCCGACCAAAGTTTGTAAAAAGCAGTTAAGAAAAGGTTCGAATATCCAACCAAACATAATCAAAAGCGGGAGCAGAGCTGTTCGACTGCAAGTAGGTGTGAATGTCAGATCATAATTTGCAAAAAGCTGATGAGAAAGGGTGAGAATGCCCGGCTATACACCATCAAATGCGGGAGCGGAAGTGTTCGGCTGTGAGTAGGTGTGAATCTCCGAGCATAGTTTGTAAAAAGGGGGTAAGAATAGGTTCGAATGCCCGAACATACACTATCAATACAGGGAGCTGAGGTGGCTCAGCTGCAAGGTGTGAATGTCTGACTATAGTTTGTAAATAAGGTGCGAATGCCCAACAATGTATAATCAAAAGAGGGAGCGGAGGTTTTCGGCTACAAGGTTTGAATGTCCGACCATAGTTTGTAAAAAGCGGGTAAGAAAAGGTTCAAATGCCTGACTATACACCATCAAAAGCGGGAGCAGAGGTGTTCCGCTGTAAGACGGTGTGAATGTCCGACCATATTTGGTAAAAAGCGGGTAAGAAAAGGTTAAAATACCCGACTGTACACAATCAATAGCGGGAGAGGAGGTGTTCAGCTGCAAGAAGGTGTGAATGTCCACCCATAATTACTGAAAAATGGGTAAGAAAAGGTGCGAATGCCAAACCATACATTATCAAAAGCAGGTGTGAATGTCAGATCATAATTTGCAAAAAGCTGATGAGAAAGGGTGAGAATGCCCGACTATACACCATCAAATGCGGGAGCGGAGTTGTTCGGCTGTGAGTAAGTGTGAATCTCCGACCATAATTGCTGAAAAATGTGTTAGAAAAGGTAAGAATGCCGGTCCATACATCATCAAAAGCGGGAGAGGTGGTGTTCGGCTGCAAGTAGGTGTGAATGTCCAGCCATAATTACTAACAAACGGGTAAGAAAAGGTAGTATTGCCAGACCATACATGATCAAAACAGGGAGCGGAGGTGGTTCAGCTGCAAGAAGGTGTGAATGTCCGACTAAAGTTCAAATATATTAACAAAAGCGGGAGGAGAGGTCTTTGGATGAGAGTGGTTGAGAATTTCCAACCATAATCTATAAAATGCGGTGAAAAAAAAGGTGTGATAGAACACTAAAAGGTGGAGCGGAAGTGTTCGGCTGCAAGAAGGTGTGAATGTCCGACTATATTTGGTGAAAAGCAGGTGAAGCAAGGTCTGAATGCCCAACCTTACATCATCAAAAGCGAGATCAGAGGTGTTTGGCTGCATGAAGGCCATAGTTTGCCAAAAGCGGGTAAGCTGCGAATGACCGACTAAATATCAACAAAAGGTCTTCGGATGAAACTGGGTGTGAATATCCCACCACACAAGTATGGTGGAGAGGAAGCTGTGAACAGCCGACCATAGTTGGCAAAAAGAGGGTGAGAAAAGGTGCGAATGTCCAACCATACATGATCAAAACAGGGAGCGGAGGTGTTTGGCTGTGACAAGGTGTGAATGTCCACCCAAAATTAATGAAAAGTGGGCAACAAGTAGGTTTGAATGCCCAACCATACATCATCAAAAGCAGGAGTGGATGTGTTCGGCTACAAGAAGGTTTGAATGTCCGACCATAGTTTGTAAAAAGCGGGTAAGAAAAGGTTCGAATGCCCAAACATACACCCTCAAAAGAGGGAGCGGAGGTGTTCCGCTGTAAGAAGGTGTGAATGTCCGACCATAGTTGGTAAAAAACGGGTAAGAAAAGGTTAAAATACCCGACTGTACACAATCAATAGCGGGAGCGGATGTGTTTGGCTACAAGAATGTGTGACAGTCCGACCATGGTTTGTAAAAAACGGGTAAGAAAAGGTGCGAATGCCCGACAATGTATGATCAAAAGAGGGAGCGGAGGTTTCGGCTACAAGAAGGTTTAAATGTCCGACCATAGTTTGTAAAAAGCGGGTAAGAAAAGGTTCAAATGCCTGACTATACACCATCAAAAGCGGGAGCGGAGGTGTTCGGCTACAAGAAGGTGTGAAAGTTCAACCATGGTTTGTAAAAAGCTGCTAAGAAAAGGTTCGAATGCCCGAATATATACCATCAAAAGCGGAAGCGGAGGTGTTCGGCTGCAAGAAGGTGTGAACGTCCGACCAAAGTTTGCAAAAAGCAGTTAAGAAAAGGTTCCAATGCCCGAATATATACCATCAAAAGCGGGAGCAGAGCTGTTCGACTGCAAGTAGGTGTGAATGTCCAGCCATAATTACTCACAAACGGGTAAGAAAAGGTAGTATTGCCAGACCATACATGATCAAAACAGGGAGCTGAGGTGGTTCAGCTGCAAGGTGTGAATGTCTGACTATAGTTTGTAAAAAGCGGGTAAGACAAGGTGCGAATGCCCGACTATACACAATCAAAAGCGGGAGCGGGAGGTTTTCAGCTGCAAATCCTTCACTCAAACCAAGTGAAAACTGCTTTGTCCTTCATATTTATCAA
This sequence comes from Leuresthes tenuis, assembly GCF_036924035.1. Lineage (NCBI taxonomy): Eukaryota > Metazoa > Chordata > Actinopteri > Atheriniformes > Atherinopsidae > Leuresthes > Leuresthes tenuis. The sequence continues at coordinate 31,442,923 of NW_027325358.1, forward strand.
TGTCTAGATCGACTTCAACAAAGAACAACATTGTACTTTGCAGTAAAGAAAGAGCAAATCAAAAGTTTTAGGAATCCGAGCATAAGCTTATTTTCATGAGTTCTGCACGATTATTGATTTTACTATAAATGAATGCTTTCACTCAAACTATGTTAAAACTGCTTTGTCCTTCATATTTATCAATGTCTAGATTGACTTCAACAAAGAACAACACTGGATTTTGCAGTAGAAGAAAGAGCAACACTGAAGGATCAGTAATCCGAGAATAAGCTTCTTTTCATACGTTCTGCATGATTTGGGATTTTATGTATAAAATGAATTCCTTCACTCAAACCAAGTTAAAACTGCTTTGTCCTTCATATTTATCAATGTCTAGATCGACTTCAACAAAGAACAACATTGTATTTTGCAGTAGAAGAAAAAGCAACACTGAAGGATCAGGAATCCGAGAATAAGCTTCTTTTCATACGTTCTGCATGATTTGGGATTTTATGTATAAAATGAATTCCTTCACTCAAACCAAGTGAAAACTGCTTTGTCCTTCATATTTATCAATGTCTAGATTTACTTCAACAAAGAACAACGTATTTTGCAGTAGTAGAAAGAGCAACACTTGAAGGAACAGAAATCCGGGAATAAGCTTATTTTCATACGTTCTGCATGATTTGGGATTTTATGTATAAAATGAATTCCTTCACTCAAACAAAGTGGAAACTGCTTTGTCCTTCATATTTATCAATGTCTATATCGATTTCAACAAAGAACAAGGCTGTATAGGAAAGGCAGTATAGGAAAGAGCAACCCTGGAGGATCAGGAATCCGAGAATAAGCTTACTTTCATGAGTCCTGCACGATTTCGGATTTTCCTATAAAATGAATTGCTTTGCTCAAACCAAGTTAAAATTGCTTTGTCCTTCATAGTTATCCATGTCTAAAATGTATCAAGCATAAAGTTCCTCATATTACCCTGAATGAGAAAGAAGCATCCCTTTGGTTGAGCAATACGTTCCTTTTGCGGAGTTATGCATGATTTCGGATTTTGCTATAAAATTCATTCCTTCACACCTTTTTTTTTCACCGCATTTTATAGATTATGGTTGGAAATTTCAACCACTCTAATCCGAAGACCTCTCCTCCCGCTTTTGTTAATATATTTGGACTTTAGTTGGACATTCACCCCTTTTTGCAGCTAAACCACCTCCGCTCCCTGTTTTGATCATGTATGGTCTGGCAATACTACATTTTCTTACCCGTTTGTGAGTAATTATGGCTGGATATTCACACCTACTTGCAGCTGAACACAATCTCTCTCGCTTTTAATTATGTTTGGATATTCGAACCTTTTCTTTACTGCTTTTTGCCAACTTTGGTCGGACGTTCACACCTTCTTGCAGCCGAACACCTCCGCTTCCGCTTTTGATGGTATATATTCGGGCATTCGAACCTTTTCTTACCAGCTTTTTACAAACGATGGTTGGACTTTCACACCTTCTTGTAGCCGAACAACTCCGCTCCCGCTATTGATTGTGTACAGTCGGGTATTTGAACCTTTTCTTACCCGCTTTTTACCAACTATGGTCGGACATTCACACCGACTTACAGCGGAACATCTCCGCTCCCGCTTTTGATGGTGTATAGTCAGGCATTTGAACCTTTTCTTACCCGCTTTTTACAAACTATGGTCGGACATTCAAACCTTCTTGTAGCCAAAAACCTCCGCTCCCTCTTTTGATCATACATTGTCGGGCATTCGCATCTTTTCTTACCCGTTTTTTACAAACCATGGTCGGACTTTCACACATTCTTGTAGCCAAACACATCCGCTCCCGCTATTGATTGTGTACAGTCGGATATTTTAACCTTTTCTTACCCACTTTTTACGAACTATGGTCGGACATTCACACCGTCTTACAGCGGAACATCTCCGCTCCCGCTTTTGATGGTGTATAGTCAGGCATTTGAACCTTTTCTTACCCGCTTTTTACAAACTATGGTCGGAAATTCAAACCTTCTTGTAGCCGAAAACCTCTGCTCCCTCTTTTGATTATACATTGTCGGGCATTCGCACCTTATCTTACCCGCTTTTTACAAACTATAGTCAGACATTCACACCTTGGTGCTTAACCACCTCAGCTCCCTGTTTTGATCATGTATGGTCTGGCAATACTACCTTTTCTTACCCGTTTGTGAGTAATTATGGCAGGACATTCACAGCTACTTGCAGTCTAACAGCTCTGCTCCCGCTTTTGATTATGTTTGGTTGGATATTCGAACCTTTTCTTACCCACTTTTTACCAACTATGGTCGGACATTCACACCTTCTTACAGCGGAACACCTCCACTCCCTCTTTTGATGGTGTATGTTTGGGCATTCGAACCTTTTCTTACCCGCTTTTTACAAACTATGCTCGGACATTGAAACCTTCTTGTAGCCGAACACATCCACTCCTTCTTTTGATGATGTATGCTTGGGCATTCAAACCTACTTGTTGCCCGCTTTTCATTAATTTTGGGTGGACATTCACACCTTGTCACAGCCAAACACCTCCGCTCCCTGTTTTGATCATGTATGGTTGGACATTCGCACCTTGTCTCACCCGCTTTTTGCAAACTATGGTCGGCTGTTCACAGCTTCCTCTCCACCATACTTGTATGGTGGGATATTCACACCCACTTGCATCCGAAGACCTTTTGTTGATATTTAGTCGGTCATTCGCAGCTTACCCGCTTTTTACAAACTATAGTCAGACATTCACACCTTGGTGCTGAACCACCTCAGCTCCCTGTTTTGATCATGTATGGTCTGGCAATACTACCTTTTCTTACCCGTTTGTGAGTAATTATGGCTGGACATTCACACCTACTTGCAGTCGAACAGCTCTGCTCCAACTTTTGATTATGTTTGGTTGGATATTCGAACCTTTTCTTAACTGCTTTTTACAAACTTTGGTCGGACGTTCACACCTTCTTGCAGCCGAACACCTCCGCTTCCGCTTTTGATGGTATATATTCGGGCATTCGAACCTTTTCTTAGCAGCTTTTTACAAACCATGGTTGGACTTTCACACCTTCTTGTAGCCGAACAACTCCGCTCCCGCTATTGATTGTGTACAGTCGGGTATTTTAACCTTTTCTTACCCGCTTTTTACCAACTATGGTCGGACATTCACACCGTCTTACAGCGGAACACCTCCGCTCCCGCTTTTGATGGTGTATTGTCAGGCATTTGAACCTTTTCTTACCCGCTTTTTACAAACTATGGTCGGACATTCAAACCTTCTTTTAGCCAAAAACCTCCGCTCCCTCTTTTGATCATACATTGTCGGGCATTCGCACCTTTTCTTACCCGTTTTTTACAAACCATGGTCGGACTTTCAAACCTTCTTGTAGCCCAACACATCCACTCCTGCTTTTGATGATGTATGTTTGGGCATTCGCACCTTTTCTTACCCATTTTTCAGTAATTGTGGGTGGACATTCACACCTTCTTGCAGCTGAACACCTCCTCTCCCGCTTATGATGGTGTATAGTCGAGCTTTCAAGCCTTTTCTTACCCGGTTTTTACAAATTATAGTTGGACATTCAGACCTTCTTACAGCCGAAAACCTCCACTCCCTCTTTTGATCATACATTGTCGGGCATTAGCACCTTTTCTTACCCGCTTTTTACAAACCATAGTCGGACTTTCACATCTTTTAGTAGCCGAACAACTCCGCTCCCGCTATTGATTGTGTACAGTCGGGTATTTTAACCTTTTCTTACCCGCTTTTTACCAACTATGGTCGGACATTCACACCTTCTTACAGCGGAACACCTCCGCTCCCTCTTTTGATGGTGTATGTTCGGGCAGTCAAACCTTTTCTTACCTGCTTTTTACAAACTATGGTCAGACATTCAACCCTTCTTGGAGCCGAACACATCCACTCCTGCTTTTGATTATGTATAGTTGGGCATTCGCACCTTTTCTTACCCATTTTTCATTAATTATGGGTGTACATTCACACCTTCTTGCAGCCGAACACCTCCGCTCCCTCTTTTGATCATACATTTTCGGGCATTCGCACCTTTTCTTACCCGTTTTTTACAAACCATGGTCGGACTTTCACACCTTTTAGTAGCCGAACAACTCCGCACCCGCTACTGATTGTGTACAGTCGGGTATTTTAACCTTTTCTTACCCGTTTTTTACCAACTATGGTCGGACATTAACACCTACTTACAGCGGAACACCTCCGCTCCCTCCTTTGATGGTGTATGTTCGGGCATTCAAACCTTTTCTTACCCGCTTTTTACAAACTATGGTCAGACGTTCAAACCTTCTTGTAGCCGAACATATCCACTCCTGCTTTTGATGATGTATGGTTGGGCATTCGAACCTACTTGTTGCCCGCTTTTCATTAATTATGGGTGGACATTCACACCTTGTCTAAGCCAAACACCTCCGCTCCCTGTTTTGATCATGTATGGTTTGACATTCGCACCTTTGCTTACCTTCTTTTTATACTGATTGCTCAAGATTAAGTTGTTCTTTCTCAAACTACAAAATTTTTTTAATTGTTGAAACTTGATTTGAAGTGGATAAATAAGGAAGACAAACAGTTTTAAGTCAGGCTGATAGCAATTAATTTTATAGCAAAATCTGTATTTCGTCATTTGTCGAGAGATGCTTATTGCTGAAGAAGTTCTTTCTCATTCTACAAAGTACAACGTTGTTTATCATTGAAACTTGATTAGACATGAATAAATATGAAGGACAAAGCAGTCTTAACTTGGTTTGAGTTAAGGAATTCGTTTTATAGGAGAATCCGAATTCGTGCATAACTCGTAAAATAGAGCTTATTTTCGGAATTCTAAAGAATGAGTCTGGTTCTTTCTCATAATACAAAGTTTGTTGTTTATTGTTGAAACTTCATCAGACCGTTAGATATAGTCGGACTCACCTCGACGCACGGCTTGGGATCTGGAACCAGTACTCTTGAGAGGGGTTGGACTCTCTTCCACTCTGGAGTTGCCCGTGGTGAGAGGCGCAGAGCAGGTGTGGGCATACTTATTGCCCCCCGGCTGTGTGCCAGTACATTGGGGTTTACCCCAGTGAACGAGAGGGTAGCCTCCCTCCGCCTTGGGTGGGGGGACGAGTCCTGACTGTTGTTTGTGCCTATGCGCCAAACAGCAGTTCAGAGTACCTACCCTTTTTGGAGTCTCTGGGGGAGGCACTGGAGAATGCTCCTACCGGAGACTCCCTCATTCTGCTGGGGGACTTCAATGCTCACGTGGGCAATGACAGTGAGACCTGGAGGGGTGTGATTGGGAGGAACGGCCCCCCCGATCTGAATCAGAGTGGTGTTATGTTGTTGGACTTCTGTGCCAGTCATAGACTGTCCATAACGAACACCATGTTCAGGCATAAGGGTGTCCATATGTGCACTTGGCACCAGGACACCCTTGGCCGCAGTTCGATGATCGACTTTGTGGTTGTATCATCGGACTTGCGGCCGTATGTCCTGGACACTGGGTGAAGAGAGGGGCGGAGCTGTCAACTGATCACCAACTGGTGGTGAGTTGGCTCCGCTGGTGGGGGAGGATGCCGATCAGACCTGGCAGGCCCAAACGTATTGTGAGGGTCTGCTGGGAGCGTTTGTCAGAATCCCCCGTCAGAAGGAGCTTTAACTCCCACCTCCGGCAGAGCTTCAACCATATTTGAGGTGGGGGACATTGAGTCCGAATGGGCCATGTTCCGTGACTCCATTGCCGAGGCAGCTGGTCGGAGTTGTGGCCGTAAGGTGGTCGGTGCCTGTCGTGGCGGCAACCCTCGAACCTGCTGGTGGACACCAGTGGTGAGGGAAGCCGTCAAGCTGAAGAAGGAGTCCTATCGGGCCTTTTTGGCCAGTGGGACCCTGGAAGAAGCTGATAGGTACCGACGGGCCAGACGGGCCACGGCTTCGGCGGTTGCTGAGGCAAAAACTCGGGCCTGGGAGGAGTTCGGTGAGACCATGGAGAACGATTTCCGGACGGCCTCGAAAAGATTCTGGTCCACCATCCGGCGTCTCAGGGGGGGGGGAAGCGGCTCACAGTCAACACTGTTTACAGTGGGGACGGGGCTTTGCTGACCTCAACTAGGGATGTTGTGAGTCGGTGGGGGGAGTACTTCGAGGAACTCCTCAATCCTACCAACACGTGCTCGGAAGAGGCAGAGTCGGAGAGCTCGGAGACGGGGCCTCCCATTTCTGGGGCTGAGGTTGCCGAGGTGGTTAAAAAGCTCCTCGGTGGCAAGGCCCCGGGGGTGGATGAGGTCCGTCCTGAGTTTCTCAAGGCTCTGGATGTTGTAGGGCTGTCTTGGCTGACACGCCTCTGCAGTATCGCGTTGACATCGGGGACAGTCCCTCTGGACTGGCAGATTGGGGTGGTGGTCCCCCTCTTTAAAAAGGGGGACCGGAGGGTGTGTTCCAACTATAGGGGTATCACACTCCTCAGCCTCCCTGGTAAGGTCTATTCGGGGGTATTGGAGAGGAGGATCCGTCGGATAATCGAGCCTCGGATTCAGGAGATGCAGTGTGGCTTTCGTCCTGGCCGTGGAACAGTGGACCAGCTCTATACCCTCGGCAGGATCCTGGAGGGTGCATGGGAGTTCGCCCAACCAGTCTACATGTGTTTTGTGGACTTGGAGAAAGCGTTCGACCGTGTCCCTCGTGGAGTCCTGTGGGGGGTGCTCCGGGAATATGGAGTGCCGGACCCCTTGATAGGGGCCGTTCGGTCTCTGTATGAGCGGTGCCAGAGTTTGGTCCGCATTTCCGGCAGTAAGTCGGATACGTTTCCGGTGAGAGTTGGACTCCGTCAGGGCTGCCCTTTGTCACCGATTCTGTTCCTAACTTTTATGGACAGAATTTCTAGGCGGAGCCAGGGCGTTGAGGGTGTCCCATTTGGCGACCTCAGAATCGGGTCTCTGCTTTTTGCAGATGATGTGGTTCTGTTAGCGTCGTCAGGCCGTGACCTTCAGCTCTCACTGGAGTGATTCGCAGCCGAGTGTGAAGCGGCTGGGATGAGAATCAGCACCTCCAAATCCGAGACTATGGTTCTCAGCCGGAAAAGGGTGGAATGCTCTCTCCGGGTCGGGAATGAGATCCTTCCCCAAGAGGAGGAGTTCAAGTATCTCGGGGTCTTGTTCACGAGTGACGGACGAATGGAGCGGGAGATTGACGGGCGGATCGGTGCGGCGCCTGCAGTGTTGCAGGCTCTGCACCGACCCGTCGTTGTGAAGAGGGAGCTGAGCCAGAAGGCGAAGCTCTCTACTTACTGGTCAATCTACGTTCCCATCCTCACCTATGGTCACGAGTTGTGGGTAGTGACCGAAAGAACAAGATCGTGAATACAAGCGGCCGAAATGGGTTTCCTCCGCAGGGTGTCTGGGCTCTCCCTTAGAGATAGGGTGAGAAGCTCAGTCATCCGGGAGGGGCTCGGAGTAGAACCGCTGCTCCTCCGTATTGAGAGGAGTCAGATGAGGTGGCTCGGGCATCTGGTTAGGATGCCCCCTGGGCGCCTCCCTGGGGAGGTGTTCCGGGCACGTCCCACTGGGAGGAGACCCCGGGGGAGACCCAGGACACGTTGGAGAGACTATGTCTCTCGGCTGGCCTGGGAACGCCTCGGGGGCCCCCCGGAAGAGCTGGAGGAAGTGGCCGGGGACAGAGACGTCTGGGTTTCTCTGCTCAAGCTGCTGCTCCCGCGACCCGACCCCCGGATAAGCGGCAGATGATGGATGGATGGATGGATATATCCTCCACCAACCAGACTTACAACCCCCGACTAGGGTAGCAGAATTTCTAAGCATCTGTACCCCAAATCTACTATAAAAAATATATAAATTATTGTCTAAGATAGATGACACAATGTCTCTTCCATCCTCAAAATTGGAGGCAGATTTATCCATCAGTTCTGGTCATAGCTTCTAACCACAAATATGTTTGAACACCTTCATAAAGACTCGAAATCCTAATTTACAGCTCATACAATACAAAATCCTTCATAGAACACACTATACAGGACAAAGGATGTTCAGGATGGGTCTAACACACTCAAACATCTGCTCACATTGCACAGATAACACACCTGATGATTATGCACACGCTTTGTGGTTTTCTGCGCCTGTCCAGAAGTTCTGGCTTGAAGTCTGTGAGGACCTATCAACATGGCTAAAGTGTAGCATCCCTGCATGCCCCACACTGTGCATACTGGGTGACTTAGACAACATCAACATGGAAATTAACTCAGCACACATGGTTGTCACAGTGTTATGTATCGCAAAGAAAACTATTCTCATGAACTGGAAAGCGAAGAACAATCTGTGTATTAACCAGTTTAGAAATTTTCTTTTAGATTATATTAGCATGGAAACAATGTCTGCCTCCTCAAAACATCAATTGGCTGAATTTCATTCTCTCTGGTCCCCTCTGATTAGTTTTATCACATAGTGGTGGTGGTGGGTTGCTGGGTGATGGTGGGCCTCAGGCCCGGGCTGCTGCGACTGGTGTGACCGGGTGGTTTGTTTGTTTGTTTTTTGATGTTGTTTGTTTGTTTTTTGTAGAGGTCCTCCTGGGTGGGGTTGGGTTGAGTGGGGTGGGGCGGGATGGGTACCTTCTGGGGGTACAGTAGCTCCCGGAATATGGTCGCTGCAGGCCCCGAGCCTGGTGGACATCAGGCCCTCCTGCCCATTGTTGGCTCCCAGGTAGCGGGGATGCCTATTGCAGCCAGTCCCTGGCTGCCCTCTCTGGGGGAGAGTAGCTCCCCCGGTATATATCCCCATACCCCTCTCCCTTCTGGCTCCTGTACACAGCACACACTCACACATGAAGGGTTTTGGGGGCGTGTGTGTTCGGTGGGGTGTAGTGGATGGGGCCACGTAGGTGGTCCCCTTTGGTTGCACTCTGCAGTTCCCTGCCCCTGTTTTAATTACACCTTAGACATTAGTACTTATCAAACACACTCACACACACACATTAGGTCTTGGGGGGTGGTTACACTGAGTGGCATCTGGTGGGCGGGGCTCTTTGGGTATGTAGGCTGCCCAGAGTGCCGCGCTCCCAGTTCTACAAGTTTGGCTGCCCCTCAATTTTAATTGCTCACTATTAGAAAATATTGAAGAGCCAGAAGGGTGAGGGGAGGGGTCTTCTTCGCACACCCCTGCTTCCTGGTGTCTGCTTGGGGCAGGAGGGGCCAGGAGGATTAATTAATTGTTCTGCTGGTTCGGGGTCTTTGGTGGCTGGGGGGTTGCTGGCCTCCTGGTGTGCCCGCTGCACTACACCCCAGCAGAGTCGAGGGAGGTAGGATGTGTGGATGTATGGGACGTGAAAGTGTGTGTGGTAATGATTGGGCCTGGATCTGGGACTTGCTGTCGCCTGGCCTGCCTGTGTTTCTCCCGATGGGGCATCAGCGTTGCCTCTCCCCACTGCTCGCGACTTCACCCACCTGTGGGCACGTCTTGACTCCCAGGGCACTTGGCCAGGGGCGCTGGGGCAGGCGCTGACCCACTTTGTGGCTGTCTGGGGCGCTTGGCCCTCCTGGGTATTGGGTGGGGCCTCTGCCGGGGGGTTTGGGGGCGCTCGGGCTCCTGGGGCCCAGGTCCAGTGCACGGCCCATGTCTGGGCGGCTGGGGCCTGGCGGGGTCGGTGGGCTGTTACCCCTGGTTCCCGGAGTGCCTCTGCCCTATGCTTATGGGGGCTCTTTCCGGGGGCTTCCTCTGCAGTCTTCTGGGTGGATGCGTGGTTGCCCCTGCAGTGGGCTGCCTGGGTTCTGTGCTCTGTGGGGGCTGCTGGTGGCCTGGGTCTTGTGGCCCTCTCTGCCTGCTTCTGATTGCTTGGGGGGGGGGGCTGTGGATTGTGGCCCTGTACGCTTATACACTCATAACTAAGCACGGTTATCATGTAGGTCCTGTGCCATGGGTGTTGCATGTTCTCACACACACACACACACATTCATTAGTCCAGTATTATGGTCACTAAGCAGTTGATGTATTATCATGTCATCTCAGGTCATCTATATCCACAGCTGTGTTGTATGCGATTGCCGCTTCTTGTGCTTGTTTTTGTTTGTGTGTGTTTTTTCTCTGCTTGTCTGCTTTCAGGTGCTCCTGGTGGCGCTAAGGCTGGATTCCCCTCATAGGCCATGGATTGTTGTCTGTTTTGTTTTTTACAGGTGTAGCAGCTGGTTGTCTGGTTTTTGTTTCTATTTTTGTTGTTTCCTCTTCTTTCCTCTTCTTCTTTCCTTGTCCCCCGGTCCGGTTCAGTTCAGTTCATGTCATATATTGTAAACAGAAATAAATAAATGGGCATCAAGGGGAGCTTTACATTTATAAAACTTCCCTTGGCAAAACAAATCTGTTTGGCATCAAAGGTATTCAGACTACAATTCTTCTGACATAATGCTGAACAGGACAAGGGGAAAAAAAAGTAAAGAAGACAGTTCTGCCGAAAGCCAGGGATAGACCTGTTCTAAGTTCTATACTTTTTAAAAGGGGCGTGTTTATCAACTATGGAATTAGAAGATTTACAAAAATGGTCAAGTGCTAGATCTTCATCTGGGATTTTAACAGTGTCATATAACTATTCAACAGATCAGTTAAAAAAAAGCCTGCTAATGGAGATGTTTCAGGATCTGGATACCAAGCGTGGACCTAATGTTTTCATTTTTGCAATTCTGATACAGGCTATTGAGCAGTGATAACTAACACCAAGTTCAGATACTGCGGATTTTCTACCTTTGATATGTTAAGATTGAGCCAATCAGGGACAACCTTGAAGGATCTCTTTGGTTTTGTAGGATCAGTAATTACCTGAGAAAGGTTGATATTGGTACACACCTTTTTTAAATGATCAGAGGCAGAGTTCAACTTGTTTAAATTAAAATTGCCACACAGAGATTGGGTTTAGGCCACATGCACACAGAATGACATCAACAAATATAAGAAATATTAAACATTTACACATAGATTTTTGAATACATGTAGAGGAATGATACTTTGAAATGTGCTAATTGCGGAGTTATGATCAGTTGAGTAATGAAGGTTGAACTATTCTAGGAAAGAGGTTTTATTCCCAGCATCATGATGGACACTCCTGATATAGAAGGTTTCGCTAACGCATTGGAATTGTTTTACTATTTTCATATGCATGTGCAATGAAGAATTGCTTGCTGCTGATAAATGCAAAGAAGAACAGCTTACACATAGATGCTCACATATAGGCTGCTGAATGCAATGAAGACCTGCTTATCAAGTAAAGTTCAATGTCAATGTGTAATATTCAATTAGGATTTGCAAAACAGTGAAGTTAAATAATGAATGGGTCCATAGTCGGTATGAGAAGACTACAGGAATATTTACCTGGGTGTACGTTCAAACAGAGATGAGAAAATTGCGATAAATAATTGTTTGTTTGTTTGTTAGTATGTATAGGAATGTTATGTGTATAAACTGTGTTGAGTTATAGTTACTCAGTAGTGTCTCAGTGAAACAACCGACGGGGGAAGCCTTGCGGTGACAACAAAAGCAGTGTTTTACTGATCAGTCAAGTTGCTCCAGTGTACTCCATACAAACTGGTTGGCTACTGAAGGGATAGAAAATGGGGAATACTTGTTTTAAAGCAAACAAGGAATTAGATGGGAAAAATACATGTTTTAACGGGACCCAGACAATATTAAATACTCAGACAGATGGGAGAAGAAGTGTAGTTTTGTAGGAAATCACAAAATTATTACATAGAATTAGTGAAATCAATTGAAGAATGCCTTTCTGAAGAGCTGTTTACCACAGATGAGCAGCTTTGCGACCAAGCACATTGTAGATCGCTTTACTGCCAAAATGATCTAATTTAATGGATTGGTTTAGACATGCATAACAGCATTTTAAGAACAAAGAGAGAAACAAAAAGGGACAACGCTTCATGGTGGAAGGGGATGTATAAATAACTGTGTATATGATGAAGGGGGTGGCAACACCCATTCCAAAATCCCGCCATTCCGACATCCCGCTATTCCGACATCCCACCATTCTGACATACCACCATTCCGACATACCACCATTCCGACATGCAAACGTCCCACCATTCCGACATCCCACCATTGCGACATCCCGCTATTCTGACGTTCAAATGTCCCACCATTCCGACAAGGCTTTCCGTATAAGGAAATGTGTGTTACTCAACAGGTGAGTCCCTTCTTTCTGTTCATGCAATTTATATGTTTAACACATGTTTATAGACAAGCGTTATTAAAAACACAAAGTCTCCGCAACTGGAGGAGGAGAAGCAGTCCGCGGTGGTTTTCAATCACACACTCCAATGCCACTTGTTTCAACTTCCGAAAATTTAATCCAGGAAAAAAAGGCTTACAAACATGGACCAAAACGGCTCCATAACACGCACAAGAATCCAAAAGAAACGAAAGTTAACTAAAAGAAAGCAAATAAACAGTATGAAGTGGTCAAAATTGGTTTTACGCATGCCTATGTGCGTCTGGCACATGCGTCTTCGGGCTCTCCAACGTTGGTTTGTGGATGAAAGCTATATGTTCAGCTGTAATGTCATGTAAAAACAATCTCTACATGACATTTACTCCCAGGTGTGACCAGTTAGGTCCTTAAGATATCAACAGGCTGTATAAAGCTACAACCGTTGCGGCTGTGTGTTTGTGCCAAATGCGCAAAGCCCATCCGCGCTTCCCAAAATTGGAGTGAGTACTCATAAATCACGTGAATAACATGAATAAACGTTTTTATTGCATTTTGTTGTGTTTTATACGTTCTATGCTGTCATTTCTCTCTTCTCCTATTGGCAAGGCAAGGCAGAGTGCTCGCAACTGTGTCCTGTGCAGTAGCCGTGATATCTGTAATTGCAATTATTACTTTTGCATATGATGACAGCGTGCAAAAGACGCATGGGCTCTGTGGAGAGCTCCGCTCCAGCTGGCTGCTGTGACAGCTCACTGACACTGTATTTCTGCTTAATCAGTTTCAGTCTCGCCAGAGTTACATTAATATCTGTATTTTTATATTTGAAATTCAGGGGATTTTGATAATAGATTATTAAAGTTTGTTTGCGAGGCTGTGGCCTCTGCATGTGCAAAGCTTGTGCGCCAAACTTTAGGGCATATTTGCACCGGCATATCATTAGTGCAAAATGTTTTGGGTAAAAAATAGGCTATTAAAAGGAACTGTCGGAATGGCGGTATGTTAAAAAAAACAAAAAACATACCGCCATTCCGACCATAGGAGGAAAAAAGTGTTGGAATGGTGGGACGTTTGATAAAAAATTAAGTGTCGCCATTGGCAGCATGTAACCATGATGAAGGAGAGACCATTTGAGCAGCACAGCCATTTCGCAGCACAGGGACAGCAGTCCAAGTTACAGGATCTCCCACGTGGTATCACCTGTCACATTGTGTCAAGGCATCAAAAGAAGAAAAAATCACCAAACTCAAGGACAAAAAGACAAAGACTCCGGTGAACAAAGAGAGAGTACTGACAAACCAGAAATACAAAAGGATTCTCGATATCAAGATCCAGAAGAAGAGGCTAACAATGCCACGAACACTTACAATGCTGGGAATGATGCCAGCAATGAACAGAGAAGAAGATTCAGTGTCATCAATCTGCATTACGTGCCTCTAATGAGGGGGTGAATATAGAATCCTCAACGATTACAACGTCTCTGGGAACTGTGACAACAACAAGGTTTAAACCATTTTGATATATATTGTAACCTATTGTCTAAGGAATAGTGCTGAAAATGAGGTAAATCTAATCCACCACTGTCCTTGGTCTTCTGTAGGGTTTTTAAACTAATACGTGGTGGTTTGTTTTTCCACAGAAATTTGGAGATGCATGAATCTAGTGACTTAAACCAAGTAGCAGATGGTTTTATGGGGATCATTGAGAACAAATAGTTAACTTTTGGTAGTATCATCATTTTAATGGATGTAACTCTCCCCATAAGTGATATAGGTAAGGACTTCCAACGAGAGATCGTCCTCTACTGTCTTTAATAATTGCACATAATTTAGCTTTGTTAGCTCTGAGAGCCTGGAGGAAATGTTTATGCCTAAATATCTAATATTTCCTGACTGTAAAGTGATCGCAGGTATATTATGGACCCTACAGTTAATGGGCAGAACTGTGGTCTTAGACCAGTTGATAGAGTAGTCAGAAAGTGCTGAGAATTTATTTATGAGTGTGATCGTGTGACTGAGAGACGTCTGTGAGTTCTGAAGGAAAAGTAATACATCATCAGCATAAAGACTTATTTTATGCTCAATATTTTGGGATTAATTACTCACAAACGGGTAAGAAAAGGTAGTATTGCCAGACCATACATGATCAAAACAGGGAGCGGAGGTGGTTCAGTTGCAAGGTGTGAATGTCTGACTATAGTTTGTAAAAACCGGGTAAGATAAGGTGCGAATGCCCGACAATGTATGATCAAAAGAGGGAGCGGAGGTTTTCGGCTGCAAGAAGGTCTGAATGTCCACCCAAAATTCCTGAAAAATGGGTAAAAAAAGGGTGCGAATGCCAAACCATACATCATCAAAAGCAGGAGTGGATGTGTTCAGCTACAAGAAGATTTGAATGTCCATCAATAATTGCTTTAAAACATGAAAGAAAATTTTCGAATATCAAACCGCACATGATCATAAGCGGGAGAGGAGTTGTTCAGCTGCAAGAAGGTGTGAATGTCCACCCATAATTACTGAAAAATGGGTAAGAAAAGGTGAAAATGCCCAACCATACATCATCAAAAGCAGGAGTGGATGTGTTCGGCTACAAGAAGGTTTGAATGTCCGAGCATAGTTTGTAAAAAGCGGGTAAGAAAAGGTTCGAATGCCCAAACATACACCATCAAAAGAGGGAGCGGAGGTGTTCCGCTGTAAGAAGGTGTGAATGTCCAACCATGGTTTGTAAAAAGCTTGTAAGAAAAGGTCCGAATGCCCGAATATATACCATCAAAAGCGGAAGCGGAAGTGTTCGGCTGCAAGAAGGTGTGAACGTCCGACCAAAGTTTGTAAAAAGCAGTTAAGAAAAGGTTCGAATATCCAACCAAACATAATCAAAAGCGGGAGCAGAGCTGTTCGACTGCAAGTAGGTGTGAATGTCCAGCCATAATTACTCACAAACGGGTAAGAAAAGGTAGTATTGCCAGACCATACATGATCAAAACAGGGAGCTGAGGTGGTTCAGCACCAAGGTGTGAATGTCTGACTATAGTTTGTAAAAAGCGGGTAAGATAAGGTGCGAATGCACGACAATGTATAATCAAAAGAGGGAGCAGAGGTTTTCGGCTACAAGAAGGTTTGAATGTCCGACCATAGTTTGTAAAAAGCGGGTAAGAAAAGGTTCAAATGCCTGACTATACACCATCAAAAGCGGGATCGGAGATGTTCCGCTGTAAGACGGTGTGAATGTCCGACCATAGTTGGTAAAAAGTGGGTAAGAAAAGGTTAAAATACCCGACTGTACACAATCAATAGCGGGAGCGGATGTGTTTGGCTACAAGAATGTGTGAAAGTCCGACCATGGTTTGTAAAAAACGGGTAAGAAAAGGTGCGAATGCCCAACAATGTATGATCAAAAGAGGGAACGGAGGTTTTTGGCTACAAGAAGGTTTGAATGTCCGACCATAGTTGGTAAAAAGCGGGTAAGAAAAGGTTAAAATACCCGACTGTACACAATCAATAGGGGGAGCGGAGTTGTTCGGCTACAAGCAGGTGTGAAAGTCCAACCATGGTTTGTAAAAAGCTGGTAAGAAAAGGTTCGAATGCCCGAATATATACCATCAAAAGCGGAAGCGGAGGTGTTCGGCTGCAAGACGGTGTGAACGTCCGACCAAAGTTTGTAAAAAGCAGTTAAGAAAAGGTTCGAATATCCAACCAAACATAATCAAAAGCGGGAGCAGAGCTATTCGACTGCAAGTAGGTGTGAATGTCCAGCCATAATTACTCACAAACGGGTAAGAAAAGGTAGTATTGCCAGACCATACATGATCAAAACAGGGAGCTGAGGTGGTTCAGCACCAAGGTGTGAATGTCTGACTATAGTTTGTAAAAAGCGGGTAAGATAAGGTGCGAATGCCCGACAATGTATAAGCAAAAGAGGGAGCAGAGGTTTTCGGCTACAAGAAGGTTTGAATGTCCGACCATAGTTTGTAAAAAGTGGGTAAGAAAAGGTTACCATACATCATCAAAAGCAGGAGTGGATGTGTTCGGCTACAAGAAGATTTGAATGTCCATCAATAATTGCTTTAAAACATGAAAGAAAATTTTCGAATATCAAACCGCACATGATCATAAGCGGGAGAGGAGTTGTTCAGCTGCAAGAAGGTGTGAATGTCCACCCATAATTACTGAAAAATGGGTAAGAAAAGGTGAAAATGCCCAACCATACATCATCAAAAGCAGGAGTGGATGTGTTCGGCTACAAGAAAGTTTGAATGTCCGACCATAGTTTGTAAAAAGCGGGTAAGAAAAGGTTCGAATGCCCGAACATAGACCATCAAAAGAGGGAGCGGAGGTGTTCCGCTGTAAGAAGGTGTAAATGTCCGACCATAGTTGGTAAAAAACGGGTAAGAAAAGGTTAAAATACCCGACTGTACACAATCAATAGGGGGAGCGGAGTTGTTTGGCTGTGAGTAAGTGTGAATCTCCGACCATAATTGCTGAAAAATGTGTTAGAAAAGGTAAGAATGCCGGTCCATACATCATCAAAAGCGGGAGAGGTGGTGTTCGGCTGCAAGTAGGTGTGAATGTCCAGCCATAATTACTAACAAACGGGTAAGAAAAGGTAGTATTGCCAGACCATACTTGATCAAAACAGGGAGCGGAGGTGGTTCAGCTGCAAGAAGGTGTGAATGTCCGACTAAAGTTCAAATATATGAACAAAAGCGGGAGGAGAGGTCTTCGGATGAGAGTGGTTGAGAATTTCCAACCATAATCTATAAAATGCGGTGAAAAAAAGGTGTGATAGAACACTAAAAGGTGGAGCGGAAGTGTTCGGCTGCAAGAAGGTGTGAATGTCCGACTATATTTGGTGAAAAGCAGGTGAAGCAAGGTCTGAATGCCCAACCTTACATCATCAAAAGCGAGATCAGAGGTGTTTGGCTGCATGAAGGCCATAGTTTGCCAAAACCGGGTAAGCTGCGAATGACCGACTAAATATCAACAAAAGGTCTTCGGATGCAAGTGGGTGTGAATATCCCACCATACAAGTATGGTGGAGAGGAAGCTGTGAACAGCCGACCATAGTTGGCAAAAAGCGGGTGAGAAAAGGTGCGAATATCCAACCATACATGATCAAAACAGGGAGCGGAGGTGTTTGGCTGTGACACCAAAATTAATGAAAAGCGGGCAACAAGTAGGTTTGAATGCCCAACCATACATCATCAAAAGCAGGAGTGGATGTGTTCGGCTACAAGAAGGTTTGAATGTCCGAGCATAGTTTGTAAAAAGCGGGTAAGAAAAGGTTCGAATGCCCAAACATACACCATCAAAAGAGGGAGCGGAGGTGTTCCGCTGTAAGAAGGTGTGAATGTCCGACCATAGTTGGTAATAAACGGGTAAGAAAGGGTTAAAATACCCGACTGTACACAATCAATAGGGGGAGCGGAGTTGTTCAGCTACAAGAAGGTGTGAAAGTCCAACCATGGTTTGTAAAAAGCTGGTAAGAAAAGGTTCGAATGCCCGAATATATACCATCAAAAGCGGAAGCGGAGGTGTTCGACTGCAAGTAGGTGTGAATGTCCAGCCATAATTACTCACAAACGGGTAAGAAAAGGTAGTATTGCCAGACCATACATGATCAAAACAGGGAGCTGCGGTGGTTCAGCTGCAAGGTATGAATGTCTGACTATAGTTTGTAAAAAGCGGGTAAGACAAGGTGCGAATTCCCGACAATGTATGATCAAAAGAGGGAGTGGAGGTCTTCGGCTGCAAGGTCTGAATGTCCAACCATAATTTCTAAAAACCGGGTAAGAAAAGGCTCGAAATTCCGACTATACACAATCAAAAGCGGGAGCGGGAGGTTTTCAGCTGCAAATCCTTCACTCAAACCAAGTTAAAACTGCTTTGTCCTTCATATTTATCAATGTCTAGATCGACTTCAACAAAGAACAACATTGTATTTTGCAGTAGAAGAAAAAGCAACACTGAAGGATCAGGAATCCGAGAATAAGCTTCTTTTCATACGTTCTGCATGATTTGGGATTTTATGTATAAAATGAATTCCTTCACTCAAACCAAGTGAAAACTGCTTTGTCCTTCATATTTATCAATGTCTAGATTTACTTCAACAAAGAACAACATTGTATTTTGCAGTAGTAGAAAGAGCAACACTTGAAGGAACAGGAATCCGAGAATAAGCTTATTTTCATACGTTCTGCATGATTTGGGATTTTATGTATAAAATGAATTCCTTTACTCAAACTATGTTAAAACTGCTTTGTCCTTCATATTTATCAATGTCTAGATTGACTTCAACAAAGAACAACATTGTATTTTGCAGTGGAAGAAATAGCAACACTGAAGGATCAGGAATCCGAAAACACGCTTATTTTCATACGTTCTGCTTGATTTGGGATTTTGCTATAAAATTAATTCCTTCACTCAAACAAAGTGGAAACTGCTTTGTCCTTCATATTTATCAATGTCTATATCGATTTCAACAAAGAACAAGGCTGTATTTTGCAGTATAGGAAAGAGCAACACTGGAGGATCAGGAATCCGAGAATAAGCTTACTTTCATGAGTCCTGCACGATTTCGGATTTTCCTATAAAATGAATTGCTTTGCTCAAACCAAGTTAAAATTGCTTTGTCCTTCATAGTTATCCATGTCTAAAATGTATCAAGCATAAAGTTCCTCATATTACCCTGAATGAGAAAGAAGCATCCCTTTGGTTGAGCAATACGTTCCTTATGCGGAGTTATGCATGATTTCGGATTTTGCTATAAAATTCATTCCTTCACACCTTTTTTTTCACCGCATTTTATAGATTATGGTTGGAAATTTCAACCACTCTAATCCGAAGACCTCTCCTCCCGCTTTTGTTAATATATTTGAACTTTAGTTGGACATTCACCCCTTTTTGCAGCTAAACCACCTCCACTCCCTGTTTTGATCATGTATGGTCTGGCAACACTACATTTTCTTACCCGTTTGTGAGTAATTATAGCTGGATATTCACACCTACTTGCAGCTGAACACAATCTCTCTCGCTTTTAATTATGTTTGGATATTCGAACCTTTTCTTTACTGCTTTTTGCCAACTTTGGTCGGACGTTCACACCTTCTTGCAGCCGAACACCTCCGCTTCCGCTTTTGATGGTATATATTCGGGCATTCGAACCTTTTCTTACCAGCTTTTTACAAACGATGGTTGGACTTTCACACCTTCTTGTAGCCAAACAACTCCGCTCCCGCTATTGATTGTGTACAGTCGGGTATTTTAACCTTTTCTTACCCGCTTTTTACCAACTATGGTCGGACATTCACATCGTCTTACAGCGGAACATCTCCGCTCCCGCTTTTGATGGTGTATAGTCAGGCATTTGAACCTTTTCTTACCCGCTTTTTACAAACTATGGTCGGACATTCAAACCTTCGTGTAGCCGAAAACCTCTGCTCCCTCTTTTGATTATACATTGTCGGGCATTCGCACCTTATCTTACCCGCTTTTTACAAACTATAGTCAGACATTCACAACTTGCAGCTGAACCACCTCAGCTCCCTGTTTTGATCATGTATGGTCTGGCAATACTACCTTTTCTTACCCCTTTGTGAGTAATTATGGCTGGAGATTCACACCTACTTGCAGTCGAACAGCTCTGCTCCCGCATTTGATTATGTTTTGTTGGATATTCGAACCTTTTCTTAACTGCTTTTTACAAACTTTGGTCGGACGTTCACACCTTCTTGCAGCCGAACACCTCCGCTTCCGCTTTTGATGGTATATATTCGGGCATTCGAACCTTTTCTTACCAGCTTTTTACAAACCATGGTTGGACTTTCACATCTTCTTGTAGCCGAACAACTCCGCTCCCCCTATTGATTGTGTACAGTCGGGTATTTTAACCTTTTCTTACCCTCTTTTTACCAACTATGGTCGGACATTCACACCTTCTTACCTCGGAACACCTCCGCTCCCTCTTTTGATGGTGTATGTTTGGGCATTCGAACCTTTTCTTACCCGCTTTTTACAAACTATGCTCGGACATTGAAACCTTCTTGTAGCCGAACACATCCACTCCTTCTTTTGATGATGTATGCTTGGGCATTCAAACCTACTTTTTGCCCGGTTTTCATTAATTTTGGGTGGACATTCACACCTTGTCACAGCCAAACACCTCCGCTCCCTGTTTTGATCATGTATGGTTGGACATTCGCACCTTGTCTCACCCGCTTTTTGCAAACTATGGTCGGCTGTTCACAGCTTCCTCTCCACCATACTTGTATGGTGGGATGTTCACACCCAGTTGCATCCGAAAACCTCCGCCCCCACTTTTGTTGATATTTAGTTGGTCATTCGCAGCTTACCCGCTTTTGGCAAACTATGGCCTTCTTGCAGCCAAACACCTCTGATCTCGCTTTTGATAATGTAAGGTTGGGCATTCAGACCTTGCTTCACCTGCTTTTCACCAAATATAGTAGGACATTCACACCTTCTTGCAGCCGAACACTTCCGCTCCACCTTTTAGTGTTCTATCACACCTTTTTTTCACCGAATTTTATAGATTATGGTTGGAAATTCTCAACCTCTCTCATCCGAAGACCTCTCCTCCAGCTTTTGTTAATATATTTGAACTTTAGTGAGACATTCACACCTTCTTGCAGCTGAACCACCTCCGCTCCCTGTTTTGATCATGTATGGTCTGGCAATACTACCTTTTCTTACCCGTTTGTGAGTAATTATGGCTGGACATTCACACCTACTTGCAGCCGAACACCACCCCTCTCGCTTTTGATGATGTATGGACCGGCATTCTTACCTTTTCTAACACATGTTTCAGAAATTACGGTCGGAGATTCACACCTACTCACAGCCGAACAACTCCGCTCCCGCATTTGATGGTGTGCAGTCGGACATTCTCACCCTTTCTCATCAGCTTTTTGCAAATTATAATCTGACATTCACACCTACTTGCAGTCGAAAAGCTATACTCCCGCTTTTGATTATGTTTGGTTGGATATTCAAACCTTTTCTTAACTGCTTTTTACAAACTTTGGTTGGACGTTCACACCTTCTTGTAGCCGAACACATCCACTCCTGATTTTGATGATGTATGGTTGGGCATTCGCACCTTTTTTTTACCCATTTGTCAGGAATAATGGGTGGACATTCACACCTTCTTGCAGCTGAACACCTCCTCTCCCACTTATGATCATGTGCGGTTTGATTTTCGAAAATTTTCTTTCATGTTTTCTAGCAATTATTGATGGACATTTAGACCTTCTTGCAGCTGAACACCTCCGCTCCTGCTTTTGATCATACCTTGTCAGGCATTCGCACCATGTCTTACCCGCTTTTTACAAACTTTAGTCGAACATTTACACCTTTTTGCAGCCGAACACCACCTCTCTCGCTTTTGATGATGTATGGTCCGGCATTCTTTCCTTTTCTAACACATTTTTCAGCAATTATGGTCGGACATTCACACCTACTCAGAGCCGAACACCTCCGCTCCCGCATTTGATGGTGTATAGTCGGGCATTCTCACCCTTTCTCATCAGCTTTTTGCAAATTATGATCTGACATTCACACCTGCTTTTGATAATGTATGGTTGGGCATTCGCACCTTTTTTTACCCATTTTTCAGGAATTATGGGTGGACATTCACACCTTCTTGCAGCTGAACACCTCCTCTCCCGCTATTGATTGTGTACAGTCGGGTATTTTAACCTTTTCTTACCCGCTTTTTACCAACTATGGTCGGACATTCACACCTTCTTACAGCGGAACACCTCCGCTCCCTCTTTTGATGGTGTATGTTCGGGCAGTCAAACCTTTTCTTACCTGCTTTTTACAAACTATGGTCAGACATTCAACCCTTCTTGGAGCCGAACACATCCACTCCTGCTTTTGATTATGTATAGTTGGGCATTCGCACCTTTTCTTACCCATTTTTCAGTAATTATGGGTGTACATTCACACCTTCTTGCAGCCAAACACCTCCGCTCCCTCTTTTGATCATACATTTTCGGGCATTCGCACCTTTTCTTACCCGCTTTTTACAAACCATGGTCGGACTTTCACACCTTTTAGTAGCCGAACAACTCCGCACCCGCTACTGATTGTGTACAGTCGGGTATTTTAACCTTTTCTTACCCGTTTTTTACCAACTATGGTCGGACATTCACACCTTCTTACAGCGGAACACCTCCGCTCCCTCCTTTGATGGTGTATGTTCGGGCATTCAAACCTTTTCTTACCCGCTTTTTACAAACTATGGTCAGACGTTCAAACCTTCTTGTAGCCGAACATATCCACTCCTGCTTTTGATGATGTATGGTTGGGCATTCGAACCTACTTGTTGCCCGCTTTTCATTAATTATGGGTGGACATTCACACCTTGTCTCAGCCAAACACCTCCGCTCCCTGTTTTGATCATGTATGGTTTGGCATTCGCACCTTTGCTTACCCTCTTTTTATACTGATTGCTCAAGATTAAGTTGTTCTTTCTCAAACTACAAAATTTTTTTAATTGTTGAAACTTGATTTGAAGTGGATAAATAAGGAAGACAAACAGTTTTAAGTCAGGCTGATAGCAATTAATTTTATAGCAAAATCTGTATTTCGTCATTTGTCGAGAGATGCTTATTGCTGAAGAAGTTCTTTCTCATTCTACAAAGTACAACGTTGTTTATCATTGAAACTTGATTAGACATGAATAAATATGAAGGACAAATCAGTCTTAACATGGTTTGAGTTAAGGAATTCGTTTTATAGGAGAATCCGAATTCGTGCATAACTCGTAAAATAGAGCTTATTTTCGGATTCCTGAAGAATGAGTCTGGTTCTTTCTCATAATACAAAGTTTGTTGTTTATTGTTGAAACTTCATCAGACCGTTAGATATAGTCGGACTCACCTCGACGCACGGCTTGGGATCTGGAACCAGTACTCTTGAGAGGGGTTGGACTCTCTTCCACTCTGGAGTTGCCCGTGGTGAGAGGCGCAAAGCAGGTGTGGGCATACTTATTGCCCCCCGGCTGTGTGCCAGTACATTGGGGTTTACCCCAGTGAACGAGAGGGTAGCCTCCCTCCGCCTTTGGGTGGGGGGACGAGTCCTGACTGTTGTTTGTGCCTATGCGCCAAACAGCAGTTCAGAGTACCTACCCTTTTTGGAGTCTCTGGGGGAGGCACTGGAGAATGCTCCTACCGGAGACTCCCTCATTCTGCTGGGGGACTTCAATGCTCACGTGGGCAATGACAGTGAGACCTGGAGGGGTGTGATTGGGAGGAACGGCCCCCCCGATCTGAATCAGAGTGGTGTTATGTTGTTGGACTTCTGTGCCAGTCATAGACTGTCCATAACGAACACCATGTTCAGGCATAAGGGTGTCCATATGTGCACTTGGCACCAGGACACCCTTGGCCGCAGTTCGATGATCGACTTTGTGGTTGTATCATCGGACTTGCGGCCGTATGTCCTGGACACTCGGGTGAAGAGAGGGGCGGAGCTGTCAACTGATCACCACCTGGTGGTGAGTTGGCTCCGCTGGTGGGGGAGGATGCCGATCAGACCTGGCAGGCCCAAACGTATTGTGAGGGTCTGCTGGGCGCGTTTGTCAGAATCCCCCGTCAGAAGGAGCTTTAACTTCCACCTCCGGCAGAGCTTCAACCATATTTGAGGTGGGGGACATTGAGTCCGAATGGGCCATGTTCCGTGACTCCATTGCCGAGGCAGCTGGTCGGAGTTGTGGCCGTAAGGTGGTCGGTGCCTGTCGTGGCGGCAACCCTCGAACCTGCTGGTGGACACCAGTGGTGAGGGAAGCCGTCAAGCTGAAGAAGGAGTCCTATCGGGCCTTTTTGGCCAGTGGGACCCTGGAAGAAGCTGATAGGTACCGACGGGCCAGACGGGCCACGGCTTCGGCGGTTGTGAGGCAAAAACTCGGGCCTGGGAGGAGTTCGGTGAGACCATGGAGAACGATTTCCGGACGGCCTCGAAAAGATTCTGGTCCACCATCCGGCGTCTCAGGGGGGGGGAAGCGGCTCACAGTCAACACTGTTTACAGTGGGGACGGGGCTTTGCTGACCTCAACTAGGGATGTTGTGAGTCGGTGGGGGGAGTACTTCGAGGAACTCCTCAATCCTACCAACACGTGCTCGGAAGAGGCAGAGTCGGAGAGCTTGGAGACGGGGCCTCCCATTTCTGGGGCTGAGGTTGCCGAGGTGGTTAAAAAGCTCCTCGGTGGCAAGGCCCCGGGGGTGGATGAGGTCCGTCCTGAGTTTCTCAAGGCTCTGGATGTTGTAGGGCTGTCTTGGCTGACACGCCTCTGCAGTATCGCATTGACATCGGGGACAGTGCCTCTGGACTGGCAGATTGGGGTGGTGGTCCCCCTCTTTAAAAAGGGGGACCGGAGGGTGTGTTCCAACTATAGGGGTATCACACTCCTCAGCCTCCCTGGTAAGGTCTATTCGGGGGTATTGGAGAGGAGGATCCGTCGGATAATCGAGCCTCGGATTCAGGAGATGCAGTGTGGCTTTCGTCCTGGCCGTGGAACAGTGGACCAGCTCTATACCCTCGGCAGGATCCTGGAGGGTGCATGGGAGTTCGCCCAACCAGTCTACATGTGTTTTGTGGACTTGGAGAAAGCGTTCGACCGTGTCCCTCGTGGAGTCCTGTGGGGGGTGCTCCGGGAATATGGAGTGCCGGACCCCTTGATAGGGGCCGTTCGGTCTCTGTATGACCGGTGCCAGAGTTTGGTCCGCATTGCCGGCAGTAAGTCGGATACGTTTCCGGTGAGAGTTGGACTCCGTCAGGGCTGCCCTTTGTCACCGATTCTGTTCCTAACTTTTATGGACAGAATTTCTAGGCGGAGCCAGGGCGTTGAGGGTGTCCCATTTGGCGACCTCAGAATCGGGTCTCTGCTTTTTGCAGATGATGTGGTTCTGTTAGCGTCGTCAGGCCGTGACCTTCAGCTCTCACTGGAGTGATTCGCAGCCGAGTGTGAAGCGGCTGGGATGAGAATCAGCACCTCCAAATCCGAGACTATGGTTCTCAGCCGGAAAAGGGTGGAATGCTCTCTCCGGGTCGGGAATGAGATCCTTCCCCAAGAGGAGGAGTTCAAGTATCTCGGGGTCTTGTTCACGAGTGACGGACGAATGGAGCGGGAGATTGACGGGCGGATCGGTGCGGCGCCTGCAGTGTTGCAGGCTCTGCACCGACCCGTCGTTGTGAAGAGGGAGCTGAGCCAGAAGGCGAAGCTCTCTACTTACTGGTCAATCTACGTTCCCATCCTCACCTATGGTCACGAGTTGTGGGTAGTGACCGAAAGAACAAGATCGCGAATACAAGCGGCCGAAATGGGTTTCCTCCGCAGGGTGTCCCTTAGAGATAGGGTGAGAAGCTCAGTCATCCGGGAGGGGCTCGGAGTAGAACCGCTGCTCCTCCGCATTGAGAGGAGTCAGATGAGGTGGCTCGGGCATCTGGTTAGGATGCCCCCTGGGCGCCTCCCTGGGGAGGTGTTCCGGGCACGTCCCACTGGGAGGAGATCCCGGGGGAGACCCAGGACACGTTGGAGAGACTATGTCTCTCGGCTGGCCTGGGAACGCCTCGGGGTCCCCCCGGAAGAGCTGGAGGAAGTGGCCGGGGACAGAGACGTCTGGGTTTCTCTGCTCAAGCTGCTGCCCCCGCGACCCGACCCCCGGATAAGCGGCAGATGATGGATGGATGGATGGATATATCCTCCACCAACCAGACTTACAACCCCCGACTAGGGTAGCAGAATTTCTAAGCATCTGTACCCCAAAACTACTATCAAAAATATATAAATTATTGTCTAAGATAGATGACACAATGTCTCTTCCATCCTCAAAATGGGAGGCAGATTTATCCATCAGTTCTGGTCATAGCTTCTAACCACAAATATGTTTGAACACCTTCATAAAGACTCGAAATCCTAATTTACAGCTCATACAATACAAAATCCTTCATAGAACACACTATACAGGATGGGTCTAACACACTCAAACATCTGCTCACATTGCACAGATAACACACCTGATGATTATGCACACGCTTTGTGGTTTTTCTGCGCCTGTCCAGAAGTTCTGGCTTGAAGTCTGTGAGGACCTATCAACATGGCTAAAGTGTAGCATCCTTGCATGCCCCACACTGTGCATACTGGGTGACTTAGACAACATCAACATGGAAATTAACTCAGCACACATGGTTGTCACAGTGTTATGTATCGCAAAGAAAACTATTCTCATGAACTGGAAAGCGAAGAACAATCTGTGTATTAACCAGTTTAGAAATTTTCTTTTAGATTATATTAGCATGGAAACAATGTCTGCCTCCTCAAAACATCAATTGGCTGAATTTCATTCTCTCTGGTCCCCTCTGATTAGTTTTATCACATAGTGGTGGTGGTGGGTTGCTGGGTGATGGTGGGTCTCAGGCCCGGGCTGCTGCGACTGGTGTGACCGGGTGGTTTGTTTGTTTGTTTTTTGATGTTATTTGTTTGTTTTTTGTAGAGGTCCTCCTGGGTGGGGTTGGATTGAGTGGGGTGGGGCGGGATGGGTACCTTCTGGGGGTACAGTAGCTCCCGGAATATGGTCGCTGCAGGCCCCGAGCCTGGTGGACATCAGGCCCTCCTACCCATTGTTGGCTCCCAGGTAGCGGGGATGCCTATTGCAGCCAGTCCCTGGCTGCCCTCTCTGGGGGAGAGTAGCTCCCCCGGTATATATTCCCATACCCCTCTCCCTTCTGGCTCCTGTACACAGCACACACTCACACATGAAGGGTTTTGGGGGCGTGTGTGTTCGGTGGGGTGTAGTGGATGGGGCCACGTAGGTGGTCCCCTTTGGTTGCACTCTGCAGTTCCCTGCCCCTGTTTTAATTACACCTTAGACATTACTACTTATCAAACACACTCACACACACACATTAGGTCTTGGGGGGTGGTTACACTGAGTGGCATCTGGTGGGCGGGGCTCTTTGGGTATGTAGGCTGCCCAGAGTGCCGCGCTCCCAGTTCTACAAGTTTGGCTGCCCCTCAATTTTAATTGCTCACTATTAGAAAATATTGAAGAGCCAGAAGGGTGAGGGGAGGGGTCTTCTTCGCACACCCCTGCTTCCTGGTGTCTGCTTGGGGCAGGAGGGGCCAGGAGGATTAATTAATTGTTCTGCTGGTTCGGGGTCTTTGGTGGCTGGGGGGTTGCTGGCCTCCTGGTGTGCCCGCTGCACTACACCCCAGCAGAGTCGAGGGAGGTAGGATGTGTGGATGTGTGGATGTATGGGACGTGAAAGTGTGTGTGGTAATGATTGGGCCTGGATCTGGGACTTGCTGTCGCCTGGCCTGCCTGTGTTTCTCCCGATGGGGCATCAGCGTTGCCTCTCCCCACTGCTCGCGACTTCACCCACCTGTGGGCACGTCTTGACTCCCAGGGCACTTGGCCAGGGGCGCTGGGGCAGGCGCTGACCCACTTTGTGGCTGTCTGTGCCTCTGCCCTATGCTTATGGGGGCTCTTTCCGGGGGCTTCCTCTGCAGTCTTCTGGGTGGATGCGTGGTTGCCCCTGCAGTGGGCTGCCTGGGTTCTGTGCTCTGTGGGGGCTGCTGGTGGCCTGGGTCTTTTGGCCCTCTCTGCCTGCTTCTGATTGCTTGGGGGGGGGGGGGGGGGGGGGGGCTGTGGATTGTGGCCCTGTACGCTTATACACTCATAACTAAGCACGGTTATCATGTAGGTCCTGTGCCATGGGTGTTGCATGTTCTCACACACACACACACACATTCATTAGTCCAGTAGCATGGTCACTAAGCAGTTGATGTATTATCATGTCGTCTCAGGTCATCTATATCCACAGCTGTGTTGTATGCGATTGCCGCTTCTTGTGCTGGTTTTTGTTTGTTTGTGTGTTTGTTTTTTCTCTGCTTGTCTGCTTTCAGGTGCTCCTGGTGGCGCTAAGGCTGGATTCCCCTCATAGGCCATGGATTGTTGTCTGTTTTGTTTTTTACAGGTGTAGCAGCTGGTTGTCTGGTTTTTGTTTCTATTTTTGTTCTGTTTCCTCTTCTTTCCTCTTCTTCTTTCCTTGTCCCCCGGTCCGGTTCAGTTCAGTTCATGTCATATATTGTAAACAGAAATAAATAAATGGGCATCAAGGGGAGCTTTACATTTATAAAACTTCCCTTGGCAAAACAAATCTGTTTGGCATCAAAGGTATTCAGACTACAATTCTTCTGACATAATGCTGAACAGGACAAGGGGAAAAAAAAGTAAAGAAGACAGTTCTGCCGAAAGCCAGGGATAGACCTGTTCTAAGTTCTATACTTTTTAAAAGGGGCGTGTTTATCAACTATGGAATTAGAAGATTTACAAAAATGGTCAAGTGCTAGATCTTCATCTGGGATTTTAACAGTGTCATATAACTATTCAACAGATCAGTTAAAAAAAAGCCTGCTCATGGAGATGTTTCAGGATCTGGATACCAAGCGTGGACCTAATGTTTTCATTTTTGCAATTCTGATACAGGCTATTGAGCAGTGATAACTAACACCAAGTTCAGATACTGCGGATTTTCTACCTTTGATATGTTAAGATTGAGCCAATCAGGGACAACCTTGAAGGATCTCTTTGGTTTTGTAGGATCAGTAATTACCTGAGAAAGGTTGATATTGGTACACACCTTTTTTAAATGATCAGAGGCAGAGTTCAACTTGTTTAAATTAAAATTGCCACACAGAGATTGGGTTTAGGCCACATGCACACAGAATGACATCAACAAATATAAGAAATATTAAACATTTACACATAGATTTTTGAATACATGTAGAGGAATGATACTTTGAAATGTGCTCATTGCGGAGTTATGATCAGTTGAGTAATGAAGGTTGAACTATTTTAGGAAAGAGGTTTTATTCCCAGCATCATGATGGACACTCCTGATATAGAAGGTTTCGCTAACGCATTGGAATTGTTTTACTATTTTCATATGCATGTGCAATGAAGAATTGCTTGCTGCTGATAAATGCAAAGAAGAACAGCTTACACATAGATGCTCACATATAGGCTGCTGAATGCAATGAAGACCTGCTTATCAAGTAAAGTTCAATGTCAATGTGTAATATTCAATTAGCATTTGCAAAACAGTGAAGTTAAACAATGAATGGGTCCATAGTCGGTATGAGAAGACTACAGGAATATTTACCTGGGTGTACGTTCAAACAGAGATGAGAAAATTGCGATAAATAATTGTTTGTTTGTTTGTTAGTATGTATAGGAATGTTATGTGTATAAACTGTGTTGAGTTATAGTTACTCAGTAGTGTCTCAGTGAAACAACCGACGGGGGAAGCCTTGCGGTGACAACAAAAGCAGTGTTTTACTGATCAGTCAAGTTGCTCCAGTGTACTCCATACAAACTGGTTGGCTACTGAAGGGATAGAAAATGGGGAATACTTGTTTTAAAGCAAACAAGGAATTAGATGGGAAAAATACATGTTTTAACGGGACCCAGACAATATTAAATACTCAGACAGATGGGAGAAGAAGTGTAGTTTTGTAGGAAATCACAAAATTATTACATAGAATTAGTGAAATCAATTGAAGAATGCCTTTCTGAAGAGCTGTTTACCACAGATGAGCAGCTTTGCGACCAAGCACATTGTAGATCGCTTTACTGCCAAAATGATCTAATTTAATGGATTGGTTTAGACATGCATAACAGCATTTTAAGAACAAAGAGAGAAACAAAAAGGGACAACGCTTCATGGTGGAAGGGGATGTATAAATAACTGTGTATATGATGAAGGGGGTGGCAACACCCATTCCAAAATCCCGCCATTCCGACATCCCGCTATTCCGACATCCCACCATTCTGACATACCACCATTCCGACATACCACCATTCCGACATGCAAACGTCCCACCATTCCGACATCCCACCATTGCGACATCCCGCTATTCTGACGTTCAAATGTCCCACCATTCCGACAAGGCTTTCCGTATAAGGAAATGTGTGTTACTCAACAGGTGAGTCCCTTCTTTCTGTTCATGCAATTTATATGTTTAACACATGTTTATAGACAAGCGTTATTAAAAACACAAAGTCTCCGCAACTGGAGGAGGAGAAGCAGTCCGCGGTGGTTTTCAATCACACACTCCAATGCCACTTGTTTCAACTTCCGAAAATTTAATCCAGGAAAAAAAGGCTTACAAACATGGACCAAAACGGCTCCATAACACGCACAAGAATCCAAAAGAAACGAAAGTTAACTAAAAGAAAGCAAATAAACAGTATGAAGTGGTCAAAATTGGTTTTACGCATGCCTATGTGCGTCTGGCACATGCGTCTTCGGGCTCTCCAACGTTGGTTTGTGGATGAAAGCTATATGTTCAGCTGTAATGTCATGTAAAAACAATCTCTACATGACATTTACTCCCAGGTGTGACCAGTTAGGTCCTTAAGATATCAACAGGCTGTATAAAGCTACAACCGTTGCGGCTGTGTGTTTGTGCCAAATGTGCAAAGCCCATCCGCGCTTCCCAAAATTGGAGTGAGTACTCATAAATCACGTGAATAACATGAATAAACGTTTTTACAAAATTTTGTTGTGTTTTATACGTTCTATGCTGTCATTTCTCTCTTCTCCTATTGGCAAGGCAAGGCAGAGTGCTCGCAACTGTGTCCTGTGCAGTAGCCGTGATATCTGTAATTGCAATTATTACTTTTGCATATGATGACAGCGTGCAAAAGACACATGGGCTCTGTGGAGAGCTCCGCTCCAGCTGGCTGCTGTGACAGCTCACTGACACTGTATTTCTGCTTAATCAGTTTCAGTCTCGCCAGAGTTACATTAATATCTGTATTTTTATATTTGAAATTCAGGGGATTTTGATAATAGATTATTAAAGTTTGTTTGCGAGGCTGTGGCCTCTGCATGTGCAAAGCTTGTGCGCCAAACTTTAGGGCGTATTTGCGCCGGCATATCATTAGTGCAAAATGTTTTGGGTAAAAAATAGGCTATTAAAAGGAACTGTCGGAATGGCGGTATGTTAAAAAAAAAACAAAAAACATACCGCCATTCCGACCATAGGAGGAAAAAAGTGTTGGAATGGTGGGACGTTTGATAAAAAATTAAGTGTCGCCATTCCGACAATTGGAGACCCATGTCGGAATGGCGAGATGTCGGAATGGCAGCATGTAACCATGATGAAGGAGAGACCATTTGAGCAGCACAGCCATTTCGCAGCACAGGGACAGCAGTCCAAGTTACAGGATCTCCCACGTGGTATCACCTGTCACATTGTGTCAAGGCATCAAAAGAAGAAAAAATCACCAAACTCAAGGACAAAAAGACAAAGACTCCGGTGAACGAAGAGAGAGTACTGACAAACCAGAAATACAAAAGGATTCTCGATATCAAGATCCAGAAGAAGAGGCTAACAATGCCACGAACACTTACGATGCTGGGAATGATGCCAGCAATGAACAGAGAAGAAGATTCAGTGTCATCAATCTGCATTACGTGCCTCTAATGAGGGGGTGAATATAGAATCCTCAACGATTACAACGTCTCTGAGAACTGTGACAACAACAAGGTTTAAACCATTTTGATATATATTGTAACCTATTGTCTAAGGAATAGTGCTGAAAATGAGGTAAATCTAATCCACCACTGTCCTTGGTCTTCTGTAGGGTTTTTAAACTAATACGTGGTGGTTTGTTTTTCCACAGAAATTTGGAGATGCATGAATCTAGTGACTTAAACCAAGTAGCAGATGGTTTTATGGGGATCATTGAGAACAAATAGTTAACTTTTGGTAGTATCATCATTTTAATGGATGTAACTCTCCCCATAAGTGATATAGGTAAGGACTTCCAACGAGAGATCGTCCTCTACTGTCTTTAATAATTGCACATAATTTAGCTTTGTTAGCTCTGAGATCCTGGAGGAAATGTTTATGCCTGAATATCTAATATTTCCTGACTGTAAAGTGATCGCAGGTATATTATGGACCCTACAGTTAATGGGCAGAACTGTGGTCTTAGACCAGTTGATAGAGTAGTCAGAAAGTGCTGAGAATTTATTTATGAGTGTGATCGTGTGACTGAGAGACGTCTGTGAGTTCTGAAGGAAAAGTAATACATCATCAGCATAAAGACTTATTTTATGCTCAATATTTTGGGATTAATTACTCACAAACGGGTAAGAAAAGGTAGTATTGCCAGACCATACATGATCAAAACAGGGAGCGGAGGTGGTTCAGCTGCAAGGTGTGAATGTCTGACTATAGTTTGTAAAAAGCGGGTAAGATAAGGTGCGAATGCCCGACAATGTATGATCAAAAGAGGGAGCGGAGGTTTTCGGCTGCAAGAAGGTCTGAATGTCCACCCAAAATTCCTGAAAAATGGGTAAAAAAAGGGTGCGAATGCCAAACCATACATCATCAAAAGCAGGAGTGGATGTGTTCGGCTACAAGAAGATTTGAATGTCCATCAATAATTGCTTTAAAACATGAAAGAAAATTTTCGAATATCAAACCGCACATGATCATAAGCGGGAGAGGAGTTGTTCAGCTGCAAGAAGGTGTGAATGTCCACCCATAATTACTGAAAAATGGGTAAGAAAAGGTGAAAATGCCCAACCATACATCATCAAAAGCAGGAGTGGATGTGTTCGGCTACAAGAAGGTTTGAATGTCCGAGCATAGTTTGTAAAAAGCGGGTAAGAAAAGGTTCGAATGCCCAAACATACACCATCAAAAGAGGGAGCGGAGGTGTTCCGCTGTAAGAAGGTGTAAACGTCCAACCATGGTTTGTAAAAAGCTTGTAAGAAAAGGTTCGAATGCCCGAATATATACCATCAAAAGCGGAAGCGGAGGTGTTCGGCTGCAAGAAGGTGTGAACGTCCGACCAAAGTTTGTAAAAAGCAGTTAAGAAAAGGTTCGAATATCCAACCAAACATAATCAAAAGCGGGAGCAGAGCTGTTCGACTGCAAGTAGGTGTGAATGTCCAGCCATAATTAGTCACAAACGGGTAAGAAAAGGTAGTATTGCCAGACCATACATGATCAAAACAGGGAGCTGAGGTGGTTCAGCACCAAGGTGTGAATGTCTGACTATAGTTTGTAAAAAGCGGGTAAGATAAGGTGCGAATGCCCGACAATGTATAATCAAAAGAGGGAGCAGAGGTTTTCGGCTACAAGAAGGTTTGAATGTCCGACCATAGTTTGTAAAAAGCGGGTAAGAAAAGGTTCAAATGCCTGACAATACACCATCAAAAGCGGGAGCGGAGATGTTCCGCTGTAAGACGGTGTGAATGTCCGACCATATTTGGTAAAAAGCGGGTAAGAAAAGGTTAAAATACCCGACTGTACACAATCAATAGCGGGAGCGGAGTTGTTTGGCTACAAGAAGGTGTGAAAGTCCGACCACGGTTTGTAAAAAGCGGGTAAGAAAAGGTTCGAATGCCCGAATATATACCATCAAAAGTGGAAGTGGATGTGTTCGGCTGCAAGAAGGTGTGAACGTCCGACCAAAGTTTGTAAAAAGCAGTTAAGAAAAGGTTCGAATATCCAACCAAACATAATCAAAAGCGGGAGCAGAGCTGTTCGACTGCAAGTAGGTGTGAATGTCAGATCATAATTTGCAAAAAGCTGATGAGAAAGGGTGAGAATGCCCGGCTATACACCATCAAATGCGGGAGCGGAAGGGTTCGGCTGTGAGTAGGTGTGAATGTCCAACCATAATTGCTGAAAAATGTGTTAGAAGAGACTAGAATGCCGGACAAGACATCATCAAATGCGGGAGCGGAGTTGTTCGGCTGTGAGTAGGTGTGAATCTCCGAGCATAGTTTGTAAAAAGGGGGTAAGAATAGGTTGGAATGCCCGAACATACACTATCAAAACAGGGAGCTAAGGTGGCTCAGCTGCAAGGTGTGAATGTCTGACTATAGTTTGTAAATAAGGTGCGAATGCCCAACAATGTATAATCAAAAGAGGGAGCGGAGGTTTTCGGCTACAAGAAGGTTTGAATGTCCGACCATAGTTTGTAAAAAGCGGGTAAGAAAAGGTTCAAGCGCCTGACTATACACCATCAAAAGCGGGAGCAGAGGTGTTCCGCTGTAAGACGGTGTGAATGTCCGACCATATTTGGTAAAAAGCGGGTAAGAAAAGGTTAAAATACCCGACTGTACACAATCAATAGCGGGAGAGGAGGTGTTCGGCTGCAAGAAGGTGTGAATGTCCACCCATAGTTACTGAAAAATGGGTAAGAAAAGGTGCGAATGCCCAACCATACATTATCAAAAGCAGGTGTGAATGTCAGATCATAATTTGCAAAAAGCTGATGAGAAAGGGTGAGAATGCCCGACTATACACCATCAAATGTGGGAGCGGAGTTGTTCGGCTGTGAGTAAGTGTGAATCTCCGACCATAATTGCTGAAAAATGTGTTAGAAAAGGTAAGAATGCCGGTCCATACATCATCAAAAGCGGGAGAGGTGGTGTTCGGCTGCAAGTAGGTGTGAATGTCCAGCCATAATTACTAACAAATGGGTAGGAAAAGGTAGTATTGCCATACCATATATGATCAAAACAGGGAGCGGAGGTGGTTCAGCTGCAAGAAGGTGTGAATGTCCGACTAAAGTTCAAATATATGAACAAAAGCGGGAGGAGAGGTCTTCGGATGAGAGTGGTTGAGAATTTCCAACCATAATCTATAAAATGCGGTGAAAAAAAGGTGTGATAGAACACTAAAAGGTGGAGCGGAAGTGTTCGGCTGCAAGAAGGTGTGAATGTCCTACTATATTTGGTGAAAAGCAGGTGAAGCAAGGTCTGAATGCCCAACCTTACATCATCAAAAGCGAGATCAGAGGTGTTTGGCTGCATGAAGGCCATAGTTTGCCAAAAGCGGGTAAGCTGCGAATGACCGACTAAATATCAACAAAAGGTCTTCGGATGCAACTGGGTGTGAATATCCCACCATACAAGTATCATGGAGAGGAAGCTGTGAAAAGCCGACCATAGTTGGCAAAAAGCGGGTGAAAAAAAGGTGCGAATGTCCAACCATACATGATCAAAACAGGGAGCGGAGGTGTTTGGCTGTGACAAGGTGTGAATGTCCACCCAAAACTAATGAAAAGTGGGCAACAAGTAGGTTTGAATGCCCAACCATACATCATCAAAAGCAGGAGTGGATGTGTTCGGCTACAAGAAGGTTTGAATGTCCGAGCATAGTTTGTAAAAAGCGGGTAAGAAAAGGTTCGAATGCCCAAACATACACCATCAAAAGAGGGAGCGGAGGTGTTTGGCTACAAGAATGTGTGACAGTCCGACCACGGTTTGTAAAACGCGGGTAAGAAAAGGTTCGAATGCCCGAATATATACCATCAAAAGTGGAAGTGGATGTGTTCGGCTGCAAGAAGGTGTGAACGTCCGACCAAAGTTTGTAAAAAGCAGTTAAGAAAAGGTTCGAATATCCAACCAAACATAATCAAAAGCGGGAGCATAGCTTTTCGACTGCAAGTAGGTGTGAATGTCAGATCATAATTTGCAAAAAGCTGATGAGAAAGGGTGAGAATGTCCGACTGCACACCATCAAATGCGGGAGCGGAGTTGTTCGGCTGTGAGTAGGTGTGAATCTCCGACCGTAATTTCTGAAAAATGTGTTAGAAAAGGTAAGAATGCCGGTCCATACATCATCAAAAGCGAGAGAGGTGGTGTTCGGCTGCAAGTAGGTGTGAATGTCCAGCCATAATTACTCACAAACGGGTAAGAAAAGGTAGTATTGCCAGACCATACATAATCAAAACAGGGAGCGGAGGTGGTTCAGCTGCAAGAAGGTGTGAATGTCCGACTAAAGTTCAAATATATTAACAAAAGCGGGAGGAGAGGTCTTCGGATGAGAGTGGTTGAGAATTTCCAACCATAATCTATAAAATTCGGTGAAAAAAAGGTGTGATAGAAACACTAAAAGGTGGAGCGGAAGTGTTCGGCTGCAAGAAGGTTTTAATGTCCGACTATATTTGGTGAAAAGCAGGTGAAGCAAGGTCTGAATGCCCAACCTTACATCATCAAAAGCGAGATCAGAGGTGTTTGGCTGCATGAAGGCCATAGTTTGCAAAAAGCGGGTGAGAAAAGGTGCGAATGTCCAACCATACATGATCAAAACAGGGAGCGGAGGTGTTTGGCTGTGACAAGGTGTGAATGTCCACCCAAAATTAATGAAAAGCGGGTAAAAAGTAGGTTTGAATGCCCAAGCATACATCATCAAAAGAAGGAGTGGATGTGTTCGGCTACAAGAAGGTTTGAATGTCCGAGCATAGTTTGTAAAAAGCGGGTAAGAAAAGGTTCGAATGCCCAAACATACACCATCAAAAGAGGGAGCGGAGGTGTTCCGCTGTAAGGTGTGAATGTCCGACCATAGTTGGTAAAATGTGGGTAAGAAAAGGTTAAAATACCCGACTGTACACAATCAATAGCGGGAGCGGATGTGTTTGGCTACAAGAATGTGTGAAAGTCCGACCATGGTTTGTAAAAAACGGGTAAGAAAAGGTGCGAATGCCCGTCAATGTATGATCAAAAGAGGGAGCGGAGGTTTTTGGCTACAAGAAGGTTTGAATGTCCGACCATAGTTTGTAAAAAGCGGGTAAGAAAAGGTTCAAATGCCTGACTATACACCATCAAAAGCGGGAGCGGAGGTGTTCCGCTGTAAGACGGTGTGAATGTCCGACCATAGTTGGTAAAAAGCGGGTAAGAAAAGGTTAAAATACCCGACTGTACACAATCAATAGGGTGAGTGGAGTTGTTCGGCTACAAGAAGGTGTGAAAGTCCAACCATGGTTTGTAAAAAGCTGGTAAGAAAAGGTTCGAATGCCCGAATATATACCATCAAAAGCGGAAGCGGAAGTGTTCGGCTGCAAGAAGGTGTGAACGTCCGACCAAAGTTTGTAAAAAGCAGTTAAGAAAAGGTTCGAATATCCAACCAAACATAATCAAAAGCGGGAGCAGAGCTGTTCGACTGCAAGTAGGTGTGAATGTCCAGCCATAATTACTCACAAACGGGTAAGAAAAGGTAGTATTGCCAGACCATACATGATCAAAACAGGGAGCTGAGGTGGTTCAGCACCAAGGTGTGAATGTCTGACTATAGTTTGTAAAAAGCGGGTAAGATAAGGTGCGAATGCACGATAATGTATAATCAAAAGAGGGAGCAGAGGTTTTCGGCTACAAGAAGGTTTGAATGTCCGACCATAGTTTGTAAAAAGCGGGTAAGAAAAGGTTACCATACATCATCAAAAGCAGGAGTGGATGTGTTTGGCTACAAGAAGATTTGAATGTCCATCAATAATTGCTTTAAAACATGAAAGAAAATTTTCGAATATCAAACCGCACATGATCATAAGCGGGAGAGGAGTTGTTCAGCTGCAAGAAGATGTGAATGTCCACCCATAATTACTGAAAAATGGGTAAGAAAAGGTGAAAATGCCCAACCATACATCATCAAAAGCAGGAGTGGATGTGTTCGGCTACAAGAAAGTTTGAATGTCCGACCATAGTTTGTAAAAAGCGGGTAAGAAAAGGTTCGAATGCCTGAACATAGACCATCAAAAGAGGGAGCGGAGGTGTTCCGCTGTAAGAAGGTGTAAATGTCCGACCATAGTTGGTAAAAAACGGGTAAGAAAAGGTTAAAATACCCGACTGTACACAATCAATAGCGGGAGCGGAGTTGTTTGGCTACAAGAAGGTGTGAAAGTCCGACCACGGTTTGTAAAAAGCGGGTAAGAAAAGGTTCGAATGCCCGAATATATACCATCAAAAGTGGAAGTGGATGTGTTCGGCTGCAAGAAGGTGTGAACGTCCGACCAAAGTTTGTAAAAAGCAGTTAAGAAAAGGTTCGAATATCCAACCAAACATAATCAAAAGCGGGAGCAGAGCTGTTCGACTGTAAGTAGGTGTGAATATCAGATCATAATTTGCAAAAAGCTGATGAGAAAGGGTGAGAATGCCCGGCTATACACCATCAAATGCGGGAGCGGAAGTGTTCGGCTGTGAGTAGGTGTGAATGTCCAACCATAATTGCTGAAAAATGTGTTAGAAGAGACTAGAATGCCGGACAAGACATCATCAAATGCGGGAGCGGAGTTGTTCGGCTGTGAGTAGGTGTGAATCTCCGAGCATAGTTTGTAAAAAGGGGGTAAGAATAGGTTCGAATGCCCGAACATACACTATCAAAACAGGGAGCTGAGGTGGCTCAGCTGCAAGGTGTGAATGTCTGACTATAGTTTGTAAATAAGGTGCGAATGCCCAACAATGTATAATCAAAAGAGGGAGCGGAGGTTTTCGGCTACAAGAAGGTTTGAATGTCCGACCATAGTTTGTAAAAAGCGGGTAAGAAAAGGTTCAAATGCCTGACTATACACCATCAAAAGCGGGAGCGGAGGTGTTCCGCTGTAAGACGGTGTGAATGTCCGACCATATTTGGTAAAAAGCGGGTAAGAAAAGGTTAAAATACCCGACTGTACACAATCAATAGGGGGAGCGGAGTTGTTTGGCTACAAGAAGGTGTGAAAGTCCGAC
The DNA here is from genome assembly GCF_036924035.1 of Leuresthes tenuis. NCBI lineage: Eukaryota > Metazoa > Chordata > Actinopteri > Atheriniformes > Atherinopsidae > Leuresthes > Leuresthes tenuis. Next base: position 31,481,687 of record NW_027325358.1, read on the forward strand.
CACGGTTTGTAAAAAGCGGGTAAGAAAAGGTTCGAATGCCCGAATATATACCATCAAAAGTGGAAGTGGATGTGTTCGGCTGCAAGAAGGTGTGAACGTCTGACCAAAGTTTGTAAAAAGCAGTTAAGAAAAGGTTCGAATGTCCAACCAAACATAATCAAAAGCGGGAGCAGAGCTGTTCGACTGCAAGTAGGTGTGAATGTCAGATCATAATTTGCAAAAAGCTGATGAGAAAGGGTGAGAATGCCCGGCTATACACCATCAAATGCGGGAGCGGAAGTGTTCGGCTGTGAGTAAGTGTGAATGTCCAACCATAATTGCTGAAAAATGTTTTAGAAGAGACTAAAATGCCGGACAAGACATCATCAAATGCGGGAGCGGAGTTGTTCGGCTGTGAGTAGGTGTGAATCTCCGAGCATAGTTTGTAAAAAGGGGGTAAGAATAGGTTCGAATGCCCGAACATACACTATCAAAACAGGGAGCTGAGGTGGCTCAGCTGCAAGGTGTGAATGTCTGACTATAGTTTGTAAATAAGGTGCGAATGCCCAACAATGTATAATCAAAAGAGGGAGCGGAGGTTTTCGGCTACAAGAAGGTTTGAATGTCCGACCATAGTTTGTAAAAAGCGGGTAAGAAAAGGTTCAAATGCCTGACTATACACCATCAAAAGCGGGAGCAGAGGTGTTCCGCTGTAAGACGGTGTGAATATCCGACCATATTTGGTAAAAAGCGGGTAAGAAAAGGTTAAAATACCCGACTGTACACAATCAATAGCGGGAGAGGAGGTGTTCAGCTGCAAGAAGGTGTGAATGTCCACCCATAATTACTGAAAAATGGGTAAGAAAAGGTGCGAATGCCAAACCATACATTATCAAAAGCAGGTGTGAATGTCAGATCATAATTTGCAAAAAGCTGATGAGAAAGGGTGAGAATGCCCGACTATACACCATCAAATGCGGGAGCGGAGTTGTTCGGCTGTGAGTAAGTGTGAATCTCCGACCATAATTGCTGAAAAATGTGTTAGAAAAGGTAAGAATGCCGGTCTATACATCATCAAAAGCGGGAGAGGTGGTGTTCGGCTGCAAGTAGGTGTGAAAGTCCAGCCATAATTACTAACAAACGGGTAAGAAAAGGTAGTATTGCCAGACCATACATGATCAAAACAGGGAGCGGAGGTGGTTCAGCTGCAAGAAGGTGTGAATGTCCGACTAAAGTTCAAATATATGAACAAAAGCGGGAGGAGAGGTCTTCGGATGAGAGTGGTTGAGAATTTCCAACCATAATCTATAAAATGCGGTGAAAAAAAGGTGTGATAGAACACTAAAAGGTGGAGCGGAAGTGTTCGGCTGCAAGAAGGTGTGAATGTCCGACTATATTTGGTAAAAGCAGGTGAAGCAAGGTCTGAATGCCCAACCTTACATCATCAAAAGCGAGATCAGAGGTGTTTGGCTGCATGAAGGCCATAGTTTGCCAAAAGCGGGTAAGCTGCGAATGACCGACTAAATATCAACAAAAGGTCTTCGGATGCAAGTGGGTGTGAATATCCCACCATACAAGTATGGTGGAGAGGAAGCTGTGAACAGCCGACCATAGTTGGCAAAAAGCGGGTGAGAAAAGGTGCGAATATCCAACCATACATGATCAAAACAGGGAGCGGAGGTGTTTGGCTGTGACACCAAAATTAATGAAAAGCGGGCAACAAGTAGGTTTGAATGCCCAAGCATACATCATCAAAAGCAGGAGTGGATGTGTTCGGCTACAAGAAGGTTTGAATGTCCGAGCATAGTTTGTAAAAAGCGGGTAAGAAAAGGTTCGAATGCCCAAACATACACCATCAAAAGAGGGAGCGGAGGTGTTCCGCTGTAAGAAGGTGTGAATGTCCGACCATAGTTGGTAATAAACGGGTAAGAAAAGGTTAAAATACCCGACTGTACACAATCAATAGGGGGAGCGGAGTTGTTCAGCTACAAGAAGGTGTGAAAGTCCAACCATGGTTTGTAAAAAGCTGGTAAGAAAAGGTTCGAATGCCCGAATATATACCATCAAAAGCGGAAGCGGAGGTTTTCGACTGCAAGTAGGTGTGAATGTCCAGCCATAATTACTCACAAACGGGTAAGAAAAGGTAGTATTGCCAGACCATACATGATCAAAATAGGGAGCTGAGGTGGTTCAGCTGCAAGGTGTAAATGTCTGACTATAGTTTGTAAAAAGCGGGTAAGACAAGGTGCGAATGCCCGACAATGTATGATCAAAAGAGGGAGTGGAGGTCTTCGGCTGCAAGGTCTGAATGTCCAACCATAATTTCTAAAAACCGGGTAAGAAAAGGCTCGAAATTCCGACTATACACAATCAAAAGCGGGAGCGGGAGGTTTTCAGCTGCAAATCCTTCACTCAAACCAAGTGAAAACTGCTTTGTCCTTCATATTTATCAATGTCTAGATCGACTTCAACAAAGAACAACATTGTACTTTGCAGTAAAGAAAGAGCAAATCAAAAGTTTTAGGAATCCGAGAATAAGCTTATTTTCATGAGTTCTGCACGATTATTGATTTTACTATAAATGAATGCCTTCACTCAAACTATGTTAAAACTGCTTTGTCCGTTATATTTATCAATGTCTAGATTGACTTCAACAAAGAACAACACTGGATTTTGCAGTAGAAGAAAGAGCAACACTGAAGGATCAGTAATCCGAGAATAAGCTTATTTTCATACGTTCTGCATGATTTGGGATTTTATGTATAAAATGAATTCCTTCACTCAAACCAAGTTAAAACTGCTTTGTCCTTCATATTTATCAGTCTAGATCGACTTCAACAAAGAACAACATTGTATTTTGCAGTAGAAGAAAAAGCAACACTGAAGGATCAGGAATCCGAGAATAAGCTTCTTTTCATACGTTCTGCATGATTTGGGATTTTATGTATAAAATGAATTCCTTCACTCAAACCAAGTGAAAACTGCTTTGTCCTTCATATTTATCAATGTCTAGATTTACTTCAACAAAGAACAACATTGTATTTTGCAGTAGTAGAAAGAGCAACACTTGAAGGAACAGGAATCCGAGAATAAGCTTATTTTCATACGTTCTGCATGATTTGGGATTTTATGTATAAAATGAATTCCTTTACTCAAACTATGTTAAAACTGCTTTGTCCTTCATATTTATCAATGTCTAGATTGACTTCAACAAAGAACAACATTGTATTTTGCAGTAGAAGAAATAGCAACACTGAAGGATCAGGAATCCGAAAACACGCTTATTTTCATACGTTCTGCTTGATTTGGGATTTTGCTATAAAATTAATTCCTTCACTCAAACAAAGTGGAAACTGCTTTGTCCTTCATATTTATCAATGTCTATATCGATTTCAACAAAGAACAAGGCTGTATTTTGCAGTATAGGAAAGAGCAACACTGGAGGATCAGGAATCCGAGAATAAGCTTACTTTCATGAGTCCTGCACGATTTCGGATTTTCCTATAAAATGAATTGCTTTGCTCAAACCAAGTTAAAATTGCTTTGTCCTTCATAGTTATCCATGTCTAAAATGTATCAAGCATAAAGTTCCTCATATTACCCTGAATGAGAAAGAAGCATCCCTTTGGTTGAGCAATACGTTCCTTATGCGGAGTTATGCATGATTTCGGATTTTGCTATAAAATTCATTCCTTCACACCTTTTTTTTTTCACCGCATTTTATAGATTATGGTTGGAAATTTCAACCACTCTAATCCGAAGACCTCTCCTCCCGCTTTTGTTAATATATTTGAACTTTAGTTGGACATTCACCCCTTTTTGCAGCTAAACCACCTCCGCTCCCTGTTTTGATCATGTATGGTCTGGCAATACTACATTTTCTTACCCGTTTGTGAGTAATTATGGCTGGATATTCACACCTACTTGCAGCTGAACACAATCTCTCTCGCTTTTAATTATGTTTGGATATTCGAACCTTTTCTTTACTGCTTTTTGCCAACTTTGGTCGGACGTTCACACCGTCTTGCAGCCGAACACTTCCGCTCCACCTTTTAGTGTTCTATCACACCTTTTTTTCACCGAATTTTATAGATTATGGTTGGAAATTCTCAACCACTCTCATCCGAAGACCTCTCCTCCCGCTTTTGTTAATATATTTGAACTTTAGTGAGACATTCACACCTTCTTGCAGCTGAACCACCTCCGCTCCCTGTTTTGATCATGTATGGTCTGGCAATACTACCTTTTCTTACCCGTTTGTGAGTAATTATGGCTGGATATTCACACCTACTTGCAGCTGAACACAATCTCTCTCGCTTTTAATTATGTTTGGATATTCGAACCTTTTCTTTACTGCTTTTTGCCAACTTTGGTCGGACGTTCACACCGTCTTGCAGCCGAACACTTCCGCTCCACCTTTTAGTGTTCTATCACACCTTTTTTTCACCGCATTTTATAGATTATGGTACGAAATTCTCAACCACTCTCATCCGAAGACCTCTCCTCCCGCTTTTGTTAATATATTTGAACTTTAGTTGGACATTCACCCCTTTTTGCAGCTAAACCACCTCCGCTCCCTGTTTTGATCATGTATGGTCTGGCAATACTACATTTTCTTACCCGTTTGTGAGTAATTATGGCTGGATATTCACACCTACTTGCAGCTGAACACAATCTCTCTCGCTTTTAATTATGTTTGGATATTCGAACCTTTTCTTTACTGCTTTTTGCCAACTTTGGTCGGACGTTCACACCTTCTTGCAACCGAACATCTCCGCTTCCGCTTTTGATGGTATATATTCGGGCATTCGAACCTTTTCTTACCAGCTTTTTACAAACGATGGTTGGACTTTCACACCTTCTTATAGCCAAACAACTCCGCTCCCGCTATTGATTGTGTACAGTCGGGTATTTTAACCTTTTCTTACCCGCTTTTTACCAACTATGGTCGGACATTCACATCGTCTTACAGCGGAACATCTCCGCTCCCGCTTTTGATGGTGTATAGTCAGTCATTTGAACCTTTTCTTACCCGCTTTTTACAAACTATGGTCGGACATTCAAACCTTCGTGTAGCCGAAAACCTCTGCTCTCTCTTTTAATTATACATTGTCTGGGCATTCGCACCTTATCTTACCCGCTTTTTACAAACTATAGTCAGACATTCACACCTTGCAGCTGAACCACCTCAGCTCCCTGTTTTGATCATGTATGGTCTGGCAATACTACCTTTTCTTACCCCTTTGTGAGTAATTATGGCTGGACATTCACACCTACTTGCAGTCGAACAGCTCTGCTCCGGCTTTTGATTATGTTTGGTTGGATATTCGAACCTTTTCTTAACTGCTTTTTACAAACTTTGGTCGGACGTTCACACCTTCTTGCAGCCGAACACCTCCGCTTCCGCTTTTGATGGTATATATTCGGGCATTCGAACCTTTTCTTACCAGCTTTTTACAAACCATGGTTGGACTTTCACATCTTTTTGTAGCCGAACAACTCCGCTCCCCCTATTGATTGTGTACAGTCGGGTATTTTAACCTTTTCTTACCCACTTTTTACCAACTATGGTCGGACATTCACACCTTCTTACAGCGGAACACCTCCGCTCCCTCTTTTGATGGTGTATGTTTGGGCATTCGAACCTTTTCTTACCCGCTTTTTACAAACTATGCTCGGACATTGAAACCTTCTTGTAGCCGAACACATCCACTCCTTCTTTTGATGATGTATGCTTGGGCATTCAAACCTACTTTTTGCCCGGTTTTCATTAATTTTGGGTGGACATTCACACCTTGTCACAGCCAAACACCTCCGCTCCCTGTTTTGATCATGTATGGTTGGACATTCGCACCTTGTCTCACCCGCTTTTTGCAAACTATGGTCGGCTGTTCACAGCTTCCTCTCCACCATACTTGTATGGTGGGATGTTCACACCCAGTTGCATCCGAAGACCTCCGCCCCCACTTTTGTTGATATTTAGTTGGTCATTCGCAGCTTACCCGCTTTTGGCAAACTATGGCCTTCTTGCAGCCAAACACCTCTGATCTCGCTTTTGATAATGTAAGGTTGGGCATTCAGACCTTGCTTCACCTGCTTTTCACCAAATATAGTCGGACATTCACACCTTCTTGCAGCCGAACACTTCCGCTCCACCTTTTAGTGTTCTATCACACCTTTTTTTCACCGAATTTTATAGATTATGGTTGGAAATTCTCAACCACTCTCATCCGAAGACCTCTCCTCCCGCTTTTGTTAATATATTTGAACTTTAGTGAGACATTCACACCTTCTTGCAGCTGAACCACCTCCGCTCCCTGTTTTGATCATGTATGGTCTGGCAATACTACCTTTTCTTACCCGTTTGTGAGTAATTATGGCTGGACATTCACACCTACTTGCAGCCGAACACCACCTCTCTCGCTTTTGATGATGTATGGACCGGCATTCTTACCTTTTCTAACACATTTTTCAGAAATTACGGTCGGAGATTCACACCTACTCACAGCCGAACAACTCCGCTCCCGCATTTGATGGTGTGCAGTCGGACATTCTCACCCTTTCTCATCAGCTTTTTGCAAATTATAATCTGACATTCACACCTACTTGCAGTCGAAAAGCTATACTCCCGCTTTTGATTATGTTTGGTTGGATATTCAAACCTTTTCTTAACTGCTTTTTACAAACTTTGGTTGGACGTTCACACCTTCTTGTAGCCGAACACATCCACTCCTGCTTTTGATGATGTATGGTTGGGCATTCGCACCTTTTTTTTACCCATTTGTCAGGAATAATGGGTGGACATTCACACCTTCTTGCAGCTGAACACCTCCTCTCCCACTTATGATCATGTGCGGTTTGATTTTCGAAAATTTTCTTTCATGTTTTCTAGGAATTATTGATGGACATTTAGACCTTCTTGCAGCTGAACACCTCCGCTCCTGCTTTTGATCATACCTTGTCAGGAATTCGCACCATGTCTTACCCGCTTTTTACAAACTTTAGTCGAACATTTACACCTTTTTGCAGCCGAACACCACCTCTCTCGCTTTTGATGATGTATGGTCCGGCATTCTTTCCTTTTCTAACACATTTTTCAGCAATTATGGTCGGACATTCACACCTACTCAGAGCCGAACACCTCCGCTCCCGCATTTGATGGTGTATAGTCGGGCATTCTCACCCTTTCTCATCAGCTTTTTGCAAATTATGATCTGACATTCACACCTGCTTTTGATAATGTATGGTTGGGCATTCGCACCTTTTTTTACCCATTTTTCAGGAATTATGGGTGGACATTCACACTTTCTTGCAGCTGAACACCTCCTCTCCTTCTTATGATCATGTGCGGATGATATTCGAAAATTTTCTTTCATGTTTTAAAGCAATTATTGATGGACATTCAGACCTTCTTGAAGCTGAACCACTCTGCTCCCGCTTTTGATGGTGTATAGTCGGGCTTTCGAGCCTTTCCTTCCCGGTTTTTACAAATTATGGTTGGACATTCAGACCTTCTTGCAGCCGAACACCTCCGCTCCCTCCTTTGATCATACATTGTCGGGCATTAGCACCTTTTCTTACCCGCTTTTTACAAACCATAGTCGGACTTTCACATCTTTTAGTAGCCGAACAACTCCGCTCCCGCTATTGATTGTGTACAGTCGGGTATTTTAACCTTTTCTTACCCGCTTTTTACCAACTATGGTCGGACATTCACACCTTCTTACAGCAGAACACCTCCGCTCCCTCTTTTGATGGTGTATGTTCGGGCAGTCAAACCTTTTCTTACCTGCTTTTTACAAACTATGGTCAGACATTCAACCCTTCTTGGAGCCGAACACATCCACTCCTGCTTTTGATTATGTATAGTTGGGCATTCGCACCTTTTCTTACCCATTTTTCAGTAATTATGGGTGTACATTCACACCTTCTTGCAGCCAAACACCTCCGCTCCCTCTTTTGATCATACATTTTCGGGCATTCGCACCTTTTCTTACCCGCTTTTTACAAACCATGGTCGGACTTTCACACCTTTTAGTAGCCGAACAACTCCGCACCCGCTACTGATTGTGTACAGTCGGGTATTTTAACCTTTTCTTACCCGTTTTTTACCAACTATGGTCGGACATTCACACCTTCTTACAGCGGAACACCTCCGCTCCCTCCTTTGATGGTGTATGTTCGGGCATTCAAACCTTTTCTTACCCGCTTTTTACAAACTATGGTCAGACGTTCAAACCTTCTTGTAGCCGAACATATCCACTCCTGCTTTTGATGATGTATGGTTGGGCATTCGAACCTACTTGTTGCCCGCTTTTCATTAATTATGGGTGAACATTCACACCTTGTCTCAGCCAAACACCTCCGCTCCCTGTTTTGATCATGTATGGTTTGACATTCGCACCTTTGCTTACCCTCTTTTTATACTGATTGCTCAAGATTAAGTTGTTCTTTCTCAAACTACAAAATTTTTTTAATTGTTGAAACTTGATTTGAAGTGGATAAATAAGGAAGACAAACAGTTTTAAGTCAGGCTGATAGCAATTAATTTTATAGCAAAATCTGTATTTCGTCATTTGTCGAGAGATGCTTATTGCTGAAGAAGTTCTTTCTCATTCTACAAAGTACAACGTTGTTTATCATTGAAACTTGATTAGACATGAATAAATATGAAGGACAAAGCAGTCTTAACATGGTTTGAGTTAAGGAATTCGTTTTATAGGAGAATCCGAATTCGTGCATAACTCGTAAAATAGAGCTTATTTTCGGATTCCTGAAGAATGAGTCTGGTTCTTTCTCATAATACAAAGTTTGTTGTTTATTGTTGAAACTTCATCAGACCGTTAGATATAGTCGGACTCACCTCGACGCACGGCTTGGGATCTGGAACCAGTACTCTTGAGAGGGGTTGGACTCTCTTCCACTCTGGAGTTGCCCGTGGTGAGAGGCGCAAAGCAGGTGTGGGCATACTTATTGCCCCCCGGCTGTGTGCCAGTACATTGGGGTTTACCCCAGTGAACGAGAGGGTAGCCTCCCTCCGCCTTTGGGTGGGGGGACGAGTCCGGACTGTTGTTTGTGCCTATGCGCCAAACAGCAGTTCAGAGTACCTACCCTTTTTGGAGTCTCTGGGGGAGGCACTGGAGAATGCTCCTACCGGAGACTCCCTCATTCTGCTGGGGGACTTCAATGCTCACGTGGGCAATGACAGTGAGACCTGGAGGGGTGTGATTGGGAGGAACGGCCCCCCCGATCTGAATCAGAGTGGTGTTATGTTGTTGGACTTCTGTGCCAGTCATAGACTGTCCATAACGAACACCATGTTCAGGCATAAGGGTGTCCATATGTGCACTTGGCACCAGGACACCCTTGGCCGCAGTTCGATGATCGACTTTGTGGTTGTATCATCGGACTTGCGGCCGTATGTCCTGGACACTCGGGTGAAGAGAGGGGCGGAGCTGTCAACTGATCACCACCTGGTGGTGAGTTGGCTCCGCTGGTGGGGGAGGATGCCGATCAGACCTGGCAGGCCCAAACGTATTGTGAGGGTCTGCTGGGCGCGTTTGTCAGAATCCCCCGTCAGAAGGAGCTTTAACTTCCACCTCCGGCAGAGCTTCAACCATATTTGAGGTGGGGGACATTGAGTCCGAATGGGCCATGTTCCGTGACTCCATTGCCGAGGCAGCTGGTCGGAGTTGTGGCCGTAAGGTGGTCGGTGCCTGTCGTGGCGGCAACCCTCGAACCTGCTGGTGGACACCAGTGGTGAGGGAAGCCGTCAAGCTGAAGAAGGAGTCCTATCGGGCCTTTTTGGCCAGTGGGACCCTGGAAGAAGCTGATAGGTACCGACGGGCCAGACGGGCCACGGCTTCGGCGGTTGTGAGGCAAAAACTCGGGCCTGGGAGGAGTTCGGTGAGACCATGGAGAACGATTTCCGGACGGCCTCGAAAAGATTCTGGTCCACCATCCGGCGTCTCAGGGGGGGGGGAGCGGCTCACAGTCAACACTGTTTACAGTGGGGACGGGGCTTTGCTGACCTCAACTAGGGATGTTGTGAGTCGGTGGGGGGAGTACTTCGAGGAAATCCTCAATCCTACCAACACGTGCTCGGAAGAGGCAGAGTCGGAGAGCTTGGAGACGGGGCCTCCCATTTCTGGGGCTGAGGTTGCCGAGGTGGTTAAAAAGCTCCTCGGTGGCAAGGCCCCGGGGGTGGATGAGGTCCGTCCTGAGTTTCTCAAGGCTCTGGATGTTGTAGGGCTGTCTTGGCTGACACGCCTCTGCAGTATCGCATTGACATCGGGGACAGTGCCTCTGGACTGGCAGATTGGGGTGGTGGTCCCCCTCTTTAAAAAGGGGGACCGGAGGGTGTGTTCCAACTATAGGGGTATCACACTCCTCAGCCTCCCTGGTAAGGTCTATTCGGGGGTATTGGAGAGGAGGATCCGTCGGATAATCGAGCCTCGGATTCAGGAGATGCAGTGTGGCTTTCGTCCTGGCCGTGGAACAGTGGACCAGCTGGACCAGCTGGAGGGTGCATGGGAGTTCGCCCAACCAGTCTACATGTGTTTTGTGGACTTGGAGAAAGCGTTCGACCGTGTCCCTCGTGGAGTCCTGTGGGGGGTGCTCCGGGAATATGGAGTGCCGGACCCCTTGATAGGGGCCGTTCGGTCTCTGTATGACCGGTGCCAGAGTTTGGTCCGCATTGCCGGCAGTAAGTCGGATACGTTTCCGGTGAGAGTTGGACTCCGTCAGGGCTGCCCTTTGTCACCGATTCTGTTCCTAACTTTTATGGACAGAATTTCTAGGCGGAGCCAGGGCGTTGAGGGTGTCCCATTTGGCGACCTCAGAATCGGGTCTCTGCTTTTTGCAGATGATGTGGTTCTGTTAGCGTCGTCAGGCCGTGACCTTCAGCTCTCACTGGAGTGATTCGCAGCCGAGTGTGAAGCGGCTGGGATGAGAATCAGCACCTCCAAATCCGAGACTATGGTTCTCAGCCGGAAAAGGGTGGAATGCTCTCTCCGGGTCGGGAATGAGATCCTTCCCCAAGAGGAGGAGTTCAAGTATCTCGGGGTCTTGTTCACGAGTGACGGACGAATGGAGCGGGAGATTGACGGGCGGATCGGTGCGGCGCCTGCAGTGTTGCAGGCTCTGCACCGACCCGTCGTTGTGAAGAGGGAGCTGAGCCAGAAGGCGAAGCTCTCTACTTACTGGTCAATCTACGTTCCCATCCTCACCTATGGTCACGAGTTGTGGGTAGTGACCGAAAGAACAAGATCGCGAATACAAGCGGCCGAAATGGGTTTCCTCCGCAGGGTGTCTGGGCTCTCCCTTAGAGATAGGGTGAGAAGCTCAGTCATCCGGGAGGGGCTCGGAGTAGAACCGCTGCTCCTCCGCATTGAGAGGAGTCAGATGAGGTGGCTCGGGCATCTGGTTAGGATGCCCCCTGGGCGCCTCCCTGGGGAGGTGTTCCGGGCACGTCCCACTGGGAGGAGATCCCGGGGGAGACCCAGGACACGTTGGAGAGACTATGTCTCTCGGCTGGCCTGGGAACGCCTCGGGGTCCCCCCGGAAGAGCTGGAGGAAGTGGCCGGGGACAGAGACGTCTGGGTTTCTCTGCTCAAGCTGCTGCCCCCGCGACCCGACCCCCGGATAAGCGGCAGATGATGGATGGATGGATGGATATATCCTCCACCAACCAGACTTACAACCCCCGACTAGGGTAGCAGAATTTCTAAGCATCTGTACCCCAAAACTACTATCAAAAATATATAAATTATTGTCTAAGATAGATGACACAATGTCTCTTCCATCCTCAAAATGGGAGGCAGATTTATCCATCAGTTCTGGTCATAGCTTCTAACCACAAATATGTTTGAACACCTTCATAAAGACTCGAAATCCTAATTTACAGCTCATACAATACAAAATCCTTCATAGAACACACTATACAGGATGGGTCTAACACACTCAAACATCTGCTCACATTGCACAGATAACACACCTGATGATTATGCACACGCTTTGTGGTTTTTCTGCGCCTGTCCAGAAGTTCTGGCTTGAAGTCTGTGAGGACCTATCAACATGGCTAAAGTGTAGCATCCCTGCATGCCCCACACTGTGCATACTGGGTGACTTAGACAACATCAACATGGAAATTAACTCAGCACACATGGTTGTCACAGTGTTATGTATCGCAAAGAAAACTATTCTCATGAACTGGAAAGCGAAGAACAATCTGTGTATTAACCAGTTTAGAAATTTTCTTTTAGATTATATTAGCATGGAAACAATGTCTGCCTCCTCAAAACATCAATTGGCTGAATTTCATTCTCTCTGGTCCCCTCTGATTAGTTTTATCACATAGTGGTGGTGGTGGGTTGCTGGGTGATGGTGGGTCTCAGGCCCGGGCTGCTGCGACTGGTGTGACCGGGTGGTTTGTTTGTTTGTTTTTTGATGTTATTTGTTTGTTTTTTGTAGAGGTCCTCCTGGGTGGGGTTGGATTGAGTGGGGTGGGGCGGGATGGGTACCTTCTGGGGGTACAGTAGCTCCCGGAATATGGTCGCTGCAGGCCCCGAGCCTGGTGGACATCAGGCCCTCCTACCCATTGTTGGCTCCCAGGTAGCGGGGATGCCTATTGCAGCCAGTCCCTGGCTGCCCTCTCTGGGGGAGAGTAGCTCCCCCGGTATATATCCCCATACCCCTCTCCCTTCTGGCTCCTGTACACAGCACACACTCACACATGAAGGGTTTTGGGGGCGTGTGTGTTCGGTGGGGTGTAGTGGATGGGGCCACGTAGGTGGTCCCCTTTGGTTGCACTCTGCAGTTCCCTGCCCCTGTTTTAATTACACCTTAGACATTACTACTTATCAAACACACTCACACACACACATTAGGTCTTGGGGGGTGGTTACACTGAGTGGCATCTGGTGGGCGGGGCTCTTTGGGTATGTAGGCTGCCCAGAGTGCCGCGCTCCCAGTTCTACAAGTTTGGCTGCCCCTCAATTTTAATTGCTCACTATTAGAAAATATTGAAGAGCCAGAAGGGTGAGGGGAGGGGTCTTCTTCGCACACCCCTGCTTCCTGGTGTCTGCTTGGGGCAGGAGGGGCCAGGAGGATTAATTAATTGTTCTGCTGGTTCGGGGTCTTTGGTGGCTGGGGGGTTGCTGGCCTCCTGGTGTGCCCGCTGCACTACACCCCAGCAGAGTCGAGGGAGGTAGGATGTGTGGATGTGTGGATGTATGGGACGTGAAAGTGTGTGTGGTAATGATTGGGCCTGGATCTGGGACTTGCTGTCGCCTGGCCTGCCTGTGTTTCTCCCGATGGGGCATCAGCGTTGCCTCTCCCCACTGCTCGCGACTTCACCCACCTGTGGGCACGTCTTGACTCCCAGGGCACTTGGCCAGGGGCGCTGGGGCAGGCGCTGACCCACTTTGTGGCTGTCTGGGGCGCTTGGCCCTCCTGGGTATTGGGTGGGGCCTCTGCCGGGGGGTTAGGGGGCGCTCGGGCTCCTGGGGCCCAGGTCCAGTGCACGGCCCATGTCTGGGCGGCTGGGGCCTGGCGGGGTCGGTGGGCTGTTACCCCTGGTTCCCGGAGTGCCTCTGCCCTATGCTTATGGGGGCTCTTTCCGGGGGCTTCCTCTGCAGTCTTCTGGGTGGATGCGTGGTTGCCCCTGCAGTGGGCTGCCTGGGTTCTGTGCTCTGTGGGGGCTGCTGGTGGCCTGGGTCTTTTGGCCCTCTCTGCCTGCTTCTGATTGCTTGGGGGGGGGGGGCTGTGGATTGTGGCCCTGTACGCTTATACACTCATAACTAAGCACGGTTATCATGTAGGTCCTGTGCCATGGGTGTTGCATGTTCTCACACACACACACACACATTCATTAGTCCAGTAGCATGGTCACTAAGCAGTTGATGTATTATCATGTCGTCTCAGGTCATCTATATCCACAGCTGTGTTGTATGCGATTGCCGCTTCTTGTGCTGGTTTTTGTTTGTTTGTGTGTTTGTTTTTTCTCTGCTTGTCTGCTTTCAGGTGCTCCTGGTGGCGCTAAGGCTGGATTCCCCTCATAGGCCATGGATTGTTGTCTGTTTTGTTTTTTACAGGTGTAGCAGCTGGTTGTCTGGTTTTTGTTTCTATTTTTGTTCTGTTTCCTCTTCTTTCCTCTTCTTCTTTCCTTGTCCCCCGGTCCGGTTCAGTTCAGTTCATGTCATATATTGTAAACAGAAATAAATAAATGGGCATCAAGGGGAGCTTTACATTTATAAAACTTCCCTTGGCAAAACAAATCTGTTTGGCATCAAAGGTATTCAGACTACAATTCTTCTGACATAATGCTGAACAGGACAAGGGGAAAAAAAAGTAAAGAAGACAGTTCTGCCGAAAGCCAGGGATAGACCTGTTCTAAGTTCTATACTTTTTAAAAGGGGCGTGTTTATCAACTATGGAATTAGAAGATTTACAAAAATGGTCAAGTGCTAGATCTTCATCTGGGATTTTAACAGTGTCATATAACTATTCAACAGATCAGTTAAAAAAAAGCCTGCTCATGGAGATGTTTCAGGATCTGGATACCAAGCGTGGACCTAATGTTTTCATTTTTGCAATTCTGATACAGGCTATTGAGCAGTGATAACTAACACCAAGTTCAGATACTGCGGATTTTCTACCTTTGATATGTTAAGATTGAGCCAATCAGGGACAACCTTGAAGGATCTCTTTGGTTTTGTAGGATCAGTAATTACCTGAGAAAGGTTGATATTGGTACACACCTTTTTTAAATGATCAGAGGCAGAGTTCAACTTGTTTAAATTAAAATTGCCACACAGAGATTGGGTTTAGGCCACATGCAAACAGAATGACATCAACAAATATAAGAAATATTAAACATTTACACATAGATTTTTGAATACATGTAGAGGAATGATACTTTGAAATGTGCTCATTGCGGAGTTATGATCAGTTGAGTAATGAAGGTTGAACTATTCTAGGAAAGAGGTTTTATTCCCAGCATCATGATGGACACTCCTGATATAGAAGGTTTCGCTAACGCATTGGAATTGTTTTACTATTTTCATATGCATGTGCAATGAAGAATTGCTTGCTGCTGATAAATGCAAAGAAGAACAGCTTACACATAGATGCTCACATATAGGCTGCTGAATGCAATGAAGACCTGCTTATCAAGTAAAGTTCAATGTCAATGTGTAATATTCAATTAGCATTTGCAAAACAGTGAAGTTAAACAATGAATGGGTCCATAGTCGGTATGAGAAGACTACAGGAATATTTACCTGGGTGTACGTTCAAACAGAGATGAGAAAATTGCGATAAATAATTGTTTGTTTGTTTGTTAGTATGTATAGGAATGTTATGTGTATAAACTGTGTTGAGTTATAGTTACTCAGTAGTGTCTCAGTGAAACAACCGACGGGGGAAGCCTTGCGGTGACAACAAAAGCAGTGTTTTACTGATCAGTCAAGTTGCTCCAGTGTACTCCATACAAACTGGTTGGCTACTGAAGGGATAGAAAATGGGGAATACTTGTTTTAAAGCAAACAAGGAATTAGATGGGAAAAATACATGTTTTAACGGGACCCAGACAATATTAAATACTCAGACAGATGGGAGAAGAAGTGTAGTTTTGTAGGAAATCACAAAATTATTACATAGAATTAGTGAAATCAATTGAAGAATGCCTTTCTGAAGAGCTGTTTACCACAGATGAGCAGCTTTGCGACCAAGCACATTGTAGATCGCTTTACTGCCAAAATTATCTAATTTAATGGATTGGTTTAGACATGCATAACAGCATTTTAAGAACAAAGAGAGAAACAAAAAGGGACAACGCTTCATGGTGGAAGGGGATGTATAAATAACTGTGTATATGATGAAGGGGGTGGCAACACCCATTCCAAAATCCCGCCATTCCGACATCCCGCTATTCCGACATCCCACCATTCTGACATACCACCATTCCGACATACCACCATTCCGACATGCAAACGTCCCACCATTCCGACATCCCACCATTGCGACATCCCGCTATTCTGACGTTCAAATGTCCCACCATTCCGACAAGGCTTTCCGTATAAGGAAATGTGTGTTACTCAACAGGTGAGTCCCTTCTTTCTGTTCATGCAATTTATATGTTTAACACATGTTTATAGACAAGCGTTATTAAAAACACAAAGTCTCCGCAACTGGAGGAGGAGAAGCAGTCCGCGGTGGTTTTCAATCACACACTCCAATGCCACTTGTTTCAACTTCCGAAAATTTAATCCAGGAAAAAAAGGCTTACAAACATGGACCAAAACGGCTCCATAACACGCACAAGAATCCAAAAGAAACGAAAGTTAACTAAAAGAAAGCAAATAAACAGTATGAAGTGGTCAAAATTGGTTTTACGCATGCCTATGTGCGTCTGGCACATGCGTCTTCGGGCTCTCCCACGTTGGTTTGTGGATGAAAGCTATATGTTCAGCTGTAATGTCATGTAAAAACAATCTCTACATGACATTTACTCCCAGGTGTGACCAGTTAGGTCCTTAAGATATCAACAGGCTGTATAAAGCTACAACCGTTGCGGCTGTGTGTTTGTGCCAAATGTGCAAAGCCCATCCGCGCTTCCCAAAATTGGAGTGAGTACTCATAAATCACGTGAATAACATGAATAAACGTTTTTACAAAATTTTGTTGTGTTTTATACGTTCTATGCTGTCATTTCTCTCTTCTCCTATTGGCAAGGCAAGGCAGAGTGCTCGCAACTGTGTCCTGTGCAGTAGCCGTGATATCTGTAATTGCAATTATTACTTTTGCATATGATGACAGCGTGCAAAAGACACATGGGCTCTGTGGAGAGCTCCGCTCCAGCTGGCTGCTGTGACAGCTCACTGACACTGTATTTCTGCTTAATCAGTTTCAGTCTCGCCAGAGTTACATTAATATCTGTATTTTTATATTTGAAATTCAGGGGATTTTGATAATAGATTATTAAAGTTTGTTTGCGAGGCTGTGGCCTCTGCATGTGCAAAGCTTGTGCGCCAAACTTTAGGGCGTATTTGCGCCGGCATATCATTAGTGCAAAATGTTTTGGGTAAAAAATAGGCTATTAAAAGGAACTGTCGGAATGGCGGTATGTTAAAAAAAAACAAAAAACATACCGCCATTCCGACCATAGGAGGAAAAAAGTGTTGGAATGGTGGGACGTTTGATAAAAAATTAAGTGTCGCCATTCCGACAATTGGAGACCCATGTCGGAATGGCGAGATGTTGGAATGGCAGCATGTAACCATGATGAAGGAGAGACCATTTGAGCAGCACAGCCATTTCGCAGCACAGGGACAGCAGTCCAAGTTACAGGATCTCCCACGTGGTATCACCTGTCACATTGTGTCAAGGCATCAAAAGAAGAAAAAATCACCAAACTCAAGGACAAAAAGACAAAGACTCCGGTGAACGAAGAGAGAGTACTGACAAACCAGAAATACAAAAGGATTCTCGATATCAAGATCCAGAAGAAGAGGCTAACAATGCCACGAACACTTACGATGCTGGGAATGATGCCAGCAATGAACAGAGAAGAAGATTCAGTGTCATCAATCTGCATTACGTGCCTCTAATGAGGGGGTGAATATAGAATCCTCAACGATTACAACGTCTCTGGGAACTGTGACAACAACAAGGTTTAAACCATTTTGATATATATTGTAACCTATTGTCTAAGGAATAGTGCTGAAAATGAGGTAAATCTAATCCACCACTGTCCTTGGTCTTCTGTAGGGTTTTTAAACTAATACGTGGTGGTTTGTTTTTCCACAGAAATTTGGAGATGCATGAATCTAGTGACTTAAACCAAGTAGCAGATGGTTTTATGGGGATCATTGAGAACAAATAGTTAACTTTTGGTAGTATCATCATTTTAATGGATGTAACTCTCCCCATAAGTGATATAGGTAAGGACTTCCAACGAGAGATCGTCCTCTACTGTCTTTAATAATTGCACATAATTTAGCTTTGTTAGCTCTGAGATCCTGGAGGAAATGTTTATGCCTGAATATCTAATATTTCCTGACTGTAAAGTGATCGCAGGTATATTATGGACCCTACAGTTAATGGGCAGAACTGTGGTCTTAGACCAGTTGATAGAGTAGTCAAAAAGTGCTGAGAATTTATTTATGAGTGTGATCGTGTGACTGAGAGACGTCTGTGAGTTCTGAAGGAAAAGTAATACATCATCAGCATAAAGACTTATTTTATGCTCAATATTTTGGGATTAATTACTCACAAACGGGTAAGAAAAGGTAGTATTGCCAGACCATACATGATCAAAACAGGGAGCGGAGGTGGTTCAGCTGCAAGGTGTGAATGTCTGACTATAGTTTGTAAAAAGCGGGTAAGATAAGGTGCGAATGCCCGACAATGTATGATCAAAAGAGGGAGCGGAGGTTTTCGGCTGCAAGAAGGTCTGAATGTCCACCCAAAATTCCTGAAAAATGGGTAAAAAAAGGGTGCGAATGCCAAACCATACATCATCAAAAGCAGGAGTGGATGTGTTCGGCTACAAGAAGATTTGAATGTCCATCAATAATTGCTTTAAAACATGAAAGAAAATTTTCGAATATCAAACCGCACATGATCATAAGCGGGAGAGGAGTTGTTCAGCTGCAAGAAGGTGTGAATGTCCACCCATAATTACTGAAAAATGGGTAAGAAAAGGTGAAAATGCCCAACCATACATCATCAAAAGCAGGAGTGGATGTGTTCGGCTACAAGAAGGTTTGAATGTCCGAGCATAGTTTGTAAAAAGCGGGTAAGAAAAGGTTCGAATGCCCAAACATACACCATCAAAAGAGGGAGCGGAGGTGTTCCGCTGTAAGAAGGTGTGAACGTCCAACCATGGTTTGTAAAAAGCTTGTAAGAAAAGGTTCGAATGCCCGAATATATACCATCAAAAGCGGAAGCGGAGGTGTTCGGCTGCAAGAAGGTGTGAACGTCCGACCAAAGTTTGTAAAAAGCAGTTAAGAAAAGGTTCGAATATCCAACCAAACATAATCAAAAGCGGGAGCAGAGCTGTTCGACTGCAAGTAGGTGTGAATGTCCAGCCATAATTACTCACAAACGGGTAAGAAAAGGTAGTATTGCCAGACCATACATGATCAAAACAGGGAGCTGAGGTGGTTCAGCACCAAGGTGTGAATGTCTGAATATAGTTTGTAAAAAGCGGGTAAGATAAGGTGCGAATGCCCGACAATGTATAATCAAAAGAGGGAGCAGAGGTTTTCGGCTACAAGAAGGTTTGAATGTCCGACCATAGTTTGTAAAAAGCGGGTAAGAAAAGGTTCAAATGCCTGACAATACACCATCAAAAGCGGGAGCGGAGATGTTCCGCTGTAAGACGGTGTGAATGTCCGACCATATTTGGTAAAAAGCGGGTAAGAAAAGGTTAAAATACCCGACTGTACACAATCAATAGCGGGAGCGGAGTTGTTTGGCTACAAGAAGGTGTGAAAGTCCGACCACGGTTTGTAAAAAGCGGGTAAGAAAAGGTTCGAATGCCCGAATATATACCATCAAAAGTGGAAGTGGATGTGTTCGGCTGCAAGAAGGTGTGAACGTCCGACCAAAGTTTGTAAAAAGCAGTTAAGAAAAGGTTCGAATATCCAACCAAACATAATCAAAAGCGGGAGCAGAGCTGTTCGACTGCAAGTAGGTGTGAATGTCAGATCATAATTTGCAAAAAGCTGATGAGAAAGGGTGAGAATGCCCGGCTATACACCATCAAATGCGGGAGCGGAAGGGTTCGGCTGTGAGTAGGTGTGAATGTCCAACCATAATTGCTGAAAAATGTGTTAGAAGAGACTAGAATGCCGGACAAGACATCATCAAATGCGGGAGCGGAGTTGTTCGGCTGTGAGTAGGTGTGAATCTCCGAGCATAGTTTGTAAAAAGGGGGTAAGAATAGGTTGGAATGCCCGAACATACACTATCAAAACAGGGAGCTAAGGTGGCTCAGCTGCAAGGTGTGAATGTCTGACTATAGTTTGTAAATAAGGTGCGAATGCCCAACAATGTATAATCAAAAGAGGGAGCGGAGGTTTTCGGCTACAAGAAGGTTTGAATGTCCGACCATAGTTTGTAAAAAGCGGGTAAGAAAAGGTTCAAGCGCCTGACTATACACCATCAAAAGCGGGAGCAGAGGTGTTCCGCTGTAAGACGGTGTGAATGTCCGACCATATTTGGTAAAAAGCGGGTAAGAAAAGGTTAAAATACCCGACTGTACACAATCAATAGCGGGAGAGGAGGTGTTCGGCTGCAAGAAGGTGTGAATGTCCACCCATAGTTACTGAAAAATGGGTAAGAAAAGGTGCGAATGCCCAACCATACATTATCAAAAGCAGGTGTGAATGTCAGATCATAATTTGCAAAAAGCTGATGAGAAAGGGTGAGAATGCCCGACTATACACCATCAAATGTGGGAGCGGAGTTGTTCGGCTGTGAGTAAGTGTGAATCTCCGACCATAATTGCTGAAAAATGTGTTAGAAAAGGTAAGAATGCCGGTCCATACATCATCAAAAGCGGGAGAGGTGGTGTTCGGCTGCAAGTAGGTGTGAATGTCCAGCCATAATTACTAACAAATGGGTAGGAAAAGGTAGTATTGCCATACCATATATGATCAAAACAGGGAGCGGAGGTGGTTCAGCTGCAAGAAGGTGTGAATGTCCGACTAAAGTTCAAATATATGAACAAAAGCGGGAGGAGAGGTCTTCGGATGAGAGTGGTTGAGAATTTCCAACCATAATCTATAAAATGCGGTGAAAAAAAGGTGTGATAGAACACTAAAAGGTGGAGCGGAAGTGTTCGGCTGCAAGAAGGTGTGAATGTCCTACTATATTTGGTGAAAAGCAGGTGAAGCAAGGTCTGAATGCCCAACCTTACATCATCAAAAGCGAGATCAGAGGTGTTTGGCTGCATGAAGGCCATAGTTTGCCAAAAGCGGGTAAGCTGCGAATGACCGACTAAATATCAACAAAAGGTCTTCGGATGCAACTGGGTGTGAATATCCCACCATACAAGTATCATGGAGAGGAAGCTGTGAAAAGCCGACCATAGTTGGCAAAAAGCGGGTGAAAAAAAGGTGCGAATGTCCAACCATACATGATCAAAACAGGGAGCGGAGGTGTTTGGCTGTGACAAGGTGTGAATGTCCACCCAAAACTAATGAAAAGTGGGCAACAAGTAGGTTTGAATGCCCAACCATACATCATCAAAAGCAGGAGTGGATGTGTTCGGCTACAAGAAGGTTTGAATGTCCGAGCATAGTTTGTAAAAAGCGGGTAAGAAAAGGTTCGAATGCCCAAACATACACCATCAAAAGAGGGAGCGGAGGTGTTTGGCTACAAGAATGTGTGACAGTCCGACCACGGTTTGTAAAACGCGGGTAAGAAAAGGTTCGATTGCCCGAATATATACCATCAAAAGTGGAAGTGGATGTGTTCGGCTGCAAGAAGGTGTGAACGTCCGACCAAAGTTTGTAAAAAGCAGTTAAGAAAAGGTTTGAATATCCAACCAAACATAATCAAAAGCGGGAGCATAGCTTTTCGACTGCAAGTAGGTGTGAATGTCAGATCATAATTTGCAAAAAGCTGATGAGAAAGGGTGAGAATGTCCGACTGCACACCATCAAATGCGGGAGCGGAGTTGTTCGGCTGTGAGTAGGTGTGAATCTCCGACCGTAATTTCTGAAAAATGTGTTAGAAAAGGTAAGAATGCCGGTCCATACATCATCAAAAGCGAGAGAGGTGGTGTTCGGCTGCAAGTAGGTGTGAATGTCCAGCCATAATTACTCACAAACGGGTAAGAAAAGGTAGTATTGCCAGACCATACATAATCAAAACAGGGAGCGGAGGTGGTTCAGCTGCAAGAAGGTGTGAATGTCCGACTAAAGTTCAAATATATTAACAAAAGCGGGAGGAGAGGTCTTCGGATGAGAGTGGTTGAGAATTTCCAACCATAATCTATAAAATTCGGTGAAAAAAAGGTGTGATAGAAACACTAAAAGGTGGAGCGGAAGTGTTCGGCTGCAAGAAGGTTTTAATGTCCGACTATATTTGGTGAAAAGCAGGTGAAGCAAGGTCTGAATGCCCAACCTTACATCATCAAAAGCGAGATCAGAGGTGTTTGGCTGCATGAAGGCCATAGTTTGCAAAAAGCGGGTGAGAAAAGGTGCGAATGTCCAACCATAAATGATCAAAACAGGGAGCGGAGGTGTTTGGCTGTGACAAGGTGTGAATGTCCATCCAAAATTAATGAAAAGCGGGTAAAAAGTAGGTTTGAATGCCCAAGCATACATCATCAAAAGAAGGAGTGGATGTGTTCGGCTACAAGAAGGTTTGAATGTCCGAGCATAGTTTGTAAAAAGCGGGTAAGAAAAGGTTCGAATGCCCAAACATACACCATCAAAAGAGGGAGCGGAGGTGTTCCGCTGTAAGGTGTGAATGTCCGACCATAGTTGGTAAAATGTGGGTAAGAAAAGGTTAAAATACCCGACTGTACACAATCAATAGCGGGAGCGGATGTGTTTGGCTACAAGAATGTGTGAAAGTCCGACCATGGTTTGTAAAAAACGGGTAAGAAAAGGTGCGAATGCCCGTCAATGTATGATCAAAAGAGGGAGCGGAGGTTTTTGGCTACAAGAAGGTTTGAATGTCCGACCATAGTTTGTAAAAAGCGGGTAAGAAAAGGTTCAAATGCCTGACTATACACCATCAAAAGCGGGAGCGGAGGTGTTCCGCTGTAAGACGGTGTGAATGTCCGACCATAGTTGGTAAAAAGCGGGTAAGAAAAGGTTAAAATACCCGACTGTACACAATCAATAGGGTGAGTGGAGTTGTTCGGCTACAAGAAGGTGTGAAAGTCCAACCATGGTTTGTAAAAAGCTGGTAAGAAAAGGTTCGAATGCCCGAATATATACCATCAAAAGCGGAAGCGGAAGTGTTCGGCTGCAAGAAGGTGTGAACGTCCGACCAAAGTTTGTAAAAAGCAGTTAAGAAAAGGTTCGAATATCCAACCAAACATAATCAAAAGCGGGAGCAGAGCTGTTCGACTGCAAGTAGGTGTGAATGTCCAGCCATAATTACTCACAAACGGGTAAGAAAAGGTAGTATTGCCAGACCATACATGATCAAAACAGGGAGCTGAGGTGGTTCAGCACCAAGGTGTGAATGTCTGACTATAGTTTGTAAAAAGCGGGTAAGATAAGGTGCGAATGCACGATAATGTATAATCAAAAGAGGGAGCAGAGGTTTTCGGCTACAAGAAGGTTTGAATGTCCGACCATAGTTTGTAAAAAGCGGGTAAGAAAAGGTTACCATACATCATCAAAAGCAGGAGTGGATGTGTTCGGCTACAAGAAGATTTGAATGTCCATCAATAATTGCTTTAAAACATGAAAGAAAATTTTCGAATATCAAACCGCACATGATCATAAGCGGGAGAGGAGTTGTTCAGCTGCAAGAAGATGTGAATGTCCACCCATAATTACTGAAAAATGGGTAAGAAAAGGTGAAAATGCCCAACCATACATCATCAAAAGCAGGAGTGGATGTGTTCGGCTACAAGAAAGTTTGAATGTCCGACCATAGTTTGTAAAAAGCGGGTAAGAAAAGGTTCGAATGCCTGAACATAGACCATCAAAAGAGGGAGCGGAGGTGTTCCGCTGTAAGAAGGTGTAAATGTCCGACCATAGTTGGTAAAAAACGGGTAAGAAAAGGTTAAAATACCCGACTGTACACAATCAATAGCGGGAGCGGAGTTGTTTGGCTACAAGAAGGTGTGAAAGTCCGACCACGGTTTGTAAAAAGCGGGTAAGAAAAGGTTCGAATGCCCGAATATATACCATCAAAAGTGGAAGTGGATGTGTTCGGCTGCAAGAAGGTGTGAACGTCCGACCAAAGTTTGTAAAAAGCAGTTAAGAAAAGGTTCGAATATCCAACCAAACATAATCAAAAGCGGGAGCAGAGCTGTTCGACTGTAAGTAGGTGTGAATATCAGATCATAATTTGCAAAAAGCTGATGAGAAAGGGTGAGAATGCCCGGCTATACACCATCAAATGCGGGAGCGGAAGTGTTCGGCTGTGAGTAGGTGTGAATGTCCAACCATAATTGCTGAAAAATGTGTTAGAAGAGACTAGAATGCCGGACAAGACATCATCAAATGCGGGAGCGGAGTTGTTCGGCTGTGAGTAGGTGTGAATCTCCGAGCATAGTTTGTAAAAAGGGGGTAAGAATAGGTTCGAATGCCCGAACATACACTATCAAAACAGGGAGCTGAGGTGGCTCAGCTGCAAGGTGTGAATGTCTGACTATAGTTTGTAAATAAGGTGCGAATGCCCAACAATGTATAATCAAAAGAGGGAGCGGAGGTTTTCGGCTACAAGAAGGTTTGAATGTCCGACCATAGTTTGTAAAAAGCGGGTAAGAAAAGGTTCAAATGCCTGACTATACACCATCAAAAGCGGGAGCGGAGGTGTTCCGCTTTAAGACGGTGTGAAAGTCCGACCATATTTGGTAAAAAGCGGGTAAGAAAAGGTTAAAATACCCGACTGTACACAATCAATAGGGGGAGCGGAGTTGTTTGGCTACAAGAAGGTGTGAAAGTCCGACCACGGTTTGTAAAAAGCGGGTAAGAAAAGGTTCGAATGCCCGAATATATACCATCAAAAGTGGAAGTGGATGTGTTCGGCTGCAAGAAGGTGTGAACGTCTGACCAAAGTTTGTAAAAAGCAGTTAAGAAAAGGTTCGAATGTCCAAGCAAACATAATCAAAAGCGGGAGCAGAGCTGTTCGACTGCAAGTAGGTGTGAATGTCAGATTATAATTTGCAAAAAGCTGATGAGAAAGGGTGAGAATGCCCGGCTATACACCATCAAATGCGGGAGCGGAAGTGTTCGGCTGTGAGTAAGTGTGAATGTCCAACCATAATTGCTGAAAAATGTTTTAGAAGAGACTAGAATGCCGGACAAGACATCATCAAATGCGGGAGCGGAGTTGTTCGGCTGTGAGTAGGTGTGAATCTCCGAGCATAGTTTGTAAAAAGGGGGTAAGAATAGGTTCGAATGCCCGAACATACACTATCAAAACAGGGAGCTGAGGTGGCTCAGCTGCAAGGTGTGAATGTCTGACTATAGTTTGTAAATAAGGTGCGAATGCCCAACAATGTATAATCAAAAGAGGGAGCGGAGGTTTTCGGCTACAAGAAGGTTTGAATGTCCGACCATAGTTTGTAAAAAGCGGGTAAGAAAAGGTTCAAATGCCTGACTATACACCATCAAAAGCGGGAGCAGAGGTGTTCCGCTGTAAGACGGTGTGAATGTCCGACCATATTTGGTAAAAAGCGGGTAAGAAAAGGTTAAAATACCCGACTGTACACAATCAATAGCGGGAGAGGAGGTGTTCAGCTGCAAGAAGGTGTGAATGTCCACCCATAATTACTGAAAAATGGGTAAGAAAAGGTGCGAATGCCAAACCATACATTATCAAAAGCAGGTGTGAATGTCAGATCATAATTTGCAAAAAGCTGATGAGAAAGGGTGAGAATGCCCGACTATACACCATCAAATGCGGGAGCGGAGTTGTTCGGCTGTGAGTAAGTGTGAATCTCCGACCATAATTGCTGAAAAATGTGTTAGAAAAGGTAAGAATGCCGGTCCATACATCATCAAAAGCGGGAGAGGTGGTGTTCGGCTGCAAGTAGGTGTGAAAGTCCAGCCATAATTACTAACAAACGGGTAAGAAAAGGTAGTATTGCCAGACCATACATGATCAAAACAGGGAGCGGAGGTGGTTCAGCTGCAAGAAGGTGTGAATGTCCGACTAAAGTTCAAATATATGAACAAAAGCGGGAGGAGAGGTCTTCGGATGAGAGTGGTTGAGAATTTCCAACCATAATCTATAAAATGCGGTGAAAAAAAGGTGTGATAGAACACTAAAAGGTGGAGCGGAAGTGTTCGGCTGCAAGAAGGTGTGAATGTCCGACTATATTTGGTGAAAAGCAGGTGAAGCAAGGTCTGAATGCCCAACCTTACATCATCAAAAGCGAGATCAGAGGTGTTTGGCTGCATGAAGGCCATAGTTTGCCAAAAGCGGGTAAGCTGCGAATGACCGACTAAATATCAACAAAAGGTCTTCGGATGCAAGTGGGTGTGAATATCCCACCATACAAGTATGGTGGAGAGGAAGCTGTGAACAGCCGACCATAGTTGGCAAAAAGCGGGTGAGAAAAGGTGCGAATATCCAACCATACATGATCAAAACAGGGAGCGGAGGTGTTTGGCTGTGACACCAAAATTAATGAAAAGCGGGCAACAAGTAGGTTTGAATGCCCAAGCATACATCATCAAAAGCAGGAGTGGATGTGTTCGGCTACAAGAAGGTTGGAATGTCCGAGCATAGTTTGTAAAAAGCGGGTAAGAAAAGGTTCGAATGCCCAAACATACACCATCAAAAGAGGGAGCGGAGGTGTTCCGCTGTAAGAAGGTGTGAATGTCCGACCATAGTTGGTAATAAACGGGTAAGAAAAGGTTAAAATACCCGACTGTACACAATCAATAGGGGGAGCGGAGTTGTTCAGCTACAAGAAGGTGTGAAAGTCCAACCATGGTTTGTAAAAAGCTGGTAAGAAAAGGTTCGAATGCCCGAATATATACCATCAAAAGCGGAAGCGGAGGTTTTCGACTGCAAGTAGGTGTGAATGTCCAGCCATAATTACTCACAAACGGGTAAGAAAAGGTAGTATTGCCAGACCATACATGATCAAAATAGGGAGCTGAGGTGGTTCAGCTGCAAGGTGTAAATGTCTGACTATAGTTTGTAAAAAGCGGGTAAGACAAGGTGCGAATGCCCGACAATGTATGATCAAAAGAGGGAGTGGAGGTCTTCGGCTGCAAGGTCTGAATGTCCAACCATAATTTCTAAAAACCGGGTAAGAAAAGGCTCGAAATTCCGACTATACACAATCAAAAGCGGGAGCGGGAGGTTTTCAGCTGCAAATCCTTCACTCAAACCAAGTGAAAACTGCTTTGTCCTTCATATTTATCAATGTCTAGATCGACTTCAACAAAGAACAACATTGTACTTTGCAGTAAAGAAAGAGCAAATCAAAAGTTTTAGGAATCCGAGAATAAGCTTATTTTCATGAGTTCTGCACGATTATTGATTTTACTATAAATGAATGCCTTCACTCAAACTATGTTAAAACTGCTTTGTCCGTTATATTTATCAATGTCTAGATTGACTTCAACAAAGAACAACACTGGATTTTGCAGTAGAAGAAAGAGCAACACTGAAGGATCAGTAATCCGAGAATAAGCTTATTTTCATACGTTCTGCATGATTTGGGATTTTATGTATAAAATGAATTCCTTCACTCAAACCAAGTTAAAACTGCTTTGTCCTTCATATTTATCAGTCTAGATCGACTTCAACAAAGAACAACATTGTATTTTGCAGTAGAAGAAAAAGCAACACTGAAGGATCAGGAATCCGAGAATAAGCTTCTTTTCATACGTTCTGCATGATTTGGGATTTTATGTATAAAATGAATTCCTTCACTCAAACCAAGTGAAAACTGCTTTGTCCTTCATATTTATCAATGTCTAGATTTACTTCAACAAAGAACAACATTGTATTTTGCAGTAGTAGAAAGAGCAACACTTGAAGGAACAGGAATCCGAGAATAAGCTTATTTTCATACGTTCTGCATGATTTGGGATTTTATGTATAAAATGAATTCCTTTACTCAAACTATGTTAAAACTGCTTTGTCCTTCATATTTATCAATGTCTAGATTGACTTCAACAAAGAACAACATTGTATTTTGCAGTAGAAGAAATAGCAACACTGAAGGATCAGGAATCCGAAAACACGCTTATTTTCATACGTTCTGCTTGATTTGGGATTTTGCTATAAAATTAATTCCTTCACTCAAACAAAGTGGAAACTGCTTTGTCCTTCATATTTATCAATGTCTATATCGATTTCAACAAAGAACAAGGCTGTATTTTGCAGTATAGGAAAGAGCAACACTGGAGGATCAGGAATCCGAGAATAAGCTTACTTTCATGAGTCCTGCACGATTTCGGATTTTCCTATAAAATGAATTGCTTTGCTCAAACCAAGTTAAAATTGTTTTGTCCTTCATAGTTATCCATGTCTAAAATGTATCAAGCATAAAGTTCCTCATATTACCCTGAATGAGAAAGAAGCATCCCTTTGGTTGAGCAATACGTTCCTTATGCGGAGTTATGCATGATTTCGGATTTTGCTATAAAATTCATTCCTTCACACCTTTTTTTTTCACCGCATTTTATAGATTATGGTTGGAAATTTCAACCACTCTAATCCGAAGACCTCTCCTCCCGCTTTTGTTAATATATTTGAACTTTAGTTGGACATTCACCCCTTTTTGCAGCTAAACCACCTCCGCTCCCTGTTTTGATCATGTATGGTCTGGCAATACTACATTTTCTTACCCGTTTGTGAGTAATTATGGCTGGATATTCACACCTACTTGCAGCTGAACACAATCTCTCTCGCTTTTAATTATGTTTGGATATTCGAACCTTTTCTTTACTGCTTTTTGCCAACTTTGGTCGGACGTTCACACCGTCTTGCAGCCGAACACTTCCG
Source organism: Leuresthes tenuis (assembly GCF_036924035.1). Classification (NCBI taxonomy): domain Eukaryota; kingdom Metazoa; phylum Chordata; class Actinopteri; order Atheriniformes; family Atherinopsidae; genus Leuresthes; species Leuresthes tenuis. Next base: position 31,510,340 of record NW_027325358.1, read on the forward strand.
CTCCACCTTTTAGTGTTCTATCACACCTTTTTTTCACCGCATTTTATAGATTATGGTTGGAAATTCTCAACCACTCTCATCCGAAGACCTCTCCTCCCGCTTTTGTTAATATATTTGAACTTTAGTTGGACATTCACCCCTTTTTGCAGCTAAACCACCTCCGCTCCCTGTTTTGATCATGTATGGTCTGGCAATACTACATTTTCTTACCCGTTTGTGAGTAATTATGGCTGGATATTCACACCTACTTGCAGCTGAACACAATCTCTCTCGCTTTTAATTATGTTTGGATATTCGAACCTTTTCTTTACTGCTTTTTGCCAACTTTGGTCGGACGTTCACACCTTCTTGCAACCGAACATCTCCGCTTCCGCTTTTGATGGTATATATTCGGGCATTCGAACCTTTTCTTACCAGCTTTTTACAAACGATGGTTGGACTTTCACACCTTCTTATAGCCAAACAACTCCGCTCCCGCTATTGATTGTGTACAGTCGGGTATTTTAACCTTTTCTTACCCGCTTTTTACCAACTATGGTCGGACATTCACATCGTCTTACAGCGGAACATCTCCGCTCCCGCTTTTGATGGTGTATAGTCAGTCATTTGAACCTTTTCTTACCCGCTTTTTACAAACTATGGTCGGACATTCAAACCTTCGTGTAGCCGAAAACCTCTGCTCTCTCTTTTAATTATACATTGTCGGGCATTCGCACCTTATCTTACCCGCTTTTTACAAACTATAGTCAGACATTCACACCTTGCAGCTGAACCACCTCAGCTCCCTGTTTTGATCATGTATGGTCTGGCAATACTACCTTTTCTTACCCCTTTGTGAGTAATTATGGCTGGACATTCACACCTACTTGCAGTCGAACAGCTCTGCTCCGGCTTTTGATTATGTTTGGTTGGATATTCGAACCTTTTCTTAACTGCTTTTTACAAACTTTGGTCGGACGTTCACACCTTCTTGCAGCCGAACACCTCCGCTTCCGCTTTTGATGGTATATATTCGGGCATTCGAACCTTTTCTTACCAGCTTTTTACAAACCATGGTTGGACTTTCACATCTTCTTGTAGCCGAACAACTCCGCTCCCCCTATTGATTGTGTACAGTCGGGTATTTTAACCTTTTCTTACCCACTTTTTACCAACTATGGTCGGACATTCACACCTTCTTACAGCGGAACACCTCCGCTCCCTCTTTTGATGGTGTATGTTTGGGCATTCGAACCTTTTCTTACCCGCTTTTTACAAACTATGCTCGGACATTGAAACCTTCTTGTAGCCGAACACATCCACTCCTTCTTTTGATGATGTATGCTTGGGCATTCAAACCTACTTTTTGCCCGGTTTTCATTAATTTTGGGTGGACATTCACACCTTGTCACAGCCAAACACCTCCGCTCCCTGTTTTGATCATGTATGGTTGGACATTCGCACCTTGTCTCCCCCGCTTTTTGCAAACTATGGTCGGCTGTTCACAGCTTCCTCTCCACCATACTTGTATGGTGGGATGTTCACACCCAGTTGCATCCGAAGACCTCCGCCCCCACTTTTGTTGATATTTAGTTGGTCATTCGCAGCTTACCCGCTTTTGGCAAACTATGGCCTTCTTGCAGCCAAACACCTCTGATCTCGCTTTTGATAATGTAAGGTTGGGCATTCAGACCTTGCTTCACCTGCTTTTCACCAAATATAGTCGGACATTCACACCTTCTTGCAGCCGAACACTTCCGCTCCACCTTTTAGTGTTCTATCACACCTTTTTTTCACCGAATTTTATAGATTATGGTTGGAAATTCTCAACCACTCTCATCCGAAGACCTCTCCTCCCGCTTTTGTTAATATATTTGAACTTTAGTGAGACATTCACACCTTCTTGCAGCTGAACCACCTCCGCTCCCTGTTTTGATCATGTATGGTCTGGCAATACTACCTTTTCTTACCCGTTTGTGAGTAATTATGGCTGGACATTCACACCTACTTGCAGCCGAACACCACCTCTCTCGCTTTTGATGATGTATGGACCGGCATTCTTACCTTTTCTAACACATTTTTCAGAAATTACGGTCGGAGATTCACACCTACTCACAGCCGAACAACTCCGCTCCCGCATTTGATGGTGTGCAGTCGGACATTCTCACCCTTTCTCATCAGCTTTTTGCAAATTATAATCTGACATTCACACCTACTTGCAGTCGAAAAGCTATACTCCCGCTTTTGATTATGTTTGGTTGGATATTCAAACCTTTTCTTAACTGCTTTTTACAAACTTTGGTTGGACGTTCACACCTTCTTGTAGCCGAACACATCCACTCCTGCTTTTGATGATGTATGGTTGGGCATTCGCACCTTTTTTTTACCCATTTGTCAGGAATAATGGGTGGACATTCACACCTTCTTGCAGCTGAACACCTCCTCTCCCACTTATGATCATGTGCGGTTTGATTTTCGAAAATTTTCTTTCATGTTTTCTAGGAATTATTGATGGACATTTAGACCTTCTTGCAGCTGAACACCTCCGCTCCTGCTTTTGATCATACCTTGTCAGGAATTCGCACCATGTCTTACCCGCTTTTTACAAACTTTAGTCGAACATTTACACCTTTTTGCAGCCGAACACCACCTCTCTCGCTTTTGATGATGTATGGTCCGGCATTCTTTCCTTTTCTAACACATTTTTCAGCAATTATGGTCGGACATTCACACCTACTCAGAGCCGAACACCTCCGCTCCCGCATTTGATGGTGTATAGTCGGGCATTCTCACCCTTTCTCATCAGCTTTTTGCAAATTATGATCTGACATTCACACCTGCTTTTGATAATGTATGGTTGGGCATTCGCACCTTTTTTTACCCATTTTTCAGGAATTATGGGTGGACATTCACACTTTCTTGCAGCTGAACACCTCCTCTCCTTCTTATGATCATGTGCGGATGATATTCGAAAATTTTCTTTCATGTTTTAAAGCAATTATTGATGGACATTCAGACCTTCTTGCAGCTGAACCACTCTGCTCCCGCTTTTGATGGTGTATAGTCGGGCTTTCGAGCCTTTCCTTCCCGGTTTTTACAAATTATGGTTGGACATTCAGACCTTCTTGCAGCCGAACACCTCCGCTCCCTCCTTTGATCATACATTGTCGGGCATTAGCACCTTTTCTTACCCGCTTTTTACAAACCATAGTCGGACTTTCACATCTTTTAGTAGCCGAACAACTCCGCTCCCGCTATTGATTGTGTACAGTCGGGTATTTTAACCTTTTCTTACCCGCTTTTTACCAACTATGGTCGGACATTCACACCTTCTTACAGCAGAACACCTCCGCTCCCTCTTTTGATGGTGTATGTTCGGGCAGTCAAACCTTTTCTTACCTGCTTTTTACAAACTATGGTCAGACATTCAACCCTTCTTGGAGCCGAACACATCCACTCCTGCTTTTGATTATGTATAGTTGGGCATTCGCACCTTTTCTTACCCATTTTTCAGTAATTATGGGTGTACATTCACACCTTCTTGCAGCCAAACACCTCCGCTCCCTCTTTTGATCATACATTTTCGGGCATTCGCACCTTTTCTTACCCGCTTTTTACAAACCATGGTCGGACTTTCACACCTTTTAGTAGCCGAACAACTCCGCACCCGCTACTGATTGTGTACAGTCGGGTATTTTAACCTTTTCTTACCCGTTTTTTACCAACTATGGTCGGACATTCACACCTTCTTACAGCGGAACACCTCCGCTCCCTCCTTTGATGGTGTATGTTCGGGCATTCAAACCTTTTCTTACCCGCTTTTTACAAACTATGGTCAGACGTTCAAACCTTCTTGTAGCCGAACATATCCACTCCTGCTTTTGATGATGTATGGTTGGGCATTCGAACCTACTTGTTGCCCGCTTTTCATTAATTATGGGTGGACATTCACACCTTGTCTCAGCCAAACACCTCCGCTCCCTGTTTTGATCATGTATGGTTTGACATTCCCACCTTTGCTTACCCTCTTTTTATACTGATTGCTCAAGATTAAGTTGTTCTTTCTCAAACTACAAAATTTTTTTAATTGTTGAAACTTGATTTGAAGTGGATAAATAAGGAAGACAAACAGTTTTAAGTCAGGCTGATAGCAATTAATTTTATAGCAAAATCTGTATTTCGTCATTTGTCGAGAGATGCTTATTGCTGAAGAAGTTCTTTCTCATTCTACAAAGTACAACGTTGTTTATCATTGAAACTTGATTAGACATGAATAAATATGAAGGACAAAGCAGTCTTAACATGGTTTGAGTTAAGGAATTCGTTTTATAGGAGAATCCGAATTCGTGCATAACTCGTAAAATAGAGCTTATTTTCGGATTCCTGAAGAATGAGTCTGGTTCTTTCTCATAATACAAAGTTTGTTGTTTATTGTTGAAACTTCATCAGACCGTTAGATATAGTCGGACTCACCTCGACGCACGGCTTGGGATCTGGAACCAGTACTCTTGAGAGGGGTTGGACTCTCTTCCACTCTGGAGTTGCCCGTGGTGAGAGGCGCAAAGCAGGTGTGGGCATACTTATTGCCCCCCGGCTGTGTGCCAGTACATTGGGGTTTACCCCAGTGAACGAGAGGGTAGCCTCCCTCCGCCTTTGGGTGGGGGGACGAGTCCTGACTGTTGTTTGTGCCTATGCGCCAAACAGCAGTTCAGAGTACCTACCCTTTTTGGAGTCTCTGGGGGAGGCACTGGAGAATGCTCCTACCGCAGACCTCATTCTGCTGGGGGACTTCAATGCTCACGTGGGCAATGACAGTGAGACCTGGAGGGGTGTGATTGGGAGGAACGGCCCCCCCGATCTGAATCAGAGTGGTGTTATGTTGTTGGACTTCTGTGCCAGTCATAGACTGTCCATAACGAACACCATGTTCAGGCATAAGGGTGTCCATATGTGCACTTGGCACCAGGACACCCTTGGCCGCAGTTCGATGATCGACTTTGTGGTTGTATCATCGGACTTGCGGCCGTATGTCCTGGACACTCGGGTGAAGAGAGGGGCGGAGCTGTCAACTGATCACCACCTGGTGGTGAGTTGGCTCCGCTGGTGGGGGAGGATGCCGATCAGACCTGGCAGGCCCAAACGTATTGTGAGGGTCTGCTGGGCGCGTTTGTCAGAATCCCCCGTCAGAAGGAGCTTTAACTTCCACCTCCGGCAGAGCTTCAACCATATTTGAGGTGGGGGACATTGAGTCCGAATGGGCCATGTTCCGAGACTCCATTGCCGAGGCAGCTGGTCGGAGTTGTGGCCGTAAGGTGGTCGGTGCCTGTCGTGGCGGCAACCCTCGAACCTGCTGGTGGACACCAGTGGTGAGGGAAGCCGTCAAGCTGAAGAAGGAGTCCTATCGGGCCTTTTTGGCCAGTGGGACCCTGGAAGAAGCTGATAGGTACCGACGGGCCAGACGGGCCACGGCTTCGGCGGTTGTGAGGCAAAAACTCGGGCCTGGGAGGAGTTCGGTGAGACCATGGAGAACGATTTCCGGACGGCCTCGAAAAGATTCTGGTCCACCATCCGGCGTCTCAGGGGGGGGGAAGCGGCTCACAGTCAACACTGTTTACAGTGGGGACGGGGCTTTGCTGACCTCAACTAGGGATGTTGTGAGTCGGTGGGGGGAGTACTTCGAGGAACTCCTCAATCCTACCAACACGTGCTCGGAAGAGGCAGAGTCGGAGAGCTTGGAGACGGGGCCTCCCATTTCTGGGGCTGAGGTTGCCGAGGTGGTTAAAAAGCTCCTCGGTGGCAAGGCCCCGGGGGTGGATGAGGTCCGTCCTGAGTTTCTCAAGGCTCTGGATGTTGTAGGGCTGTCTTGGCTGACACGCCTCTGCAGTATCGCATTGACATCGGGGACAGTGCCTCTGGACTGGCAGATTGGGGTGGTGGTCCCCCTCTTTAAAAAGGGGGACCGGAGGGTGTGTTCCAACTATAGGGGTATCACACTCCTCAGCCTCCCTGGTAAGGTCTATTCGGGGGTATTGGAGAGGAGGATCCGTCGGATAATCGAGCCTCGGATTCAAGAGATGCAGTGTGGCTTTCGTCCTGGCCGTGGAACAGTGGACCAGCTCTATACCCTCGGCAGGATCCTGGAGGGTGCATGGGAGTTCGCCCAACCAGTCTACATGTGTTTTGTGGACTTGGAGAAAGCGTTCGACCGTGTCCCTCGTGGAGTCCTGTGGGGGGTGCTCCGGGAATATGGAGTGCCGGACCCCTTGATAGGGGCCGTTCGGTCTCTGTATGACCGGTGCCAGAGTTTGGTCCGCATTGCCGGCAGTAAGTCGGATACGTTTCCGGTGAGAGTTGGACTCCGTCAGGGCTGCCCTTTGTCACCGATTCTGTTCCTAACTTTTATGGACAGAATTTCTAGGCGGAGCCAGGGCGTTGAGGGTGTCCCATTTGGCGACCTCAGAATCGGGTCTCTGCTTTTTGCAGATGATGTGGTTCTGTTAGCGTCGTCAGGCCGTGACCTTCAGCTCTCACTGGAGTGATTCGCAGCCGAGTGTGAAGCGGCTGGGATGAGAATCAGCACCTCCAAATCCGAGACTATGGTTCTCAGCCGGAAAAGGGTGGAATGCTCTCTCCGGGTCGGGAATGAGATCCTTCCCCAAGAGGAGGAGTTCAAGTATCTCGGGGTCTTGTTCACGAGTGACGGACGAATGGAGCGGGAGATTGACGGGCGGATCGGTGCGGCGCCTGCAGTGTTGCAGGCTCTGCACCGACCCGTCGTTGTGAAGAGGGAGCTGAGCCAGAAGGCGAAGCTCTCTACTTACTGGTCAATCTACGTTCCCATCCTCACCTATGGTCACGAGTTGTGGGTAGTGACCGAAAGAACAAGATCGCGAATACAAGCGGCCGAAATGGGTTTCCTCCGCAGGGTGTCTGGGCTCTCCCTTAGAGATAGGGTGAGAAGCTCAGTCATCCCTGAGGGGCTCGGAGTAGAACCGCTGCTCCTCCGCATTGAGAGGAGTCAGATGAGGTGGCTCGGGCATCTGGTTAGGATGCCCCCTGGGCGCCTCCCTGGGGAGGTGTTCCGGGCACGTCCCACTGGGAGGAGATCCCGGGGGAGACCCAGGACACGTTGGAGAGACTATGTCTCTCGGCTGGCCTGGGAACGCCTCGGGGTCCCCCCGGAAGAGCTGGAGGAAGTGGCCGGGGACAGAGACGTCTGGGTTTCTCTGCTCAAGCTGCTGCCCCCGCGACCCGACCCCCGGATAAGCGGCAGATGATGGATGGATGGATGGATATATCCTCCACCAACCAGACTTACAACCCCCGACTAGGGTAGCAGAATTTCTAAGCATCTGTACCCCAAAACTACTATCAAAAATATATAAATTATTGTCTAAGATAGATGACACAATGTCTCTTCCATCCTCAAAATGGGAGGCAGATTTATCCATCAGTTCTGGTCATAGCTTCTAACCACAAATATGTTTGAACACCTTCATAAAGACTCGAAATCCTAATTTACAGCTCATACAATACAAAATCCTTCATAGAACACACTATACAGGATGGGTCTAACACACTCAAACATCTGCTCACATTGCACAGATAACACACCTGATGATTATGCACACGCTTTGTGGTTTTTCTGCGCCTGTCCAGAAGTTCTGGCTTGAAGTCTGTGAGGACCTATCAACATGGCTAAAGTGTAGCATCCCTGCATGCCCCACACTGTGCATACTGGGTGACTTAGACAACATCAACATGGAAATTAACTCAGCACACATGGTTGTCACAGTGTTATGTATCGCAAAGAAAACTATTCTCATGAACTGGAAAGCGAAGAACAATCTGTGTATTAACCAGTTTAGAAATTTTCTTTTAGATTATATTAGCATGGAAACAATGTCTGCCTCCTCAAAACATCAATTGGCTGAATTTCATTCTCTCTGGTCCCCTCTGATTAGTTTTATCACATAGTGGTGGTGGTGGGTTGCTGGGTGATGGTGGGTCTCAGGCCCGGGCTGCTGCGACTGGTGTGACCGGGTGGTTTGTTTGTTTGTTTTTTGATGTTATTTGTTTGTTTTTTGTAGAGGTCCTCCTGGGTGGGGTTGGATTGAGTGGGGTGGGGCGGGATGGGTACCTTCTGGGGGTACAGTAGCTCCCGGAATATGGTCGCTGCAGGCCCCGAGCCTGGTGGACATCAGGCCCTCCTACCCATTGTTGGCTCCCAGGTAGCGGGGATGCCTATTGCAGCCAGTCCCTGGCTGCCCTCTCTGGGGGAGAGTAGCTCCCCCGGTATATATCCCCATACCCCTCTCCCTTCTGGCTCCTGTACACAGCACACACTCACACATGAAGGGTTTTGGGGGCGTGTGTGTTCGGTGGGGTGTAGTGGATGGGGCCACGTAGGTGGTCCCCTTTGGTTGCACTCTGCAGTTCCCTGCCCCTGTTTTAATTACACCTTAGACATTACTACTTATCAAACACACTCACACACACACATTAGGTCTTGGGGGGTGGTTACACTGAGTGGCATCTGGTGGGCGGGGCTCTTTGGGTATGTAGGCTGCCCAGAGTGCCGCGCTCCCAGTTCTACAAGTTTGGCTGCCCCTCAATTTTAATTGCTCACTATTAGAAAATATTGAAGAGCCAGAAGGGTGAGGGGAGGGGTCTTCTTCGCACACCCCTGCTTCCTGGTGTCTGCTTGGGGCAGGAGGGGCCAGGAGGATTAATTAATTGTTCTGCTGGTTCGGGGTCTTTGGTGGCTGGGGGGTTGCTGGCCTCCTGGTGTGCCCGCTGCACTACACCCCAGCAGAGTCGAGGGAGGTAGGATGTGTGGATGTGTGGATGTATGGGACGTGAAAGTGTGTGTGGTAATGATTGGGCCTGGATCTGGGACTTGCTGTCGCCTGGCCTGCCTGTGTTTCTCCCGATGGGGCATCAGCGTTGCCTCTCCCCACTGCTCGCGACTTCACCCACCTGTGGGCACGTCTTGACTCCCAGGGCACTTGGCCAGGGGCGCTGGGGCAGGCGCTGACCCACTTTGTGGCTGTCTGGGGCGCTTGGCCCTCCTGGGTATTGGGTGGGGCCTCTGCCGGGGGGTTAGGGGGCGCTCGGGCTCCTGGGGCCCAGGTCCAGTGCACGGCCCATGTCTGGGCGGCTGGGGCCTGGCGGGGTCGGTGGGCTGTTACCCCTGGTTCCCGGAGTGCCTCTGCCCTATGCTTATGGGGGCTCTTTCCGGGGGCTTCCTCTGCAGTCTTCTGGGTGGATGCGTGGTTGCCCCTGCAGTGGGCTGCCTGGGTTCTGTGCTCTGTGGGGGCTGCTGGTGGCCTGGGTCTTTTGGCCCTCTCTGCCTGCTTCTGATTGCTTGGGGGGGGGGGGCTGTGGATTGTGGCCCTGTACGCTTATACACTCATAACTAAGCACGGTTATCATGTAGGTCCTGTGCCATGGGTGTTGCATGTTCTCACACACACACACACACATTCATTAGTCCAGTAGCATGGTCACTAAGCAGTTGATGTATTATCATGTCGTCTCAGGTCATCTATATCCACAGCTGTGTTGTATGCGATTGCCGCTTCTTGTGCTGGTTTTTGTTTGTTTGTGTGTTTGTTTTTTCTCTGCTTGTCTGCTTTCAGGTGCTCCTGGTGGCGCTAAGGCTGGATTCCCCTCATAGGCCATGGATTGTTGTCTGTTTTGTTTTTTACAGGTGTAGCAGCTGGTTGTCTGGTTTTTGTTTCTATTTTTGTTCTGTTTCCTCTTCTTTCCTCTTCTTCTTTCCTTGTCCCCCGGTCCGGTTCAGTTCAGTTCATGTCATATATTGTAAACAGAAATAAATAAATGGGCATCAAGGGGAGCTTTACATTTATAAAACTTCCCTTGGCAAAACAAATCTGTTTGGCATCAAAGGTATTCAGACTACAATTCTTCTGACATAATGCTGAACAGGACAAGGGGAAAAAAAAGTAAAGAAGACAGTTCTGCCGAAAGCCAGGGATAGACCTGTTCTAAGTTCTATACTTTTTAAAAGGGGCGTGTTTATCAACTATGGAATTAGAAGATTTACAAAAATGGTCAAGTGCTAGATCTTCATCTGGGATTTTAACAGTGTCATATAACTATTCAACAGATCAGTTAAAAAAAAGCCTGCTCATGGAGATGTTTCAGGATCTGGATACCAAGCGTGGACCTAATGTTTTCATTTTTGCAATTCTGATACAGGCTATTGAGCAGTGATAACTAACACCAAGTTCAGATACTGCGGATTTTCTACCTTTGATATGTTAAGATTGAGCCAATCAGGGACAACCTTGAAGGATCTCTTTGGTTTTGTAGGATCAGTAATTACCTGAGAAAGGTTGATATTGGTACACACCTTTTTTAAATGATCAGAGGCAGAGTTCAACTTGTTTAAATTAAAATTGCCACACAGAGATTGGGTTTAGGCCACATGCACACAGAATGACATCAACAAATATAAGAAATATTAAACATTTACACATAGATTTTTGAATACATGTAGAGGAATGATACTTTGAAATGTGCTCATTGCGGAGTTATGATCAGTTGAGTAATGAAGGTTGAACTATTCTAGGAAAGAGGTTTTATTCCCAGCATCATGATGGACACTCCTGATATAGAAGGTTTCGCTAACGCATTGGAATTGTTTTACTATTTTCATATGCATGTGCAATGAAGAATTGCTTGCTGCTGATAAATGCAAAGAAGAACAGCTTACACATAGATGCTCACATATAGGCTGCTGAATGCAATGAAGACCTGCTTATCAAGTAAAGTTCAATGTCAATGTGTAATATTCAATTAGCATTTGCAAAACAGTGAAGTTAAACAATGAATGGGTCCATAGTCGGTATGAGAAGACTACAGGAATATTTACCTGGGTGTACGTTCAAACAGAGATGAGAAAATTGCGACAAATAATTGTTTGTTTGTTTGTTAGTATGTATAGGAATGTTATGTGTATAAACTGTGTTGAGTTATAGTTACTCAGTAGTGTCTCAGTGAAACAACCGACGGGGGAAGCCTTGCGGTGACAACAAAAGCAGTGTTTTACTGATCAGTCAAGTTGCTCCAGTGTACTCCATACAAACTGGTTGGCTACTGAAGGGATAGAAAATGGGGAATACTTGTTTTAAAGCAAACAAGGAATTAGATGGGAAAAATACATGTTTTAACAGGACCCAGACAATATTAAATACTCAGACAGATGGGAGAAGAAGTGTAGTTTTGTAGGAAATCACAAAATTATTACATAGAATTAGTGAAATCAATTGAAGAATGCCTTTCTGAAGAGCTGTTTACCACAGATGAGCAGCTTTGCGACCAAGCACATTGTAGATCGCTTTACTGCCAAAATGATCTAATTTAATGGATTGGTTTAGACATGCATAACAGCATTTTAAGAACAAAGAGAGAAACAAAAAGGGACAACGCTTCATGGTGGAAGGGGATGTATAAATAACTGTGTATATGATGAAGGGGGTGGCAACACCCATTCCAAAATCCCGCCATTCCGACATCCCGCTATTCCGACATCCCACCATTCTGACATACCACCATTCCGACATACCACCATTCCGACATGCAAACGTCCCACCATTCCGACATCCCACCATTGCGACATCCCGCTATTCTGACGTTCAAATGTCCCACCATTCCGACAAGGCTTTCCGTATAAGGAAATGTGTGTTACTCAACAGGTGAGTCCCTTCTTTCTGTTCATGCAATTTATATGTTTAACACATGTTTATAGACAAGCGTTATTAAAAACACAAAGTCTCCGCAACTGGAGGAGGAGAAGCAGTCCGCGGTGGTTTTCAATCACACACTCCAATGCCACTTGTTTCAACTTCCGAAAATTTAATCCAGGAAAAAAAGGCTTACAAACATGGACCAAAACGGCTCCATAACACGCACAAGAATCCAAAAGAAACGAAAGTTAACTAAAAGAAAGCAAATAAACAGTATGAAGTGGTCAAAATTGGTTTTACGCATGCCTATGTGCGTCTGGCACATGCGTCTTCGGGCTCTCCCACGTTGGTTTGTGGATGAAAGCTATATGTTCAGCTGTAATGTCATGTAAAAACAATCTCTACATGACATTTACTCCCAGGTGTGACCAGTTAGGTCCTTAAGATATCAACAGGCTGTATAAAGCTACAACCGTTGCGGCTGTGTGTTTGTGCCAAATGTGCAAAGCCCATCCGCGCTTCCCAAAATTGGAGTGAGTACTCATAAATCACGTGAATAACATGAATAAACGTTTTTACAAAATTTTGTTGTGTTTTATACGTTCTATGCTGTCATTTCTCTCTTCTCCTATTGGCAAGGCAAGGCAGAGTGCTCGCAACTGTGTCCTGTGCAGTAGCCGTGATATCTGTAATTGCAATTATTACTTTTGCATATGATGACAGCGTACAAAAGACACATGGGCTCTGTGGAGAGCTCCGCTCCAGCTGGCTGCTGTGACAGCTCACTGACACTGTATTTCTGCTTAATCAGTTTCAGTCTCGCCAGAGTTACATTAATATCTGTATTTTTATATTTGAAATTCAGGGGATTTTGATAATAGATTATTAAAGTTTGTTTGCGAGGCTGTGGCCTCTGCATGTGCAAAGCTTGTGCGCCAAACTTTAGGGCGTATTTGCGCCGGCATATCATTAGTGCAAAATGTTTTGGGTAAAAAATAGGCTATTAAAAGGAACTGTCGGAATGGCGGTATGTTAAAAAAAAACAAAAAACATACCGCCATTCCGACCATAGGAGGAAAAAAGTGTTGGAATGGTGGGACGTTTGATAAAAAATTAAGTGTCGCCATTCCGACAATTGGAGACCCATGTCGGAATGGCGAGATGTCGGAATGGCAGCATGTAACCATGATGAAGGAGAGACCATTTGAGCAGCACAGCCATTTCGCAGCACAGGGACAGCAGTCCAAGTTATAGGATCTCCCACGTGGTATCACCTGTCACATTGTGTCAAGGCATCAAAAGAAGAAAAAATCACCAAACTCAAGGACAAAAAGACAAAGACTCCGGTGAACGAAGAGAGAGTACTGACAAACCAGAAATACAAAAGGATTCTCGATATCAAGATCCAGAAGAAGAGGCTAACAATGCCACGAACACTTACGATGCTGGGAATGATGCCAGCAATGAACAGAGAAGAAGATTCAGTGTCATCAATCTGCATTACGTGCCTCTAATGAGGGGGTGAATATAGAATCCTCAACGATTACAACGTCTCTGGGAACTGTGACAACAACAAGGTTTAAACCATTTTGATATATATTGTAACCTATTGTCTAAGGAATAGTGCTGAAAATGAGGTAAATCTAATCCACCACTGTCCTTGGTCTTCTGTAGGGTTTTTAAACTAATACGTGGTGGTTTGTTTTTCCACAGAAATTTGGAGATGCATGAATCTAGTGACTTAAACCAAGTAGCAGATGGTTTTATGGGGATCATTGAGAACAAATAGTTAACTTTTGGTAGTATCATCATTTTAATGGATGTAACTCTCCCCATAAGTGATATAGGTAAGGACTTCCAACGAGAGATCGTCCTCTACTGTCTTTAATAATTGCACATAATTTAGCTTTGTTAGCTCTGAGATCCTGGAGGAAATGTTTATGCCTGAATATCTAATATTTCCTGACTGTAAAGTGATCGCAGGTATATTATGGACCCTACAGTTAATGGGCAGAACTGTGGTCTTAGACCAGTTGATAGAGTAGTCAGAAAGTGCTGAGAATTTATTTATGAGTGTGATCGTGTGACTGAGAGACGTCTGTGAGTTCTGAAGGAAAAGTAATACATCATCAGCATAAAGACTTATTTTATGCTCAATATTTTGGGATTAATTACTCACAAACGGGTAAGAAAAGGTAGTATTGCCAGACCATACATGATCAAAACAGGGAGCGGAGGTGGTTCAGCTGCAAGGTGTGAATGTCTGACTATAGTTTGTAAAAAGCGGGTAAGATAAGGTGCGAATGCCCGACAATGTATGATCAAAAGAGGGAGCGGAGGTTTTCGGCTGCAAGAAGGTCTGAATGTCCACCCAAAATTCCTGAAAAATGGGTAAAAAAAGGGTGCGAATGCCAAACCATACATCATCAAAAGCAGGAGTGGATGTGTTCGGCTACAAGAAGATTTGAATGTCCATCAATAATTGCTTTAAAACATGAAAGAAAATTTTCGAATATCAAACCGCACATGATCATAAGCGGGAGAGGAGTTGTTCAGCTGCAAGAAGGTGTGAATGTCCACCCATAATTACTGAAAAATGGGTAAGAAAAGGTGAAAATGCCCAACCATACATCATCAAAAGCAGGAGTGGATGTGTTCGGCTACAAGAAGGTTTGAATGTCCGAGCATAGTTTGTAAAAAGCGGGTAAGAAAAGGTTCGAATGCCCAAACATACACCATCAAAAGAGGGAGCGGAGGTGTTCCGCTGTAAGAAGGTGTGAACGTCCAACCATGGTTTGTAAAAAGCTTGTAAGAAAAGGTTCGAATGCCCGAATATATACCATCAAAAGCGGAAGCGGAGGTGTTCGGCTGCAAGAAGGTGTGAACGTCCGACCAAAGTTTGTAAAAAGCAGTTAAGAAAAGGTTCGAATATCCAACCAAACATAATCAAAAGCGGGAGCAGAGCTGTTCGACTGCAAGTAGGTGTGAATGTCCAGCCATAATTACTCACAAACGGGTAAGAAAAGGTAGTATTGCCAGACCATACATGATCAAAACAGGGAGCTGAGGTGGTTCAGCACCAAGGTGTGAATGTCTGAATATAGTTTGTAAAAAGCGGGTAAGATAAGGTGCGAATGCCCGACAATGTATAATCAAAAGAGGGAGCAGAGGTTTTCGGCTACAAGAAGGTTTGAATGTCCGACCATAGTTTGTAAAAAGCGGGTAAGAAAAGGTTCAAATGCCTGACAATACACCATCAAAAGCGGGAGCGGAGATGTTCCGCTGTAAGACGGTGTGAATGTCCGACCATATTTGGTAAAAAGCGGGTAAGAAAAGGTTAAAATACCCGACTGTACACAATCAATAGCGGGAGCGGAGTTGTTTGGCTACAAGAAGGTGTGAAAGTCCGACCACGGTTTGTAAAAAGCGGGTAAGAAAAGGTTCGAATGCCCGAATATATACCATCAAAAGTGGAAGTGGATGTGTTCGGCTGCAAGAAGGTGTGAACGTCCGACCAAAGTTTGTAAAAAGCAGTTAAGAAAAGGTTCGAATATCCAACCAAACATAATCAAAAGCGGGAGCAGAGCTGTTCGACTGCAAGTAGGTGTGAATGTCAGATCATAATTTGCAAAAAGCTGATGAGAAAGGGTGAGAATGCCCGGCTATACACCATCAAATGCGGGAGCGGAAGTGTTCGGCTGTGAGTAGGTGTGAATGTCCAACCATAATTGCTGAAAAATGTGTTAGAAGAGACTAGAATGCCGGACAAGACATCATCAAATGCGGGAGCGGAGTTGTTCGGCTGTGAGTAGGTGTGAATCTCCGAGCATAGTTTGTAAAAAGGGGGTAAGAATAGGTTGGAATGCCCGAACATACACTATCAAAACAGGGAGCTAAGGTGGCTCAGCTGCAAGGTGTGAATGTCTGACTATAGTTTGTAAATAAGGTGCGAATGCCCAACAATGTATAATCAAAAGAGGGAGCGGAGGTTTTCGGCTACAAGAAGGTTTGAATGTCCGACCATAGTTTGTAAAAAGCGGGTAAGAAAAGGTTCAAGCGCCTGACTATACACCATCAAAAGCGGGAGCAGAGGTGTTCCGCTGTAAGACGGTGTGAATGTCCGACCATATTTGGTAAAAAGCGGGTAAGAAAAGGTTAAAATACCCGACTGTACACAATCAATAGCGGGAGAGGAGGTGTTCGGCTGCAAGAAGGTGTGAATGTCCACCCATAGTTACTGAAAAATGGGTAAGAAAAGGTGCGAATGCCCAACCATACATTATCAAAAGCAGGTGTGAATGTCAGATCATAATTTGCAAAAAGCTGATGAGAAAGGGTGAGAATGCCCGACTATACACCATCAAATGTGGGAGCGGAGTTGTTCGGCTGTGAGTAAGTGTGAATCTCCGACCATAATTGCTGAAAAATGTGTTAGAAAAGGTAAGAATGCCGGTCCATACATCATCAAAAGCGGGAGAGGTGGTGTTCGGCTGCAAGTAGGTGTGAATGTCCAGCCATAATTACTAACAAATGGGTAGGAAAAGGTAGTATTGCCATACCATATATGATCAAAACAGGGAGCGGAGGTGGTTCAGCTGCAAGAAGGTGTGAATGTCCGACTAAAGTTCAAATATATGAACAAAAGCGGGAGGAGAGGTCTTCGGATGAGAGTGGTTGAGAATTTCCAACCATAATCTATAAAATGCGGTGAAAAAAAGGTGTGATAGAACACTAAAAGGTGGAGCGGAAGTGTTCGGCTGCAAGAAGGTGTGAATGTCCTACTATATTTGGTGAAAAGCAGGTGAAGCAAGGTCTGAATGCCCAACCTTACATCATCAAAAGCGAGATCAGAGGTGTTTGGCTGCATGAAGGCCATAGTTTGCCAAAAGCGGGTAAGCTGCGAATGACCGACTAAATATCAACAAAAGGTCTTCGGATGCAAGTGGGTGTGAATATCCCACCATACAAGTATCATGGAGAGGAAGCTGTGAAAAGCCGACCATAGTTGGCAAAAAGCGGGTGAAAAAAAGGTGCGAATGTCCAACCATACATGATCAAAACAGGGAGCGGAGGTGTTTGGCTGTGACAAGGTGTGAATGTCCACCCAAAACTAATGAAAAGTGGGCAACAAGTAGGTTTGAATGCCCAACCATACATCATCAAAAGCAGGAGTGGATGTGTTCGGCTACAAGAAGGTTTGAATGTCCGAGCATAGTTTGTAAAAAGCGGGTAAGAAAAGGTTCGAATGCCCAAACATACACCATCAAAAGAGGGAGCGGAGGTGTTTGGCTACAAGAATGTGTGACAGTCCGACCACGGTTTGTAAAACGCGGGTAAGAAAAGGTTCGAATGCCCGAATATATACCATCAAAAGTGGAAGTGGATGTGTTCGGCTGCAAGAAGGTGTGAACGTCCGACCAAAGTTTGTAAAAAGCAGTTAAGAAAAGGTTTGAATATCCAACCAAACATAATCAAAAGCGGGAGCATAGCTTTTCGACTGCAAGTAGGTGTGAATGTCAGATCATAATTTGCAAAAAGCTGATGAGAAAGGGTGAGAATGTCCGACTGCACACCATCAAATGCGGGAGCGGAGTTGTTCGGCTGTGAGTAGGTGTGAATCTCCGACCGTAATTTCTGAAAAATGTGTTAGAAAAGGTAAGAATGCCGGTCCATACATCATCAAAAGCGAGAGAGGTGGTGTTCGGCTGCAAGTAGGTGTGAATGTCCAGCCATAATTACTCACAAACGGGTAAGAAAAGGTAGTATTGCCAGACCATACATAATCAAAACAGGGAGCGGAGGTGGTTCAGCTGCAAGAAGGTGTGAATGTCCGACTAAAGTTCAAATATATTAACAAAAGCGGGAGGAGAGGTCTTCGGATGAGAGTGGTTGAGAATTTCCAACCATAATCTATAAAATTCGGTGAAAAAAAGGTGTGATAGAAACACTAAAAGGTGGAGCGGAAGTGTTCGGCTGCAAGAAGGTTTTAATGTCCGACTATATTTGGTGAAAAGCAGGTGAAGCAAGGTCTGAATGCCCAACCTTACATCATCAAAAGCGAGATCAGAGGTGTTTGGCTGCATGAAGGCCATAGTTTGCAAAAAGCGGGTGAGAAAAGGTGCGAATGTCCAACCATACATGATCAAAACAGGGAGCGGAGGTGTTTGGCTGTGACAAGGTGTGAATGTCCACCCAAAATTAATGAAAAGCGGGTAAAAAGTAGGTTTGAATGCCCAAGCATACATCATCAAAAGAAGGAGTGGATGTGTTCGGCTACAAGAAGGTTTGAATGTCCGAGCATAGTTTGTAAAAAGCGGGTAAGAAAAGGTTCGAATGCCCAAACATACACCATCAAAAGAGGGAGCGGAGGTGTTCCGCTGTAAGGTGTGAATGTCCGACCATAGTTGGTAAAATGTGGGTAAGAAAAGGTTAAAATACCCGACTGTACACAATCAATAGCGGGAGCGGATGTGTTTGGCTACAAGAATGTGTGAAAGTCCGACCATGGTTTGTAAAAAACGGGTAAGAAAAGGTGCGAATGCCCGTCAATGTATGATCAAAAGAGGGAGCGGAGGTTTTTGGCTACAAGAAGGTTTGAATGTCCGACCATAGTTTGTAAAAAGCGGGTAAGAAAAGGTTCAAATGCCTGACTATACACCATCAAAAGCGGGAGCGGAGGTGTTCCGCTGTAAGACGGTGTGAATGTCCGACCATAGTTGGTAAAAAGCGGGTAAGAAAAGGTTAAAATACCCGACTGTACACAATCAATAGGGTGAGTGGAGTTGTTCGGCTACAAGAAGGTGTGAAAGTCCAACCATGGTTTGTAAAAAGCTGGTAAGAAAAGGTTCGAATGCCCGAATATATACCATCAAAAGCGGAAGCGGAAGTGTTCGGCTGCAAGAAGGTGTGAACGTCCGACCAAAGTTTGTAAAAAGCAGTTAAGAAAAGGTTCGAATATCCAACCAAACATAATCAAAAGCGGGAGCAGAGCTGTTCGACTGCAAGTAGGTGTGAATGTCCAGCCATAATTACTCACAAACGGGTAAGAAAAGGTAGTATTGCCAGACCATACATGATCAAAACAGGGAGCTGAGGTGGTTCAGCACCAAGGTGTGAATGTCTGACTATAGTTTGTAAAAAGCGGGTAAGATAAGGTGCGAATGCACGATAATGTATAATCAAAAGAGGGAGCAGAGGTTTTCGGCTACAAGAAGGTTTGAATGTCCGACCATAGTTTGTAAAAAGCGGGTAAGAAAAGGTTACCATACATCATCAAAAGCAGGAGTGGATGTGTTCGGCTACAAGAAGATTTGAATGTCCATCAATAATTGCTTTAAAACATGAAAGAAAATTTTCGAATATCAAACCGCACATGATCATAAGCGGGAGAGGAGTTGTTCAGCTGCAAGAAGATGTGAATGTCCACCCATAATTACTGAAAAATGGGTAAGAAAAGGTGAAAATGCCCAACCATACATCATCAAAAGCAGGAGTGGATGTGTTCGGCTACAAGAAAGTTTGAATGTCCGACCATAGTTTGTAAAAAGCGGGTAAGAAAAGGTTCGAATGCCTGAACATAGACCATCAAAAGAGGGAGCGGAGGTGTTCCGCTGTAAGAAGGTGTAAATGTCCGACCATAGTTGGTAAAAAACGGGTAAGAAAAGGTTAAAATACCCGACTGTACACAATCAATAGCGGGAGCGGAGTTGTTTGGCTACAAGAAGGTGTGAAAGTCCGACCACGGTTTGTAAAAAGCGGGTAAGAAAAGGTTCGAATGCCCGAATATATACCATCAAAAGTGGAAGTGGATGTGTTCGGCTGCAAGAAGGTGTGAACGTCCGACCAGAGTTTGTAAAAAGCAGTTAAGAAAAGGTTCGAATATCCAACCAAACATAATCAAAAGCGGGAGCAGAGCTGTTCGACTGTAAGTAGGTGTGAATATCAGATCATAATTTGCAAAAAGCTGATGAGAAAGGGTGAGAATGCCCGGCTATACACCATCAAATGCGGGAGCGGAAGTGTTCGGCTGTGAGTAGGTGTGAATGTCCAACCATAATTGCTGAAAAATGTGTTAGAAGAGACTAGAATGCCGGACAAGACATCATCAAATGCGGGAGCGGAGTTGTTCGGCTGTGAGTAGGTGTGAATCTCCGAGCATAGTTTGTAAAAAGGGGGTAAGAATAGGTTCGAATGCCCGAACATACACTATCAAAACAGGGAGCTGAGGTGGCTCAGCTGCAAGGTGTGAATGTCTGACTATAGTTTGTAAATAAGGTGCGAATGCCCAACAATGTATAATCAAAAGAGGGAGCGGAGGTTTTCGGCTACAAGGTTTGAATGTCCGACCATAGTTTGTAAAAAGCGGGTAAGAAAAGGTTCAAATGCCTGACTATACACCATCCAAAGCGGGAGCGGAGGTGTTCCGCTGTAAGACGGTGTGAATGTCCGACCATATTTGGTAAAAAGCGGGTAAGAAAAGGTTAAAATACCCGACTGTACACAATCAATAGGGGGAGCGGAGTTGTTTGGCTACAAGAAGGTGTGAAAGTCCGACCACGGTTTGTAAAAAGCGGGTAAGAAAAGGTTCGAATGCCCGAATATATACCATCAAAAGTGGAAGTGGATGTGTTCGGCTGCAAGAAGGTGTGAACGTCTGACCAAAGTTTGTAAAAAGCAGTTAAGAAAAGGTTCGAATGTCCAAGCAAACATAATCAAAAGCGGGAGCAGAGCTGTTCGACTGCAAGTAGGTGTGAATGTCAGATCATAATTTGCAAAAAGCTGATGAGAAAGGGTGAGAATGCCCGGCTATACACCATCAAATGCGGGAGCGGAAGTGTTCGGCTGTGAGTAAGTGTGAATGTCCAACCATAATTGCTGAAAAATGTTTTAGAAGAGACTAGAATGCCGGACAAGACATCATCAAATGCGGGAGCGGAGTTGTTCGGCTGTGAGTAGGTGTGAATCTCCGAGCATAGTTTGTAAAAAGGGGGTAAGAATAGGTTCGAATGCCCGAACATACACTATCAAAACAGGGAGCTGAGGTGGCTCAGCTGCAAGGTGTGAATGTCTGACTATAGTTTGTAAATAAGGTGCGAATGCCCAACAATGTATAATCAAAAGAGGGAGCGGAGGTTTTCGGCTACAAGAAGGTTTGAATGTCCGACCATAGTTTGTAAAAAGCGGGTAAGAAAAGGTTAAAATACCCGACTGTACACAATCAATAGCGGGAGAGGAGGTGTTCGGCTGCAAGAAGGTGTGAATGTCCACCCATAGTTACTGAAAAATGGGTAAGAAAAGGTGCGAATGCCCAACCATACATTATCAAAAGCAGGTGTGAATGTCAGATCATAATTTGCAAAAAGCTGATGAGAAAGGGTGAGAATGCCCGACTATACACCATCAAATGTGGGAGCGGAGTTGTTCGGCTGTGAGTAAGTGTGAATCTCCGACCATAATTGCTGAAAAATGTGTTAGAAAAGGTAAGAATGCCGGTCCATACATCATCAAAAGCGGGAGAGGTGGTGTTCGGCTGCAAGTAGGTGTGAATGTCCAGCCATAATTACTAACAAATGGGTAGGAAAAGGTAGTATTGCCATACCATATATGATCAAAACAGGGAGCGGAGGTGGTTCAGCTGCAAGAAGGTGTGAATGTCCGACTAAAGTTCAAATATATGAACAAAAGCGGGAGGAGAGGTCTTCGGATGAGAGTGGTTGAGAATTTCCAACCATAATCTATAAAATGCGGTGAAAAAAAGGTGTGATAGAACACTAAAAGGTGGAGCGGAAGTGTTCGGCTGCAAGAAGGTGTGAATGTCCTACTATATTTGGTGAAAAGCAGGTGAAGCAAGGTCTGAATGCCCAACCTTACATCATCAAAAGCGAGATCAGAGGTGTTTGGATGCATGAAGGCCATAGTTTGCCAAAAGCGGGTAAGCTGCGAATGACCGACTAAATATCAACAAAAGGTCTTCGGATGCAAGTGGGTGTGAATATCCCACCATACAAGTATGGTGGAGAGGAAGCTGTGAACAGCCGACCATAGTTGGCAAAAAGCGGGTGAGAAAAGGTGCGAATATCCAACCATACATGATCAAAACAGGGAGCGGAGGTGTTTGGCTGTGACACCAAAATTAATGAAAAGCGGGCAACAAGTAGGTTTGAATGCCCAAGCATACATCATCAAAAGCAGGAGTGGATGTGTTCGGCTACAAGAAGGTTTCAATGTCCGAGCATAGTTTGTAAAAAGCGGGTAAGAAAAGGTTCGAATGCCCAAACATACACCATCAAAAGAGGGAGCGGAGGTGTTCCGCTGTAAGAAGGTGTGAATGTCCGACCATAGTTGGCAATAAACGGGTAAGAAAAGGTTAAAATACCCGACTGTACACAATCAATAGGGGGAGCGGAGTTGTTCAGCTACAAGAAGGTGTGAAAGTCCAACCATGGTTTGTAAAAAGCTGGTAAGAAAAGGTTCAAATGCCCGAATATATACCATCAAAAGCGGAAGCGGAGGTTTTCGACTGCAAGTAGGTGTGAATGTCCAGCCATAATTACTCACAAACGGGTAAGAAAAGGTAGTATTGCCAGACCATACATGATCAAAATAGGGAGCTGAGGTGGTTCAGCTGCAAGGTGTAAATGTCTGACTATAGTTTGTAAAAAGCGGGTAAGACAAGGTGCGAATGCCCGACAATGTATGATCAAAAGAGGGAGTGGAGGTCTTCGGCTGCAAGGTCTGAATGTCCAACCATAATTTCTAAAAACCGGGTAAGAAAAGGCTCGAAATTCCGACTATACACAATCAAAAGCGGGAGCGGGAGGTTTTCAGCTGCAAATCCTTCACTCAAACCAAGTGAAAACTGCTTTGTCCTTCATATTTATCAATGTCTAGATCGACTTCAACAAAGAACAACATTGTACTTTGCAGTAAAGAAAGATCAAATCAAAAGTTTTAGGAATCCGAGAATAAGCTTATTTTCATGAGTTCTGCACGATTATTGATTTTACTATAAATGAATGCCTTCACTCAAACTATGTTAAAACTGCTTTGTCCGTTATATTTATCAATGTCTAGATTGACTTCAACAAAGAACAACACTGGATTTTGCAGTAGAAGAAAGAGCAACCCTGAAGGATCAGTAATCCGAGAATAATCTTATTTTCATACGTTCTGCATGATTTGGGATTTTATGTATAAAATGAATTCCTTCACTCAAACCAAGTTAAAACTGCTTTGTCCTTCATATTTATCAGTCTAGATCGACTTCAACAAAGAACAACATTGTATTTTGCAGTAGAAGAAAAAGCAACACTGAAGGATCAGGAATCCGAGAATAAGCTTCTTTTCATACGTTCTGCATGATTTGGGATTTTATGTATAAAATGAATTCCTTCACTCAAACCAAGTGAAAACTGCTTTGTCCTTCATATTTATCAATGTCTAGATTTACTTCAACAAAGAACAACATTGTATTTTGCAGTAGTAGAAAGAGCAACACTTGAAGGAACAGGAATCCGAGAATAAGCTTATTTTCATACGTTCTGCATGATTTGGGATTTTATGTATAAAATGAATTCCTTTACTCAAACTATGTTAAAACTGCTTTGTCCTTCATATTTATCAATGTCTAGATTGACTTCAACAAAGAACAACATTGTATTTTGCAGTAGAAGAAATAGCAACACTGAAGGATCAGGAATCCGAAAACACGCTTATTTTCATACGTTCTGCTTGATTTGGGATTTTGCTATAAAATTAATTCCTTCACTCAAACAAAGTGGAAACTGCTTTGTCCTTCATATTTATCAATGTCTATATCGATTTCAACAAAGAACAAGGCTGTATTTTGCAGTATAGGAAAGAGCAACACTGGAGGATCAGGAATCCGAGAATAAGCTTACTTTCATGAGTCCTGCACGATTTCGGATTTTCCTATAAAATGAATTGCTTTGCTCAAACCAAGTTAAAATTGCTTTGTCCTTCATAGTTATCCATGTCTAAAATGTATCAAGCATAAAGTTCCTCATATTACCCTGAATGAGAAAGAAGCATCCCTTTGGTTGAGCAATACGTTCCTTATGCGGAGTTATGCATGATTTCGGATTTTGCTATAAAATTCATTCCTTCACACCTTTTTTTTTCACCGCATTTTATAGATTATGGTTGGAAATTTCAACCACTCTAATCCGAAGACCTCTCCTCCCGCTTTTGTTAATATATTTGAACTTTAGTTGGACATTCACCCCTTTTTGCAGCTAAACCACCTCCGCTCCCTGTTTTGATCATGTATGGTCTGGCAATACTACATTTTCTTACCCGTTTGTGAGTAATTATGGCTGGATATTCACACCTACTTGCAGCTGAACACAATCTCTCTCGCTTTTAATTATGTTTGGATATTCGAACCTTTTCTTTACTGCTTTTTGCCAACTTTGGTCGGACGTTCACACCGTCTTGCAGCCGAACACTTCCGCTCCACCTTTTAGTGTTCTATCACACCTTTTTTTCACCGCATTTTATAGATTATGGTTGGAAATGCTCAACCACTCTCATCCGAAGACCTCTCCTCCCGCTTTTGTTAATATATTTGAACTTTAGTTGGACATTCACCCCTTTTTGCAGCTAAACCACCTCCGCTCCCTGTTTTGATCATGTATGGTCTGGCAATACTACATTTTCTTACCCGTTTGTGAGTAATTATGGCTGGATATTCACACCTACTTGCAGCTGAACACAATCTCTCTCGCTTTTAATTATGTTTGGATATTCGAACCTTTTCTTTACTGCTTTTTGCCAACTTTGGTCGGACGTTCACACCTTCTTGCAACCGAACATCTCCGCTTCCGCTTTTGATGGTATATATTCGGGCATTCGAACCTTTTCTTACCAGCTTTTTACAAACGATGGTTGGACTTTCACACCTTCTTATAGCCAAACAACTCCGCTCCCGCTATTGATTGTGTACAGTCGGGTATTTTAACCTTTTCTTACCCGCTTTTTACCAACTATGGTCGGACATTCACATCGTCTTACAGCGGAACATCTCCGCTCCCGCTTTTGATGGTGTATAGTCAGTCATTTGAACCTTTTCTTACCCGCTTTTTACAAACTATGGTCGGACATTCAAACCTTCGTGTAGCCGAAAACCTCTGCTCTCTCTTTTAATTATACATTGTCGGGCATTCGCACCTTATCTTACCCGCTTTTTACAAACTATAGTCAGACATTCACACCTTGCAGCTGAACCACCTCAGCTCCCTGTTTTGATCATGTATGGTCTGGCAATACTACCTTTTCTTACCCCTTTTGTGAGTAATTATGGCTGGACATTCACACCTACTTGCAGTCGAACAGCTCTGCTCCGGCTTTTGATTATGTTTGGTTGGATATTCGAACCTTTTCTTAACTGCTTTTTACAAACTTTGGTCGGACGTTCACACCTTCTTGCAGCCGAACACCTCCGCTTCCGCTTTTGATGGTATATATTCGGGCATTCGAACCTTTTCTTACCAGCTTTTTACAAACCATGGTTGGACTTTCACATCTTCTTGTAGCCGAGCAACTCCGCTCCCCCTATTGATTGTGTACAGTCGGGTATTTTAACCTTTTCTTACCCACTTTTTACCAACTATGGTCGGACATTCACACCTTCTTACAGCAGAACACCTCCGCTCCCTCTTTTGATGGTGTATGTTTGGGCATTCGAACCTTTTCTTACCCGCTTTTTACAAACTATGCTCGGACATTCAAACCTTCTTGTAGCCGAACACATCCACTCCTTCTTTTGATGATGTATGCTTGGGCATTCAAACCTACTTTTTGCCCGGTTTTCATTAATTTTGGGTGGACATTCACACCTTGTCACAGCCAAACACCTCCGCTCCCTGTTTTGATCATGTATGGTTGGACATTCGCACCTTGTCTCACCCGCTTTTTGCAAACTATGGTCGGCTGTTCACAGCTTCCTCTCCACCATACTTGTATGGTGGGATGTTCACACCCAGTTGCATCCGAAGACCTCCGCCCCCACTTTTGTTGATATTTAGTTGGTCATTCGCAGCTTACCCGCTTTTGGCAAACTATGGCCTTCTTGCAGCCAAACACCTCTGATCTCGCTTTTGATAATGTAAGGTTGGGCATTCAGACCTTGCTTCACCTGCTTTTCACCAAATATAGTCGGACATTCACACCTTCTTGCAGCCGAACACTTCCGCTCCACCTTTTAGTGTTCTATCACACCTTTTTTTCACCGAATTTTATAGATTATGGTTGGAAATTCTCAACCACTCTCATCCGAAGACCTCTCCTCCCGCTTTTGTTAATATATTTGAACTTTAGTGAGACATTCACACCTTCTTGCAGCTGAACCACCTCCGCTCCCTGTTTTGATCATGTATGGTCTGGCAATACTACCTTTTCTTACCCGTTTGTGAGTAATTATGGCTGGACATTCACACCTACTTGCAGCCGAACACCACCTCTCTCGCTTTTGATGATGTATGGACCGGCATTCTTACCTTTTCTAACACATTTTTCAGAAATTACGGTCGGAGATTCACACCTACTCACAGCCGAACAACTCCGCTCCCGCATTTGATGGTGTGCAGTCGGACATTCTCACCCTTTCTCATCAGCTTTTTGCAAATTATAATCTGACATTCACACCTACTTGCAGTCGAAAAGCTATACTCCCGCTTTTGATTATGTTTGGTTGGATATTCAAACCTTTTCTTAACTGCTTTTTACAAACTTTGGTTGGACGTTCACACCTTCTTGTAGCCGAACACATCCACTCCTGCTTTTGATGATGTATGGTTGGGCATTCGCACCTTTTTTTTTACCCATTTGTCAGGAATAATGGGTGGACATTCACACCTTCTTGCAGCTGAACACCTCCTCTCCCACTTATGATCATGTGCGGTTTGATTTTCGAAAATTTTCTTTCATGTTTTCTAGGAATTATTGATGGACATTTAGACCTTCTTGCAGCTGAACACCTCCGCTCCTGCTTTTGATCATACCTTGTCAGGAATTCGCACCATGTCTTACCCGCTTTTTACAAACTTTAGTCGAACATTTACACCTTTTTGCAGCCGAACACCACCTCTCTCGCTTTTGATGATGTATGGTCCGGCATTCTTTCCTTTTCTAACACATTTTTCAGCAATTATGGTCGGACATTCACACCTACTCAGAGCCGAACACCTCCGCTCCCGCATTTGATGGTGTATAGTCGGGCATTCTCACTCTTTCTCATCAGCTTTTTGCAAATTATGATCTGACATTCACACCTGCTTTTGATAATGTATGGTTGGGCATTCGCACCTTTTTTTACCCATTTTTCAGGAATTATGGGTGGACATTCACACTTTCTTGCAGCTGAACACCTCCTCTCCTTCTTATGATCATGTGCGGATGATATTCGAAAATTTTCTTTCATGTTTTAAAGCAATTATTGATGGACATTCAGACCTTCTTGCAGCTGAACCACTCTGCTCCCGCTTTTGATGGTGTATAGTCGGGCTTTCGAGCCTTTCCTTCCCGGTTTTTACAAATTATGGTTGGACATTCAGACCTTCTTGCAGCCGAACACCTCCGCTCCCTCCTTTGATCATACATTGTCGGGCATTAGCACCTTTTCTTACCCGCTTTTTACAAACCATAGTCGGACTTTCACATCTTTTAGTAGCCGAACAACTCCGCTCCCGCTATTGATTGTGTACAGTCGGGTATTTTAACCTTTTCTTACCCGCTTTTTACCAACTATGGTCGGACATTCACACCTTCTTACAGCAGAACACCTCCGCTCCCTCTTTTGATGGTGTATGTTCGGGCAGTCAAACCTTTTCTTACCTGCTTTTTACAAACTATGGTCAGACATTCAACCCTTCTTGGAGCCGAACACATCCACTCCTGCTTTTGATTATGTATAGTTGGGCATTCGCACCTTTTCTTACCCATTTTTCAGTAATTATGGGTGTACATTCACACCTTCTTGCAGCCAAACACCTCCGCTCCCTCTTTTGATCATACATTTTCGGGCATTCGCACCTTTTCTTACCCGCTTTTTACAAACCATGGTCGGACTTTCACACCTTTTAGTAGCCGAACAACTCCGCACCCGCTACTGATTGTGTACAGTCGGGTATTTTAACCTTTTCTTACCCGTTTTTTACCAACTATGGTCGGACATTCACACCTTCTTACAGCGGAACACCTCCGCTCCCTCCTTTGATGGTGTATGTTCGGGCATTCAAACCTTTTCTTACCCGCTTTTTACAAACTATGGTCAGACGTTCAAACCTTCTTGTAGCCGAACATATCCACTCCTGCTTTTGATGATGTATGGTTGGGCATTCGAACCTACTTGTTGCCCGCTTTTCATTAATTATGGGTGGACATTCACACCTTGTCTCAGCCAAACACCTCCGCTCCCTGTTTTGATCATGTATGGTTTGACATTCGCACCTTTGCTTACCCTCTTTTTATACTGATTGCTCAAGATTAAGTTGTTCTTTCTCAAACTACAAAATTTTTTTAATTGTTGAAACTTGATTTGAAGTGGATAAATAAGGAAGACAAACAGTTTTAAGTCAGGCTGATAGCAATTAATTTTATAGCAAAATCTGTATTTCGTCATTTGTCGAGAGATGCTTATTGCTGAAGAAGTTCTTTCTCATTCTACAAAGTACAACGTTGTTTATCATTGAAACTTGATTAGACATGAATAAATATGAAGGACAAAGCAGTCTTAACATGGTTTGAGTTAAGGAATTCGTTTTATAGGAGAATCCGAATTCGTGCATAACTCGTAAAATAGAGCTTATTTTCGGATTCCTGAAGAATGAGTCTGGTTCTTTCTCATAATACAAAGTTTGTTGTTTATTGTTGAAACTTCATCAGACCGTTAGATATAGTCGGACTCACCTCGACGCACGGCTTGGGATCTGGAACCAGTACTCTTGAGAGGGGTTGGACTCTCTTCCACTCTGGAGTTGCCCGTGGTGAGAGGCGCAAAGCAGGTGTGGGCATACTTATTGCCCCCCGGCTGTGTGCCAGTACATTGGGGTTTACCCCAGTGAACGAGAGGGTAGCCTCCCTCCGCCTTTGGGTGGGGGGACGAGTCCTGACTGTTGTTTGTGCCTATGCGCCAAACAGCAGTTCAGAGTACCTACCCTTTTTGGAGTCTCTGGGGGAGGCACTGGAGAATGCTCCTACCGGAGACTCCCTCATTCTGCTGGGGGACTTCAATGCTCACGTGGGCAATGACAGTGAGACCTGGAGGGGTGTGATTGGGAGGAACGGCCCCCCCGATCTGAATCAGAGTGGTGTTATGTTGTTGGACTTCTGTGCCAGTCATAGACTGTCCATAACGAACACCATGTTCAGGCATAAGGGTGTCCATATGTGCACTTGGCACCAGGACACCCTTGGCCGCAGTTCGATGATCGACTTTGTGGTTGTATCATCGGACTTGCGGCCGTATGTCCTGGACACTCGGGTGAAGAGAGGGGCGGAGCTGTCAACTGATCACCACCTGGTGGTGAGTTGGCTCCGCTGGTGGGGGAGGATGCCGATCAGACCTGGCAGGCCCAAACGTATTGTGAGGGTCTGCTGGGCGCGTTTGTCAGAATCCCCCGTCAGAAGGAGCTTTAACTTCCACCTCCGGCAGAGCTTCAACCATATTTGAGGTGGGGGACATTGAGTCCGAATGGGCCATGTTCCGTGACTCCATTGCCGAGGCAGCTGGTCGGAGTTGTGGCCGTAAGGTGGTCGGTGCCTGTCGTGGCGGCAACCCTCGAACCTGCTGGTGGACACCAGTGGTGAGGGAAGCCGTCAAGCTGAAGAAGGAGTCCTATCGGGCCTTTTTGGCCAGTGGGACCCTGGAAGAAGCTGATAGGTACCGACGGGCCAGACGGGCCACGGCTTCGGCGGTTGTGAGGCAAAAACTCGGGCCTGGGAGGAGTTCGGTGAGACCATGGAGAACGATTTCCGGACGGCCTCGAAAAGATTCTGGTCCACCATCCGGCGTCTCAGGGGGGGGGAAGCGGCTCACAGTCAACACTGTTTACAGTGGGGACGGGGCTTTGCTGACCTCAACTAGGGATGTTGTGAGTCGGTGGGGGGAGTACTTCGAGGAACTCCTCAATCCTACCAACACGTGCTCGGAAGAGGCAGAGTCGGAGAGCTTGGAGACGGGGCCTCCCATTTCTGGGGCTGAGGTTGCCGAGGTGGTTAAAAAGCTCCTCGGTGGCAAGGCCCCGGGGGTGGATGAGGTCCGTCCTGAGTTTCTCAAGGCTCTGGATGTTGTAGGGCTGTCTTGGCTGACACGCCTCTGCAGTATCGCATTGACATCGGGGACAGTGCCTCTGGACTGGCAGATTGGGGTGGTGGTCCCCCTCTTTAAAAAGGGGGACCGGAGGGTGTGTTCCAACTATAGGGGTATCACACTCCTCAGCCTCCCTGGTAAGGTCTATTCGGGGGTATTGGAGAGGAGGATCCGTCGGATAATCGAGCCTCGGATTCAAGAGATGCAGTGTGGCTTTCGTCCTGGCCGTGGAACAGTGGACCAGCTCTATACCCTCGGCAGGATCCTGGAGGGTGCATGGGAGTTCGCCCAACCAGTCTACATGTGTTTTGTGGACTTGGAGAAAGCGTTCGACCGTGTCCCTCGTGGAGTCCTGTGGGGGGTGCTCCGGGAATATGGAGTGCCGGACCCCTTGATAGGGGCCGTTCGGTCTCTGTATGACCGGTGCCAGAGTTTGGTCCGCATTGCCGGCAGTAAGTCGGATACGTTTCCGGTGAGAGTTGGACTCCGTCAGGGCTGCCCTTTGTCACCGATTCTGTTCCTAACTTTTATGGACAGAATTTCTAGGCGGAGCCAGGGCGTTGAGGGTGTCCCATTTGGCGACCTCAGAATCGGGTCTCTGCTTTTTGCAGATGATGTGGTTCTGTTAGCGTCGTCAGGCCGTGACCTTCAGCTCTCACTGGAGTGATTCGCAGCCGAGTGTGAAGCGGCTGGGATGAGAATCAGCACCTCCAAATCCGAGACTATGGTTCTCAGCCGGAAAAGGGTGGAATGCTCTCTCCGGGTCGGGAATGAGATCCTTCCCCAAGAGGAGGAGTTCAAGTATCTCGGGGTCTTGTTCACGAGTGACGGACGAATGGAGCGGGAGATTGACGGGCGGATCGGTGCGGCGCCTGCAGTGTTGCAGGCTCTGCACCGACCCGTCGTTGTGAAGAGGGAGCTGAGCCAGAAGGCGAAGCTCTCTACTTACTGGTCAATCTACGTTCCCATCCTCACCTATGGTCACGAGTTGTGGGTAGTGACCGAAAGAACAAGATCGCGAATACAAGCGGCCGAAATGGGTTTCCTCCGCAGGGTGTCTGGGCTCTCCCTTAGAGATAGGGTGAGAAGCTCAGTCATCCGGGAGGGGCTCGGAGTAGAACCGCTGCTCCTCCGCATTGAGAGGAGTCAGATGAGGTGGCTCGGGCATCTGGTTAGGATGCCCCCTGGGCGCCTCCCTGGGGAGGTGTTCCGGGCACGTCCCACTGGGAGGAGATCCCGGGGGAGACCCAGGACACGTTGGAGAGACTATGTCTCTCGGCTGGCCTGGGAACGCCTCGGGGTCCCCCCGGAAGAGCTGGAGGAAGTGGCCGGGGACAGAGACGTCTGGGTTTCTCTGCTCAAGCTGCTGCCCCCGCGACCCGACCCCCGGATAAGCGGCAGATGATGGATGGATGGATGGATATATCCTCCACCAACCAGACTTACAACCCCCGACTAGGGTAGCAGAATTTCTAAGCATCTGTACCCCAAAACTACTATCAAAAATATATAAATTATTGTCTAAGATAGATGACACAATGTCTCTTCCATCCTCAAAATGGGAGGCAGATTTATCCATCAGTTCTGGTCATAGCTTCTAACCACAAATATGTTTGAACACCTTCATAAAGACTCGAAATCCTAATTTACAGCTCATACAATACAAAATCCTTCATAGAACACACTATACAGGATGGGTCTAACACACTCAAACATCTGCTCACATTGCACAGATAACACACCTGATGATTATGCACACGCTTTGTGGTTTTTCTGCGCCTGTCCAGAAGTTCTGGCTTGAAGTCTGTGAGGACCTATCAACATGGCTAAAGTGTAGCATCCCTGCATGCCCCACACTGTGCATACTGGGTGACTTAGACAACATCAACATGGAAATTAACTCAGCACACATGGTTGTCACAGTGTTATGTATCGCAAAGAAAACTATTCTCATGAACTGGAAAGCGAAGAACAATCTGTGTATTAACCAGTTTAGAAATTTTCTTTTAGATTATATTAGCATGGAAACAATGTCTGCCTCCTCAAAACATCAATTGGCTGAATTTCATTCTCTCTGGTCCCCTCTGATTAGTTTTATCACATAGTGGTGGTGGTGGGTTGCTGGGTGATGGTGGGTCTCAGGCCCGGGCTGCTGCGACTGGTGTGACCGGGTGGTTTGTTTGTTTGTTTTTTGATGTTATTTGTTTGTTTTTTGTAGAGGTCCTCCTGGGTGGGGTTGGATTGAGTGGGGTGGGGCGGGATGGGTACCTTCTGGGGGTACAGTAGCTCCCGGAATATGGTCGCTGCAGGCCCCGAGCCTGGTGGACATCAGGCCCTCCTACCCATTGTTGGCTCCCAGGTAGCGGGGATGCCTATTGCAGCCAGTCCCTGGCTGCCCTCTCTGGGGGAGAGTAGCTCCCCCGGTATATATCCCCATACCCCTCTCCCTTCTGGCTCCTGTACACAGCACACACTCACACATGAAGGGTTTTGGGGGCGTGTGTGTTCGGTGGGGTGTAGTGGATGGGGCCACGTAGGTGGTCCCCTTTGGTTGCACTCTGCAGTTCCCTGCCCCTGTTTTAATTACACCTTAGACATTACTACTTATCAAACACACTCACACACACACATTAGGTCTTGGGGGGTGGTTACACTGAGTGGCATCTGGTGGGCGGGGCTCTTTGGGTATGTAGGCTGCCCAGAGTGCCGCGCTCCCAGTTCTACAAGTTTGGCTGCCCCTCAATTTTAATTGCTCACTATTAGAAAATATTGAAGAGCCAGAAGGGTGAGGGGAGGGGTCTTCTTCGCACACCCCTGCTTCCTGGTGTCTGCTTGGGGCAGGAGGGGCCAGGAGGATTAATTAATTGTTCTGCTGGTTCGGGGTCTTTGGTGGCTGGGGGGTTGCTGGCCTCCTGGTGTGCCCGCTGCACTACACCCCAGCAGAGTCGAGGGAGGTAGGATGTGTGGATGTGTGGATGTATGGGACGTGAAAGTGTGTGTGGTAATGATTGGGCCTGGATCTGGGACTTGCTGTCGCCTGGCCTGCCTGTGTTTCTCCCGATGGGGCATCAGCGTTGCCTCTCCCCACTGCTCGCGACTTCACCCACCTGTGGGCACGTCTTGACTCCCAGGGCACTTGGCCAGGGGCGCTGGGGCAGGCGCTGACCCACTTTGTGGCTGTCTGGGGCGCTTGGCCCTCCTGGGTATTGGGTGGGGCCTCTGCCGGGGGGTTAGGGGGCGCTCGGGCTCCTGGGGCCCAGGTCCAGTGCACGGCCCATGTCTGGGCGGCTGGGGCCTGGCGGGGTCGGTGGGCTGTTACCCCTGGTTCCCGGAGTGCCTAAGCCCTATGCTTATGGGGGCTCTTTCCGGGGACTTCCTCTGCAGTCTTCTGGGTGGATGCGTGGTTGCCCCTGCAGTGGGCTGCCTGGGTTCTGTGCTCTGTGGGGGCTGCTGGTGGCCTGGGTCTTTTGGCCCTCTCTGCCTGCTTCTGATTGCTTGGGGGGGGGGGGGGGGGGGGGGGGCTGTGGATTGTGGCCCTGTACGCTTATACACTCATAACTAAGCACGGTTATCATGTAGGTCCTGTGCCATGGGTGTTGCATGTTCTCACACACACACACACACATTCATTAGTCCAGTAGCATGGTCACTAAGCAGTTGATGTATTATCATGTCGTCTCAGGTCATCTATATCCACAGCTGTGTTGTATGCGATTGCCGCTTCTTGTGCTGGTTTTTGTTTGTTTGTGTGTTTGTTTTTTCTCTGCTTGTCTGCTTTCAGGTGCTCCTGGTGGCGCTAAGGCTGGATTCCCCTCATAGGCCATGGATTGTTGTCTGTTTTGTTTTTTACAGGTGTAGCAGCTGGTTGTCTGGTTTTTGTTTCTATTTTTGTTCTGTTTCCTCTTCTTTCCTCTTCTTCTTTCCTTGTCCCCCGGTCCGGTTCAGTTCAGTTCATGTCATATATTGTAAACAGAAATAAATAAATGGGCATCAAGGGGAGCTTTACATTTATAAAACTTCCCTTGGCAAAACAAATCTGTTTGGCATCAAAGGTATTCAGACTACAATTCTTCTGACATAATGCTGAACAGGACAAGGGGAAAAAAAAGTAAAGAAGACAGTTCTGCCGAAAGCCAGGGATAGACCTGTTCTAAGTTCTATACTTTTTAAAAGGGGCGTGTTTATCAACTATGGAATTAGAAGATTTACAAAAATGGTCAAGTGCTAGATCTTCATCTGGGATTTTAACAGTGTCATATAACTATTCAACAGATCAGTTAAAAAAAAGCCTGCTCATGGAGATGTTTCAGGATCTGGATACCAAGCGTGGACCTAATGTTTTCATTTTTGCAATTCTGATACAGGCTATTGAGCAGTGATAACTAACACCAAGTTCAGATACTGCGGATTTTCTACCTTTGATTTGTTAAGATTGAGCCAATCAGGGACAACCTTGAAGGATCTCTTTGGTTTTGTAGGATCAGTAATTACCTGAGAAAGGTTGATATTGGTACACACCTTTTTTAAATGATCAGAGGCAGAGTTCAACTTGTTTAAATTAAAATTGCCACACAGAGATTGGGTTTAGGCCACATGCACACAGAATGACATCAACAAATATAAGAAATATTAAACATTTACACATAGATTTTTGAATACATGTAGAGGAATGATACTTTGAAATGTGCTCATTGCGGAGTTATGATCAGTTGAGTAATGAAGGTTGAACTATTCTAGGAAAGAGGTTCTATTCCCAGCATCATGATGGACACTCCTGATATAGAAGGTTTCGCTAACGCATTGGAATTGTTTTACTATTTTCATATGCATGTGCAATGAAGAATTGCTTGCTGCTGATAAATGCAAAGAAGAACAGCTTACACATAGATGCTCACATATAGGCTGCTGAATGCAATGAAGACCTGCTTATCAAGTAAAGTTCAATGTCAATGTGTAATATTCAATTAGCATTTGCAAAACAGTGAAGTTAAACAATGAATGGGTCCATAGTCGGTATGAGAAGACTACAGGAATATTTACCTGGGTGTACGTTCAAACAGAGATGAGAAAATTGCGATAAATAATTGTTTGTTTGTTTGTTAGTATGTATAGGAATGTTATGTGTATAAACTGTGTTGAGTTATAGTTACTCAGTAGTGTCTCAGTGAAACAACCGACGGGGGAAGCCTTGCGGTGACAACAAAAGCAGTGTTTTACTGATCAGTCAAGTTGCTCCAGTGTACTCCATACAAACTGGTTGGCTACTGAAGGGATAGAAAATGGGGAATACTTGTTTTAAAGCAAACAAGGAATTAGATGGGAAAAATACATGTTTTAACGGGACCCAGACAATATTAAATACTCAGACAGATGGGAGAAGAAGTGTAGTTTTGTAGGAAATCACAAAATTATTACATAGAATTAGTGAAATCAATTGAAGAATGCCTTTCTGAAGAGCTGTTTACCACAGATGAGCAGCTTTGCGACCAAGCACATTGTAGATCGCTTTACTGCCAAAATGATCTAATTTAATGGATTGGTTTAGACATGCATAACAGCATTTTAAGAACAAAGAGAGAAACAAAAAGGGACAACGCTTCATGGTGGAAGGTGATGTATAAATAACTGTGTATATGATGAAGGGGGTGGCAACACCCATTCCGAAATCCCGCCATTCCGACATCCCGCTATTCCGACATCCCACCATTCCGACATACCACCATTCCGACAAACCACCATTCCGACATGCAAACGTCCCACCATTCCGACATCCCACCATTGCGACATCCCGCTATTCTGACGTTCAAATGTCCCACCATTCCGACAAGGCTTTCCGTATAAGGAAATGTGTGTTACTCAACAGGTGAGTCCCTTCTTTCTGTTCATGCAATTTATATGTTTAACACATGTTTATAGACAAGCGTTATTAAAAACACAAAGTCTCGGCAACTGGAGGAGGAGATGCAGTCCGCGGTGGTTTTCAATCACACACTCCAATGCCACTTGTTTCAACTTCCGAAAATTTAATCCAGGAAAAAAAGGCTTACAAACATGGACCAAAACGGCTCCATAACACGCACAAGAATCCAAAAGAAACGAAAGTTAACTAAAAGAAAGCAAATAAACAGTATGAAGTGGTCAAAATTGGTTTTACGCATGCCTATGTGCGTCTGGCACATGCGTCTTCGGGCTCTCCCACGTTGGTTTGTGGATGAAAGCTATATGTTCAGCTGTAATGTCATGTAAAAACAATCTCTACATGACATTTAGTCCCAGGTGTGACCAGTTAGGTCCTTAAGATATCAACAGGCTGTATAAAGCTACAACCGTTGCGGCTGTGTGTTTGTGCCAAATGCGCAAAACCCATCCGCGCTTCCCAAAATTGGAGTGAGTACTCATAAATCACGTGAATAACATGAATAAACGTTTTTACTGCATTTTGTTGTGTTTTATACGTTCTATGCTGTCATTTCTATCTTCTCCTATTGGCAAGGCAAGTTAGAGTGCTCGCAACTGTGTCCTGTACAGTAGCCGTGATATCTGTAATTGCAATTATTACTTTTGCATATGATGACAGCGTGCAAAAGACGCATGGGCTCTGTGGAGAGCTCCGCTCCAGCTGGCTGCTGTGACAGCTCACTGACACTGTATTTCTGCTTAATCAGTTTCAGTCTCGCCAGAGTTACATTAATATCTGTATTTTTATATTTGAAATTCAGGGGATTTTGATAATAGATTATTAAAGTTTGTTTGCGAGGCTGTGGCCTCTGCATGTGCAAAGCTTGTGCGCCAAACTTTAGGGCGTATTTGCGCCGGCATATCATTAGTGCAAAATGTTTTGGGTAAAAAATAGGCTATTAAAAGGAACTGTCGGAATGGCGGTATGTTAAAAAAAACAAAAAACATACCGCCATTCCGACCATAGGAGGAAAAAAGTGTCGGAATGGTGGGACGTTTGATAAAAAATTAAGTGTCGCCATTCCGACAATTGGAGACCCATGTCGGAATGACGAGATGTCGGAATGGCAGCATGTAACCATGATGAAGGAGAGACCATTTGAGCAGCACAGCCATTTCGTAGCACAGGGACAGCAATCCAAGTTACAGGATCTCCCACGTGGTATCACCTGTCACATTGTGTCAAGGCATCAAAAGAAGAAAAAATCACCAAACTCAAGGACAAAAAGACAAAGACTCCGGTGAACGAAGACAGAGGACTGACAAACCAGAAATACAAAAGGATTCTCGATATCAAGATCCAGAAGAAGAGGCTAACAATGCCACGAACACTTACGATGCTGGGAATGATGCCAGCAATGAACAGAGAAGAAGATTCAGTGTCATCAATCTGCATTACGTGCCTCTAATGAGGGGGTGAATATAGAATCCTCAACGATTACAACGTCTCTGGGAACTGTGACAACAACAAGGTTTAAACCATTTTGATATATATTGTAACCTATTGTCTAAGGAATAGTGCTGAAAATGAGGTAAATCTAATCCACCACTGTCCTTGGTCTTCTGTAGGGTTTTTAAACTAATACGTGGTGGTTTGTTTTTCCACAGAAATTTGGAGATGCATGAATCTAGTGACTTAAACCAAGTAGCAGATGGTTTTATGGGGATCATTGAGAACAAATAGTTAACTTTTGGTAGTATCATCATTTTAATGGATGTAACTCTCCCCATAAGTGATATAGGTAAGGACTTCCAACGAGAGATCGTCCTCTACTGTCTTTAATAATTGCACATAATTTAGCTTTGTTAGCTCTGAGAACCTGGAGGAAATGTTTATGCCTGAATATCTAATATTTCCTGACTGTAAAGTGATCGCAGGTATATTCTGGACCCTACAGTTAATGGGCAGAACTGTGGTCTTAGACCAGTTGATAGAGTAGTCAGAAAGTGCTGAGAATTTATTTATGAGTGTGATCGTGTGACTGAGAGACGTCTGTGAGTTCTGAAGGAAAAGTAATACATCATCAGCATAAAGACTTATTTTATGCTCAATATTTTGGGATTAATTACTCACAAACGGGTAAGAAAAGGTAGTATTGCCAGACCATACATGATCAAAACAGGGAGCGGAGGGTTTTGGCTACAAGAAGGTTTGAATGTCCGACCATAGTTTGTAAAAAGCGGGTAAGAAAAGGTTACCATACATCATCAAAAGCAGGAGTGGATGTGTTCGGCTACAAGAAGATTTGAATGTCCATCAATAATTGCTTTAAAACATGAAAGAAAATTTTCGAATATCAAACCGCACATGATCATAAGCGGGAGAGGAGTTGTTCAGCTGCAAGAAGGTGTGAATGTCCACCCATAATTACTGAAAAATGGGTAAGAAAAGGTGAAAATGCCCAACCATACATCATCAAAAGCAGGAGTGGATGTGTTCGGCTACAAGAAAGTTTGAATGTCCGACCATAGTTTGTAAAAAGCGGGTAAGAAAAGGTTCGAATGCCCGAACATAGACCATCAAAAGAGGGAGCGGAGGTGTTCCGCTGTAAGAAGGTGTAAATGTCCGACCATAGTTGGTAAAAAGCGGGTAAGAAAAGGTTAAAATACCCGACTGTACACAATCAATAGCGGGAGCGGAGTTGTTTGGCTACAAGAAGGTGTGAAAGTCCGACCACGGTTTGTAAAAAGCGGGTAAGAAAAGGTTCGAATGCCCGAATATATACCATCAAAAGTGGAAGTGGATGTGTTCGGCTGCAAGAAGGTGTGAACGTCCGACCAAAGTTTGTAAAAAGCAGTTAAGAAAAGGTTCGAATATCCAACCAAACATAATCAAAAGCGGGAGCAGAGCTGTTCGACTCCAAGTAGGTGTGAATGTCAGATCATAATTTGCAAAAAGCTGATGAGAAAGGGTGAGAATGTCCGGCTATACACCATCAAATGTGGGAGCGGAAGTGTTCGGCTGTGAGTAGGTGTGAATGTCCAACCATAATTGCTGAAAAATGTGTTAGAAGAGACTAGAATGCCGGACAAGACATCATCAAATGCGGGAGCGGAGTTGTTCGGCTGTGAGTAGGTGTGAATCTCCGAGCATAGTTTGTAAAAAGGGGGTAAGAATAGGTTCGAATGCCCGAACATACACTATCAAAACAGGGAGCTGAGGTGGCTCAGCTGCAAGGTGTGAATGTCTGACTATAGTTTGTAAATAAGGTGCGAATGCCCAACAATGTATAATCAAAAGAGGGAGCGGAGGTTTTCGGCTACAAGAAGGTTTGAATGTCCGACCATAGTTTGTAAAAAGCGGGTAAGAAAAGGTTACCATACATCATCAAAAGCAGGAGTGGATGTGTTCGGCTACAAGAAGATTTGAATGTCCATCAATAATTGCTTTAAAA
The DNA here is from genome assembly GCF_036924035.1 of Leuresthes tenuis. Lineage (NCBI taxonomy): Eukaryota > Metazoa > Chordata > Actinopteri > Atheriniformes > Atherinopsidae > Leuresthes > Leuresthes tenuis. Next base: position 31,549,714 of record NW_027325358.1, read on the forward strand.
CATGAAAGAAAATTTTCGAATATCAAACCGCACATGATCATAAGCGGGAGAGGAGTTGTTCAGCTGCAAGAAGGTGTGAATGTCCACCCATAATTACTGAAAAATGGGTAAGAAAAGGTGAAAATGCCCAACCATACATCATCAAAAGCAGGAGTGGATGTGTTCGGCTACAAGAAAGTTTGAATGTCCGACCATAGTTTGTAAAAAGCCGGTAAGAAAAGGTTCGAATGCCCGAACATAGACCATCAAAAGAGGGAGCGGAGGTGTTCCGCTGTAAGAAGGTGTAAATGTCCGACCATAGTTGGTAAAAAGCGGGTAAGAAAAGGTTAAAATACCCGACTGTACACAATCAATAGCGGGAGCGGAGTTGTTTGGCTACAAGAAGGTGTGAAAGTCCGACCACGGTTTGTAAAAAGCGGGGAAGAAAAGGTTCGAATGCCCGAATATATACCATCAAAAGTGGAAGTGGATGTGTTCGGCTGCAAGAAGGTGTGAACGTCCGACCAAAGTTTGTAAAAAGCAGTTAAGAAAAGGTTCGAATATCCAACCAAACATAATCAAAAGCGGGAGCAGAGCTGTTCGACTGCAAGTAGGTGTGAATGTCAGATCATAATTTGCAAAAAGCTGATGAGAAAGGGTGAGAATGTCCGGCTATACACCATCAAATGTGGGAGCGGAAGTGTTCGGCTGTGAGTAGGTGTGAATGTCCAACCATAATTGCTGAAAAATGTGTTAGAAGAGACTAGAATGCCGGACAAGACATCATCAAATGCGGGAGCGGAGTTGTTCGGCTGTGAGTAGGTGTGAATCTCCGAGCATAGTTTGTAAAAAGGGGGTAAGAATAGGTTCGAATGCCCGAACATACACTATCAAAACAGGGAGCTGAGGTGGCTCAGCTGCAAGGTGTGAATGTCTGACTATAGTTTGTAAATAAGGTGCGAATGCCCAACAATGTATAATCAAAAGAGGGAGCGGAGGTTTTCGGCTACAAGAAGGTTTGAATGTCCAACCATAGTTTGTAAAAAGCGGGTAAGAAAAGGTTACCATACATCATCAAAAGCAGGAGTGGATGTGTTCGGCTACAAGAAGATTTGAATGTCCATCAATAATTGCTTTAAAACATGAAAGAAAATTTTCGAATATCAAACCGCACATGATCATAAGCGGGAGAGGAGTTGTTCAGCTGCAAGAAGGTGTGAATGTCCACCCATAATTACTGAAAAATAGGTAAGAAAAGGTGAAAATGCCCAACCATACATCATCAAAAGCAGGAGTGGATGTGTTCGGCTACAAGAAAGTTTGAATGTCCGACCATAGTTTGTAAAAAGCGGGTAAGAAAAGGTTCGAATGCCCGAACATAGACCATCAAAAGAGGGAGCGGAGGTGTTCCGCTGTAAGAAGGTGTAAATGTCCGACCATAGTTGGTAAAAAGCGGGTAAGAAAAGGTTAAAATACCCGACTGTACACAATCAATAGCGGGAGCGGAGTTGTTTGGCTACAAGAAGGTGTGAAAGTCCGACCACGGTTTGTAAAAAGCGGGTAAGAAAAGGTTCGAATGCCCGAATATATACCATCAAAAGTGGAAGTGGATGTGTTCGGCTGCAAGAAGGTGTGAACGTCCGACCAAAGTTTGTAAAAAGCAGTTAAGAAAAGGTTCGAATATCCAACCAAACATAATCAAAAGCGGGAGCAGAGCTGTTCGACTGCAAGTAGGTGTGAATGTCAGATCATAATTTGCAAAAAGCTGATGAGAAAGGGTGAGAATGTCCGGCTATACACCATCAAATGTGGGAGCGGAAGTGTTCGGCTGTGAGTAGGTGTGAATGTCCAACCATAATTGCTGAAAAATGTGTTAGAAGAGACTAGAATGCCGGACAAGACATCATCAAATGCGGGAGCGGAGTTGTTCGGCTGTGAGTAGGTGTGAATCTCCGAGCATAGTTTGTAAAAAGGGGGTAAGAATAGGTTCGAATGCCCGAACATACACTATCAAAACAGGGAGCTGAGGTGGCTCAGCTGCAAGGTGTGAATGTCTGACTATAGTTTGTAAATAAGGTGCGAATGCCCAACAATGTATAATCAAAAGAGGGAGCGGAGGTTTTCGGCTACAAGAAGGTTTGAATGTCCGACCATAGTTTGTAAAAAGCGGGTAAGAAAAGGCTCGAAAGCCCGACTATACACAATCAAAAGCGGGAGCGGGAGGTTTTCAGCTGCAAATCCTTCACTCAAACCAAGTGAAAACTGCTTTGTCCTTCATATTTATCAATTTCTAGATTGACTTCAACAAAGAACAACACTGGATTTTGCAGTAGAAGAAAGAGCAACACTGAAGGATCAGTAATCCGAGAATAAGCTTATTTTCATACGTTCTGCATGATTTGGGATTTTATGTATAAAATGAATTCCTTCACTCAAACCAAGTTAAAACTGCTTTGTCCTTCATATTTATCAATGTCTAGATCGACTTCAACAAAGAACAACATTGTATTTTGCAGTAGAAGAAAAAGCAACACTGAAGGATCAGGAATCCGAGAATAAGCTTCTTTTCATACGTTCTGCATGATTTGGGATTTTATGTATAAAATTAATTCCTTCACTCAAACCAAGTGAAAACTGCTTTGTCATATTTTTCAGCAAGTATGGTCGGACATTCACACCTACTCACAGCCGAACACCTCCGCTCCCGCATTTGATGGTGTATAGTCGGGCATTCTCACCATTTCTCATCAGGTTTTTACAAATTATGATCTGACATTCACACCTGCTTTTGATGTTGTATGGTTGGGCATTCGCACCTTTTTTTTACCCATTTTTCAGGAATTATGGGTGGACATTCACACCATCTTGCAGCTGAACACCTTCTCTCCCGCATATGATCATGTGCGGTTTGATATTCGAAAATTTTCTTTCATGTTTTTTAGCAATTATTGATGGACATTCAGACCTTCTTGCAGCTGAACACCTCTGCTCCCGCTTTTGATGGTGTATAGTCGGGCTTTCGAGCCTTTTCTTCCCCGGTTTTTACAAATTATGGTTGGACATTCAGACCTTCTTGCAGCCGAAAACCTCCGCTCCCTCTTTTGATCATACATTGTCGGGCATTCGCACCTTGTCTTACCCGCTATTTACAAAACATGGTCGGACTTTCACACCTTCTTGTAGCCGAACACATTCGCTCCCGCTATTGATTGTGTACAGTCGGGTATTTTAACCTTTTCTTACCCACTTTTTACCAATTATGGTTGGACATTCACACCATCTTACAGCGGAACACCTCCGCTCCCTCTTTTGATGGTGTATGTTCGGGCATTCAAATTTTTTCTTACCCACTTTTTACAAACTATGGTCGGACATTCAAACCTTCTTGTAGCAGAACACATCCACTTCTTCTTTTGATGATGTATGGTTGGGCATTCGCACCTTTTCTTACCCATTTTTCAGGAATTATGGGTGGACATTCACACCTACTTGCAGTCGAACAGCTCTGCTCCCTCTTTTGATGGTGTATGTTAGGGCATTCGCACCTTTTCTTACCTGCTTTTTACAAACTTTGGTCGGACGTTCACACCTTCTTGCAGCCGAACACCTCCGCTCCCTCTTTTGATGGTGTATGTTTGGGCATTCAAACCTTTTCTTACCCGCTTTTTACAAACTATGCTCGGACATTCACACCTTCTTGTAGCCGAACACATCCCTTCCCGCTATTGATTGTGTACAGTCGGACATTTTAACCTTTTCTTACCCGCTTTTTACCAACTACGGTCGGACATTCACACCTTCTTATGGCGGAACACCTCCGCTCCCTCTTTTGATGGTGTATGTTCGGGCATTCGAACCTTTTCTTACCGGCTTTTTACAAACTATGCTCGGACATTCACACCTTCTTGCAGCGAAACACCTCCGCTCCCCCTTTTGATTGTGTATGTTCGGGCATTCGAACCTTTTCTTACCCGCCTTTTACAAACTATGGTCGGACATTCAAACCTTCTTGTGGCCGAACACATCCACTTCTGCTTTTGATGATGTATAGTTGGGCATTCACACCTTTTCTTACCCATTTTTCAGTAATTATTGATGGACATTCAGACCTTCTTGCAGCTGAACACCTCTGCTCCCGCTTTTGATGGTGTATAGTCGGGCTTTCGAGGCTTTTCTTCAACGGTGTTTACAAATTATGGTTGGAAATTCAGACCTTGCAGCCGAACACCTCCGCTCCCTCTTTTGATCATACATTGTCAGACATTCGCACCTTGTCTTACCCGCGTTTTACAAACCATGGTCGGACTTTCACACCTTCTTGTAGCCGAACAACTCCGCTCCCGCTATTGATTGTGTATAGTCGGCTATTTTAACCTTTTCTTACCCGCTTTTTACCAATTATGGTCGGACATTCACACCGTCTTACAGCGGAACACCTCCCCTCCCTCTTTTGATGGTGTATGTTCGGGCATTCAAACTTTTTCTTACCCACTTTTTACAAACTATGGTTGGACATTCAAACCTTCTTGTAGCAGAACACATCCACTTCTTCTTTTGATGATGTATGGTTGGGCATTCGCACCTTTTCTTACCCATTTTTCAGGAATTATGGGTGGACATTCACACCTACTTGCAGTCGAACAGCTCTGCTCCCACTTTTGATGGTGTATGTTCGGGCATTCGCACCTTTTCTTTCCTGCTTTTTACAAACTTTGGTCGGACGTTCACACCTTCTTGCAGCCGAACACCTCCGCTTCCGCTTTTGATGGTATATATTCGGGCATTCGAACCTTTTCTTACCCGCTTTTTACCAACTATGGTCGGACATTCGCATCATCTTACAACGGAACACCTCCGCTCCCTCTTTTGATGGTGTATGTTCGGGCATTCGCACCTTTTCTTACCTGCTTTTTACAAACTTTGGTCGGACGTTGACACCTTCTTGCAGCCGAACACCTCAGCTTCCGCTTTTGATGGTATATATTCGGGCATTCGAACCTTTTCTTACCCGCTTTTTACCAACTATGGTCGGACATTCGCACCATCTTACAGCGGAACACCTCTTCTCCCTCTTTTGATGATGAATGGTCCGGCATTCTTACCTTTTCTAACACATTTTTCAGCAATTATTGTCGGTCATTCACACCTTTCTCATCAGCTTTTTGCAAATTATGATCTGACATTCACACCTACTTGCAGCCGAACACCTCGGCTTCCGCTTTTGATGGTGTATATTTTGGCATTTGAACCTTTTCTTACCCGCTTTTTACAAACCATGGTCGGACTTTCACACCTTCTTTTAGCCGAACAACTCCGCTCCCGCTATTGATTGTGTAGAGTCGGGTATTTTAACCTTTTCTTACCCGCTTTTTACCAACTATGGTCGGACATTCACACCTTCTTACAGCGGAACACCTCCGCTCCCTCTTTTGATGGTGTATGTTCGGGCATTCAAACTTTTTCTTACCCACTTTTTACAAACTATGGTCGGACATTCAAACCTTCTTGTAGCAGAACACATCCACTTCTTCTTTTGATGATGTATGGTTGGGCATTCGCACCTTTTCTTACCCATTTTTCAGGAATTATGGGTGGACATTCACACCTACTTGCAGTCGATCAGCTCTGCTCCCTCTTTTGATGGTGTATATTCGGGCATTCGAACCTTTTCTTACCCGCTTTTTACCAACTATGGTCGGACATTCGCATCATCTTACAGCGGAAAACCTCCGCTCCCTCTTTTGATGGTGTATGTTCGGGCATTCGCCCCTTTTCTTACCTGCTTTTTACAAACTTTGGTCGGACGTTGACACCTTCTTGCAGCCGAACACCTCAGCTTCCGCTTTTGATGGTATATATTCGGGCATTCGAACCTTTTCTTACCCGCTTTTTATCAACTATGGTCGGACATTCGCACCATCTTACAGCGGAACACCTCTTCTCCCGCTTTTGATGATGAATGGTCCGGCATTCTTACCTTTTCTAACACATTTTTCAGCAATTATTGTTGGTCATTCACACCTTTCTCATCAGATTTTTGCAAATTATGATCTGACATTCACACCTACTTGCAGCCAAACACCTCGGCTTCCGCTTTTGATGGTGTATATTTTGGCATTCAAACCTTTTCTTACCCGCTTTTTACAAACCATGGTCGGACTTTCACACCTTCTTTTAGCCGAACAACTCCGCTCCCGCTATTGATTGTGTAGAGTCGGGTATTTTAACCTTTTCTTACCCGCTTTTTACCAACTATGGTCGGACATTCACACCTTCTTACAGCGGAACACCTCCGCTCCCTCTTTTGATTGTGTATGTTCTGGCATTCGAACCTTTTCTTACCCACTTTTTACAAACTATGCTCGGACATTCACACCTTCTTGCAGCGAAACACCTCCGCTCCCTCTTTTGATTGTGTATGTTCGGGCATTCAAACCTTTTCTTACCCGCCTTTTACAAACTATGGTCGGACATTCAAACCTTCTTGTGGCTGAACACATCCACTTCTGCTTTTGATGATGTATAGTTGGGCATTCACACCTTTTCTTACCCATTTTTCAGTAATTATTGGTGGACATTCAGACCTTCTTGCAGCTGAACACCTCTGCTCCCGCTGTTGATGGTGTATAGTCGGGCTTTCGAGGCTTTTCTTCAACGGTGTTTACAAATTATGGTTGGAAATTCAGACCTTGCAGCCGAACACCTCCGCTCCCTCTTTTGATCATACATTGTCGGGCATTCGCACCTTTTCTTACCCGCGTTTTACAAACCATGGTCGGACTTTCACACCTTCTTGTAGCCGAACAACTCCGCTCCCACTATTGATTGTGTACAGTCGGGTATTTTAACCTTTTCTTACCCGCTTTTTACCAATTATGGTCGGACATTCACACCGTCTTACAGCGGAACACCTTCGCTCCCTCTTTTGATGGTGTATGTTCGGGCATTCGAACTTTTTCTTACCCACTTTTTACAAACTATGGTCGGACATTCAAACCTTCTTGTAGCAGAACACATCCATTTCTTCTTTTGATGATGTATGGTTGGGCATTCGCACCTTTTCTTACCCATTTTTCAGGAATTATGTGTGGACATTCACACCTACTTGCAGTCGAACAGCTCTGCTCCCTCTTTTGATTATGTTTGGTTGGATATTTGAACCTTTTCTTAACTGCTTTTTACAAACTTTGGTCGGACGTTCACACCTTCTTGCAGCCGAACACCTCCGCTTCCGCTTTTGATGGTATATATTCGGGCATTCGAACCTTTTCTTACCCGCTTTTTACCAACTATGGTCGGACATTCGCACCATCTTACAGTGGAACACCTCCGCTCCCTCTTTTGATGGTGTGTGTTCGGGCATTCGCACCTTTTCTTACCCGCTTTTTACAAACTATGGTCGGACATTCAAACCTTCTTGTAGCCGAAAACCTCCACTCCCTCTTTTGATCATACATTGTTGGGCATTCGCACCTTTTCTTACCCGCTTTTTACAAACTATGCTCGGACATTCAAACCTTCTTGTAGCCAAACACATCCACTCCTGCTTTTGTTGATGTATGGTTGGGCATTCGAACCTACTTGTTGCCCGCTTTTCATTAATTATGGGTGGACATTCACACCTTGTCGCAGCCAAACACCTCCGCTCCCTGTTTTGATCATGTATGGTTGGACATTCGCACCTTTTCTCACCCGCTTTTTGCAAACTATGGTCGGCCATTCACAGCTTCCTCTCCACCATACTTGTATGGTGGGATATTCACACCCACTTGCATCCGAAGACCTCCGCCCCCACTTTTGTTGATATTTAGTCGGTCATTCACACCTTACCCGTTTTCTTGCAGCCAAACCCCTCTGATCTCATTTTTGATGATGTAAGATTGGGCATTAAGACCTTGCTTTTCCTGCTTTTCACCAACTATAGACGGACATTCACACCTTCTTGCAGCCGAACACTTCCGCTCCACCTTTTAGGTTTCTATCACACCTTTTTTTCACCGCATTTTATACATTATGGTTGGAAATTCTCAACCACTCATCCGAAGACCTCTCCTCCCGCTTTTGTTAATATATTTGAACTTTAGTCAGACATTCACACCTACTTGCAGCCGAACACCACCTCTCTAGCTTTTGATGATGTATGGTCCGGCATTCTTACCGTTTCTAACACATTTTTCAGCAATTATGGTAGGACATTCACACCTTCTTGCAGCTGAACACCTCCTCTCCCACTTATGATCATGTGCGGATTGATTTTCGAAAATTTTCTTTCATGTTTTCTAGCAATTAATGATGGACATTTAGACCTTCTTGCAGCTGAACACCTCCGCTCCCGCTTTTGATCATACATTGTCAGGCATTCGCACCTTGTCTTACCCGCTTTTTACAAACTTTAGTCAAACATTCACACGTTTTTGCAGCCGAACACAGTTTTTTTCAGCCGAATTTGGGCATTCGAACCTTTTCATACCCACTTTTTACCAACTATGGTCGGAAATTCACACCGTCTTACAGCGGAACACCTCCGCTCCCTCTTTTGATGGTGTATGTTCGAGCATTCGAACCTTTTCTTACCCGCTTTTTACAAACTATGCTCGGACATTCAAACCTTCTTGTAGCCGAACACATCCACTCCTGCTTTTGATGATGTATGGTTGGGCATTCAAACCTACTTGTTGCCCGCTTTTCATTAATTATGGGTGGACATTCACACCTTGTCGCAGCCAAACACCTCCGCTCCCTGTTTTGATCATGTATGGTTGGACATTCGCACCTTTTCTCACCCGCTTTTTGCAAACTATGGTCGGCCATTCACAGCTTCCTCTCCACCATACTTGTATGGTGGGATATTCACACCCACTTGCATCCGAAGACCTCCGCCCCCACATTTGTTGATATTTAGTCAGTCATTCGCACCTTACCCGCTTTTGGCAAACTATGGCCAAACGTCTGATCTCGCTTTTGATGATGTAAGGTTGGGCATTCAGACCTTGCTTCACCTGCTTTTCACCAAATAAAGCCGAACCTTTTAGTTTTTAGTTTTAGTTTTCTACGGGGCATTCACACCTTTTTTTTCACGGCATTTTATAAAAACACCACAGGAACACTGTATTGAGGCTTTGTTCTGACCGCTCATTCGGTGTCGCGTTTCTTTCAAGCAATTCTCCTGGTTAGCCCGCACTCGGCTCGCTCCCAGAGCCGTGTTAAAGTCTACTTCGCATTCACTCTCTTTTCTCAGCAGATTAAAACAAAGTTTCATCTTGGGCTCCCTGAAACTTCCATCCTGCACCGCTGTTTGCTTTTTCACAAGAGCAGAGGAGAGCGCACCGTTCCCAGCGGCACTGCAGTACCGGGTCGATGCTTGGAGTGAACGGAGCAAGCTCCTTTTTCAACTCCTATTGATAAAAATCCATTTAATATGTAGTCCTCGCATAGAGGACATATCAGACATTAAACTGATAAGAACAGATACTACACTTGATCTTAGCCAAAAGGCCGAGAAGCGATAACTGTCCACTGGTTCACGTCCGAGGGCCCTTCCTGGCACAATGCGCACTTGTAGCGGTGTTCTTTTTATGGCCATAGTGTCACTTTGCACCTCCACCCACCCGCTGTACTGAGCACTCTTCAACCCTTTTAAATGGTATAACTTTACACTACCGCACGCTCCAGCGAACACCATTCAAGCAACAACTTTGCACTCCAGCTTCGAACATCGGCACAGTCGCAACAAGTAAGGCGACTCTACTCAGAGAAGTCACTCTGCACAGTAACAAGATTTCTTTTGCACAGACAGAAATTGCTTCATCCTCAAAGGTAAAGCCTGCCAAAAATAGAAACAACTCATTAGTGCTGCTCAACGTTGTACTTTGCAGTAAAAGAAAGAGCAAATCTAAAGTTTCAGGAATCCGAGAATAAGCTTACTTTCATGAGTTCTTCACGATTTTGGATTTTGCTATAGAATGAATTCCTTCACTCAAACTAAATTAAAACTGCTAAACCGCTAATCTGTTAAATGCAAGGCAGATGTCAAATTCACCGAAATAGGATCTAAGGGTATTTGGCCAATCGAGCTGTAGCAGCTTCGGTAAAAGAGTATAAGTTGAAGAGTTTGTGAATAAAGGTGTGCGCACACATAGTGAGTTGTAGGAAAATAGGCAGGGAGCAATGCCGGCTGGGGTATATGTTCTTGTATGTTGTCTGACTGTTTGATTTGAATGTGTTGTGTAAGTGTCCTGTTGAATGTTACATGTTTGGGCTTTGACACGCTTCACTGTGGTTGTTAACTGTGTGGTGTGTCCTGAAATGTTATATGTTTGGGCTGTGTGACATGCTTAATGCTTTTCAGTAGCAACCCACTTATTCATATATAGCAACTGACAACATAAGAAGTCCGGACATACTTTGATAGTAGTTGTAGAAGTATCCTTATTGATAATAGATAAACTAATTCATAGTGATAGAACAGTAGATGAACAGGTGCCTGCACATGTCTCATGAAAATAAAATGGGTGTATGATTGCTGACGGCAGAGCAATACTGCCAAACTTATGAGTTCTTGTGGCAAACTTGATTCAGTGTCTTGACGTGTATACGCTGTTTCGCTGACTTGTCACAAGAAACAAAGTGTGTTTGATAAGATCCGACCATTTTATTACGGGAGGATCAGTATGTATGGATTCTGATGTGACTGATAAACCCATTCGTATCTTAAGCATAATCTAATACGTGAGACAACGCCCTGGCACACAATCAAAAAAAAAAAAAAGAGAGAGCGGTTTTGTGTCCCCATAATGTAGAAAAGAGAGAAAAAAGCCTTTCTGATTTGGTGTGTGTGCTCACAGTGCAGAGTGTAGAGAAAAGAGAGAAAAGAAAGCCGTTTTGGTGTCACGGGTGTTGTGACTTACACACACACATTTCTGAATTGAGAAAGGAAATTATTTTAGAGGAAGCACTAGAGTTTAGATCCCACATTTGTTGATAGGCATTCATTTAAATTTTCTTTTAATCAGTTTTAAAGTGAATACTAACTGAGAAATGAAAAAGGTGAAGAGTTTAGAAGCTTGGTTCAAGAGCAAAACTTGGTTTATGATCAGCTGAGTCTCTAAACAGAACAGCAAAGGGCTTCATCGAACATTTAAAAAAGATTCAGATTGTTAGAATATCCAGAATTTATAGGAATGGTGGTGATTACTCTTATTTTCTAGAATGGAAATAACTGCACCATGTCTGTTTTACGAATTTAAGGGGCTAAAAAGTTTTGTTCTCGTTTTTCTATGATTAACCGAATGTATGTGAGAGTCCAAACAGACAGAAGGGTTACGGCCGAGTGCTGGACCTTCCAAAAGAGATGAGACAGGCTGGACCCGTGCCATACTAGTTAAGACCTGCCTGTGGATAACAGGTTCTTTAAACTCTCACACACACAAACTCACACACGTTCGCACACATACACCCATACACACACACATTCTTGAACTTGCTGCAAGATTAAACCTTTGCATTAACTGACTCCAGCAACTCTGAGTCTCATTGAGAGACTTTTCTCAACAATTGGGTCCTCAAACCAGATCTCAACGTTTTTTCCGCTGTCCAGGGTCGGAGCTGAAACCGTGCACGGGGGAGTCCAGTACTCCTAATGAAAGACCCCCTGCTGAATTGCGGTAATTAGGGGCCAGTGTCCACTGAAAGGGGGAAAAAGGGACGAGATCGTACTTTTGAATCAATGGCCAGAAGCCATTGGCAGTGCAGGCATCAACAATAATGGTGTTATTTCACCCATTAACACTTAAGGTACATCATGCAGTGGCTGTGATATGGTTACTTAACAAAATATCTTTACCAGACATCTCTCCTACATAACAGTTCTTCTTTCACAGCCACACCTTGTTGTCGAGAGATGTGCTACACTTAATCCATCCACACTGCTACCTACCCCACAGATGGAAAGCCTCATGATTGCCTGTCAGAAATAACCAGGCCAGGTTTTACCCAGGCCAGACTTAACTGATATACGTTATGAAAATGCAGAAATAACTATATTTATTCAACAGATCAAGGAAAAAAACCCTGATGGCACAAATGCTACAGGATTTGCAGTAGTAACAGAAACTGAAGTTTTCTTAAAACAACCACTACCAAAAAATTACTCTGTTCAAGCAGTCGAATTGGTAGCTTTAACTGAAGCTTATAAATTAAATAACAAAAAGGTTGTTAACGTTTACACTGACAGTCAGTATGCCTTCTCAACTGTACATGTGTTAACACAGCATTGGAAAAACAGGTATGTTGACATCCACAGCTAAATGTATAAACTACAAATATTTTAGCATTATTAGATGTTATTCAATTGCCATCTACAATAGACTCGTATGAATGACCGGAAGGAAAACCATACTGCCAAAGAATTTGTTTAAATATGCTGCAGTATTGAGCCACGGACCATGTCATGTCTCAACAGGAGGGATGGAAGCAATAATGAACAAGGTTTTTACAGCATATGGTTTTACTAATTATTGAATTTTTTTTTTTAGAATAAATAAATGAATAAAGTTTTGTCTAGCAGGTCAAATATGTGCAAAATACATTCCACAGGGCAATCTAAGACCAAAACGAAGATAATTCCCTAAGCCAGTGTATCTTTTTCAACATATTTGTTTGGATTTCATTATTTCATTATTTTGTAGATTTCATTGAACTAAATTAATGTTAAGGGAAACGATTCTGCTCAGTGACAACAGAGGTTTTTACCAAATGGTCTGAAATATTTCCATGTGCACAAGCAGATGCAATCTCAGTAGCAAAATCACGCGTAAAATAACTCATTTCTAGATTTGAAATTCCTGAAAATGTCATCTCACTGATGGCAAAGAACTTAAAATAGACCTTAGAAACCACTGTGATATAGAAGGTTTCGCTAACACATTGGAATTGTTTTACTATTTACATATGCATGTGCAGTGAAGAATTGCTTGCTGCTGATAAATGCAAAGAAGAACAGCTTACACATAAATGCTCACATATAGGCTGCTGAATCCAGTAAAGTTCAATGTCAATGTGTAATATTCAATTAGGATTTGCAAAACAGTGAAGTTAAACAATGAATGGGTCCATAGTCGGTATGAGAAGACTACAGGAATATTTACCTGGGTGTACGTTCAAACAGAGATGAGAAAATTGCGATAAATTATTGTTTGTTTGTTTGTTAGTATGTATATGAATGTTATGTGTATAAACTGTGTTGAGTTGTAGTTACTCAGTAGTGTCTCAGTGAAACAACCGACGGGGGAAGCCTTGCGGTGACAACAAAAGCAGTGTTTTACTGATCAGTCAAGTTGCTCCAGTGTACTCCATACAAACTGGTTGGCTACTGAAGGGATAGAAAATGGGGAATACTTGTTTTAAAGCAAACAAGAAATTAGATGGGAAAAATACATGTTTTAACGGGACCCAGACAATATTAAATACTCAGACAGATGGGAGAAGAAGTGTAGTTTTGTAGGAAATCACAAAATTATTACATAAAATTAGTGAAATCAATTGAAGAATGCCTTTCTGAAGAGCTGTTTACCACAGATGAGAAGCTTTGCGACCAAGCACATTGTAGATCGCTTTATTGCCAAAATGATCTAGTTTAATGGATTGGTTTAGACATGCATAACAGCATTTTAAGAACAAAGAGAGAAACAAAAAGGGACAACGCTTCATGGTGGAAGGTGATGTATAAATAACTGTGTATATGATGAAGGAGAGACCATTTGAGCAGCACAGCCATTTCGCAGCACAGGGACAGCAGTCCAAGTTAAAGGATCTCCCACGTGGTATCACCTGTCACACTGTGTCAAGGCATCAAAAGAAGAAAAAATCACCAAACTCAAGGACAAAGAGACGAAGACTCCGGTGAACGAAGAGAGAGGACTTACAAACCAGAAATACAAAAGGATGCTCGATATCAAGATCCAGAAGAAAAGGCTAACAATGCCACGAACACTTACGATGCTGGGAATGATGCCAGCAATGAACAGAGAAGAAGATTCAGTGTCATCAATCTGCAACACGTGCCTCTAATGAGGGGGTGAATATAGAATCCTCAACGATTACAACGTCTCTGGGAACTGTGACAACAACAAGGTTTAAACCATTTTGATATATATTGTAACCTATTGTCTAAGGAATACTGCTGAAAATGAGGTAAATCTAATCCACCACTGTCCTTGGTCTTCTGTAGGGTTTTTAAACTAATACGTGGTGGTTTGTTTTTCCACAGAAATTTGGAGATGCATGAATCTAGTGACTGAAACCAAGTAGCAGATAGTTTTATGGGGATCATTGAAAACAAATAGTTAACTTTTGGTAGTATCATCATTTTAATGGTTGTAACTCTCCCCATAAGTGATATAGGTAAGGACTTCCAACGAGAGAGATCGTCCTCTACTCTCTTTAATAATTGCACATAATCCATCTGTACTTATCAGTTTAATATGTGATATGTCTATGCAAGGACTACATATTAAATGGATTTTTATCAATAGGAGTTGAAAAAGGAGCTTGCTCCGTTCACTCCAAGCATCGACCCGGTACTGCAGTGCCGCTGGGAACGGTGCGCTCTCCTCTGCTCTTGTGAAAAAGCAAACAGCGGTGCAGGATGGAAGTTTCTTTTAGTCTGCTGAGAAAAGAGAGTGAATGCGAAGTAGACTTTAACACGGCTCTGGGAGCGAGCCGAGTGCGGGCTAACCAGGAGAACTGCTTGAAAGAAACGCGACACCGAATGAGCGGTCAGAACAAAGCCTCAATACGGTGTTCCTGTGGTGTTTTTATAAAATGCGGTGAAAATAAAGGTGTGAATGCCCCATAGAAAACTAAAAGGTGGAGCGGAAGTGTTCGGCTGCAAGAAGGTGTGAATGTCCGACTATATTTGGTGAAAAGCAGGTGAAGCAAGGTCTGAATGCCCAACCTTACATCACCAAAAGCGAGATCAGAGGTTTTTGGCTGCAAGAAGGCCATAGTTTGCCAAAAGCGGGTAAGGTGCGAATATAAATATCAACAAAAGTGGGGGCGGAGGTCTTCGGATGCAAGTGGGTGTGAATATCCCACCATACAAGTATGGTGGAGAGGAAGCTGTGAATGGCCGACCATAGTTTGCAAAAAGCGGGTGAGAAAAGGTGCAAATGTCCAACCATACATGATCAAAACAGGGAGCGGAGGTGTTTGGCTGCGACAAGGTGTGAATGTCCACCCATAATTAATGAAAAGCGGGCAACAAGTAGGTTCGAATGCCATACCATACATCATCAAAAGCAGGAGTGGATGTGTTCGGTTACAAGAAGGTTTGAATGTCCGAGCATAGTTTGTAAAAAGCGGGTAAGAAAAGGTTAGAATGCCCGAACATACACCATCAAAAGAGGGAGCGGAGGTGTTCCGCTGTAAGACGGTGTGAATGTCCGACCATAGTTGGTAAAAAGTGGGTATGAAAAGGTTCGAATGCCCAAATTCGGCTGCAAAAAACTGTGTTCGGCTGCAAAAAGGTGTGAATGTTCGACTAAAGTTTGTAAAAAGCTGGTAAGACAAGGTACGAATGCCTGACAATGTATGATCAAAAGCGGGAGCGGAGGTGTTCCGCTGCAAGAAGGTCTAAATGTCCATTATTAATTGCTAGAAAACATGAAAGAAAATTTTCGAAAATCAATCCGCACATGATCATAAGTGGGAGAGGAGGTGTTCAGCTGCAAGAAGGTGTGAATGTCCTACCATAATTGCTGAAAAATATGTTAGAAACGGTAAGAATGCCGGACCATACATCATCAAAAGCTAGAGAGGTGGTGTTCGGCTGCAAGTAGGTGTGAATGTCTGACTAAAGTTCAAATATATTAACAAAAGCGGGAGGAGAGGTCTTCGGATGAGTGGTTGAGAATTTCCAACCATAATGTATAAAATGCGGTGAAAAAAAAGGTGTGATAGAAACCTAAAAGGTGGAGCGGAAGTGTTCGGCTGCAAGAAGGTGTGAATGTCCATCTATAGTTGGTGAAAAGCAGTAAAAGCAAGGTCTGAATGCCCAACCTTACATCATCAAAAGCGAGATCAGAGGTGTTTGGCGGCAAGAAAACGGGTAAGGTGTGAATGACCGACTAAATATCAACAAAAGTGGGGGCGGAGATCTTCGGATGCAAGTGGGTGTGAATATCCCACCATACAAGTATGGTGGAGAGGAAGCTGTGAATGGCCGACCATAGTTTGCAAAAAGCGGGTGAGAAAAGGTGCGAATGTCCAACCATACATGATCAAAACAGGGAGCGGAGGTGTCTGGCTGCGACAAGGTGTGAATGTCCACCCATAATTAATGAAAAGCGGGCAACAAGTAGGTTCGAATGCCCAACCATACATCAACAAAAGCAGGAGTGGATGTGTTTGGCTACAAGAAGGTTTGAATGTCCAAGCATAGTTTGTAAAAAGCGGGTAAGAAAAGGTGCGAATAACCGACAAAGTATGATCAAAAGAGGGAGTGGAGGTTTTCGGCTACAGGAAGGTTTGAAAAGGTTAAAATACCCGACTCTACACAATCAATAGCGGGAGCGGAGGTGTTCGGCTGCAAGAAGGTGTCAACGTCCGACCAAAGTTTGTAAAAAGCAGGTAAGAAAAGGTGCGAATGCCCGAACATACACCATCAAAAGAGGGAGCAGAGCTGATCGACTGCAAGTAGGTGTGAATGTCCACCCATAATTCCTGAAAAATGGGTAAGAAAAGGTGCGAATGCCCAACCATACATCATCAAAAGAAGAAGTGGATGTGTTCTGCTACAAGAAGGTTTGAATGTCCGACCATAGTTTGTAAAAAGTGGGTAAGAAAAAGTTCGAATGCCCGAACATACACCATCAAAAGAGGGAGCAGAGGTGTTCCGCTTTAAGATGCTGCGAATGTCCAACCATAGTTGTTAAAAAGCGGGTAAGAAAAGGTTAAAAAACCCGACTGTACACAATCAATAGCGGGAGCGGAGTTGTTCGGCTAAAAGAAGGTTTGAATGTCCGACCATGGTTTGTAAAACGCGGGTAAGACAAGGTGCGAATGCCCGACAATGTATGATCAAAAGAGGGAGCGGAGTTGTTCGGCTGCAAGGTCTGAATTTCCAACCATAATTTGTAAACACCATTGAAGAAAAGCCTCGAAAGCCCGACTATACACCATCAAAAGCGGGAGCGGAGGTGTTCAGCTGAAAGAAGGTCTGAATGTCCACCAATAATTACTGAAAAATGGGTAAGAAAAGGTGTGAATGCCCAACTATACATCATCAAAAGCAGAAGTGGATGTGTTCGGCCACAAGAAGGTTTGAATGTCCGACCATAGTTTGTAAAAGGCGGGTAAGAAAAGGTTCGAATGCCCGAACATACACAATCAAAAGAGGGAGCGGAGGTGTTTCGCTGCAAGAAGGTGTGAATGTCCGACCATAGTTGGTAAAAAGCGGGTAAGAAAAGGTTAAAATACCCGACTCTACACAATCAATAGCGGGAGCGGAGTTGTTCGGCTAAAAGATGGTGTGAAAGTCCGACCATGGTTTGTAAAAAGCGGGTAAGAAAAGGTTCGAATGCCAAAATATACACCATCAAAAGCGGAAGCCGAGGTTTTCGGCTGCAAGTAGGTGTGAATGTCAGATCATAATTTGCAAAAAGCTGATGAGAAAGGTGTGAATGACCGACAATAATTGCTGAAAAATGTGTTAGAAAAGGTAAGAATGCCGGACCATTCATCATCAAAAGCGGGAGAAGAGGTGTTCGGCTGCAAGAAGCTGTGAATGTCCAGCCATAATTACTCAAAAACGGGTAAGAAAAGGTAGTATTGCCAGACCATAAATGATCAAAAGAGGGAGCGGAGGTGTTCCGCTGTAAGAAGGTGTGAATGTCCGACCATAATTGGTAAAAAGCGGGTAAGAAAAGGTTAAAATACCCAACTGTACACAATCAATAGCGGGAGCGGAGTTGTTTGGCTACTAAAAGGTGTGAAAGTCCGACCATGGTTTGTAAAAAGCGGGTAAGAAAAGGTGCGAATGCCGGACAATGTATGATCAAAAGAGGGAACGGAGGTTTTCGGCTGAAAGAAGGTCTAAATGTCCAACCATAATTTGTAAAAACCGGGGAAGAAAAGGCTCGAAAGTCCGACTATACACCATCAAAAGCGGGAGCAGAGGTGTTCAGCTGCAAGAAGGTCTCAATGTCCATCAATAATTGCTAGAAAAGATGAAAGAAAATTTTCGAATATCAAACCGCACATGATCATAAGTGGGAGCGGAGGTGTTCAGCTGCAAGAAGGTGTGAATGTCCACCCATAATTCCTCAAAAATGGGTAAAAAAAGGTGCGAATGCCCAACCATACAACATCAAAAGAAGAAGTGGATGTGTTCGGCTACAAGAAGGTTTGAATGTCCGAGCATAGTTTGTAAAAAGCGGGTAAGAAAAGGTTCGAATGCCCGAACATACACCATCAAAAGAGGGAGCGGAGGTGTTCCGCCATAAGAAGGTGTTAATGTCCGACCGTAGTTGGTAAAAAGTGGGTATGAAAAGGTTAAAATACCCGACTGTGCACAATCAATAGCGGGAGCGAATGTGTTCGGCTACAAGAAGGTGTGAAAGTCCGGCCATGTTTTGTAAATAGCGGGTAAGAAAAGGTGCGAATGCCCGACAATGTATGATCAAAAGAGGGAGCGGAGGTTTTCGGCTGCAAGAAGGTCTGAATTTCCAACCATAATTTGTAAAAACCGGGGAAGAAAAGGCTCGAAAGCCCGACTATACACCATCAAAAGCGGGAGCAGAGGTGTTCAGCTGCAAGAAGGTCTCAATGTCCATCAATAATTGCTAGAAAACATGAAAGAAAATTTTCGAATATCAAACCGCACATGATCATATGCGGGAGAGGAGGTGTTCAGCTGCAAGATGGTGTGAATGTCCACCCATAATTCCTGAAAAATGGGTAAAAAAAAAGGTGCGAATGCCCAACCATACAACATCAAAAGCAGGTGTGAATGTCAGATCATAATTTGCAAAAACCTGATGAGAAATGGTGAGAATGCCCGACTATACACCATCAAATGCGGGAGCGGAGGTGTTCGGCTGTGAGTAGGTGTGAATGTCCGACCATACTTGCTGAAAAATATGACAAAGCAGTTTTCACTTGTTTTGAGTGAAGGAATTCATTTTATATCAAAATCCGAAATTGTGTAGAACTCGTGGAAATAAGTTTATTCTCGGATTCCTAAAGGTTTAGTGTTGTTCTTTGGTATATTGCAAAGTAATACTTTCTTTTTTGTTGAAACCTATTCAGACATGGATAAATATTAAGGACAAAGCAGTTTTATCTTGGTTTGAGTGAAGGAATTCATTTTATATCAAAATCCGGAATTGTGTAGAACTCGTGAAAAGAAGCTTATTCTCGGATTACTAAAGGTTTAGTGTTTTCTTTGGTATACTGCAAAGTAATACTTTCTTTTTTGTTGAAACCTATTCAGACATGGATAAATATTAAGGACAAAGCAGTTTTAACTTGGTTTGAGTGAAGGAATTCATTTTATATCAAAATCCGGAATTGTGTAGAACTCGTGAAAAGAAGCTTATTCTCGGATTCCTGAAAAAAATTAGTGTTGTTCTTTCCTATCCTGCAAAGTACTACGTTCTTTTTTGTTTAAAGGTATTTAGACATGGGTAAATATGAAGGACAAAGCAGTTTTAACTTGGTTTGAGTGAAGGAATTCATTTTATATCAAAATCCGAAATTGTGTAGAACTGGTGACAAGAAGCTTATTCTCGGATTCCTAAAGGTTTAGTGTTGTTCTTTCCTATCCTGCAAAGTACAACGTTCTTTTTTTGTTTAAAGCTATTTAGACATGGATAAATATGAAGGACAAAGCAGTTTTAACTTGGTTTGAGTGAAGGAATTCATTTTATATCAAAATCCAATGTTGTGCATTATGGCAGCAGAATTGTAGTCTGAATACCTTTTATGCCAAACAGATTTGCCTTGCCAAGGGAAGTTTTATAAATGTTTATTGTTTATGTTTAAAATATATAAACTAGCAGAATAATTAATTGATCCGCCTGGTCCCTCCCACCCCGGAGAGGGCAGCCAGAGACTGAACACCGCCTCTCCCGCATATGATCATGTGCGGTTTGATATTCGAAGATTTTCTTTCATGTTTTTTAGCAATTATTGATGGACATTGAGACCTTCTTGCAGCTGAACACCTCTGCTCCCGCTTTTGATGGTGTATAGTCGGGCTTTCGAGCCTTTTCTTCCCCAGTTTTTACAAATTATAGTTGGACATTCAGACCTTCTTGCAGCCGAAAACCTCCGCTCCCTCTTTTGATCATACATTGTCGGGCATTCGCACCTTTTCTTAACCGCTTTTTACAAAACATGGTCGGACTTTCACACCTTGTAGCCGAACACATCCCTTCCCGCTATTGATTGTGTACACTCGGCCATTTTAACCTTTTCTTACCCGCTTTTTACCAACTACGGTCGGACATTCACACCTTCTTATGGCGGAACACCTCCGCTCCCTCTTTTGATGGTGTATGTTCGGGCATTCGAACTTTTTCTTACCCGCTTTTTATAAACTATGGTCAGAAATTCAAACCTTCTTGTAGCCGAACACATCCAGTCCTGCTTTTGATGATGTATGGTTGGGCATTCGCACCTTTTTTTACCCATTTTTGAGGAATTATGGGTGGACATTCACACCTTCTTGCAGCTGAACACCTCCGCTCCCACTTATGATCATGTGCGGTTTGATATTCGAAAATTTTCTTTCATGTTTTCTAGCAATTATTGATGGACATTCAGACCTTCTTGCAGCTGAACCCCTCTGCTCCCGCTTTTGATGGTGTATAGTCGGGCTTTCGAGCCTTTTCTTCCCCGGTTTTTACAAATTATGGTTGGACTTTCACACCTTTTAGTAGCCAAACACCTCCGCTCCTGCTATTGATTGTGTACAGTCGGGTATTTTAACCTTTTCTTACCCGCTTTTTACCAATTATGGTCGGACATTCACACCTTCTTGCAGCCGAAAACTTCCGTTCCCTCTTTTGATCATACATTGTCCGGCATTCACACCTTTTCTTACCCGCTTTTTACAAACCATGGTCGGACTTTCACACCTTTTAGTAGCCAAATAACTCCGCTCCCGCTATCGATTGTGTACAGTCGGGTATTTTAACCTTTTCTTACCCGCTTTTTACCAATTATGGTCGGACATTCACACCTTCTTACAGCGGAACACCTCCGCTCCCTGTTTTGATCATTTATGGTCTGGCAATACTACCTTTTCTTACCCGTTTGTGAGTAATTATGGCTGGACATTCACAGCTTCTTGCAGCCGAACACCTCTTCTCCTGCTTTTGATGATGAATGGTCCGGCATTCTTATCTTTTCTAACACATTTTTCAGCAATTATTGTCGGTCATTCACACCTTTCTCATCAGCTTTTTGCAAATTATGATCTGACATTCACACCTACTTGAAGCCGAACACCTCGGCTTCCGCTTTTGATGGTGTATATTTTGGCATTCGAACCTTTTCTTACCCGCTTTTTACAAACCATGGTCGGACTTTCACACCTTCTTTTAGCCGAACAACTCCGCTCCCGCTATTGATTGTGTAGAGTCGGGTATTTTAACCTTTTCTTACCCGCTTTTTTACCAACTATGGTCGGACATTCACACCTTCTTACAGCGGAACACCTCCTCTCCCTCTTTTGATGGTGTATGTTCTGGCATTCGAACCTTTTCTTACCCACTTTTTACAAACTATGCTCGGACATTCACACCTTCTTGCAGCGAAACACCTCCGCTCCCTCTTTTGATTGTGTACATTCGGGCATTCGAACCTTTTCTTACCCGCCTTTTACAAACTATGGTCGGACATTCAAACCTTCTTGTGGCCGAACACATCCACTTCTGCTTTTGATGATGTATAGTTGGGCATTCACAACTTTTCTTACCCATTTTTCAGTAATTATTGGTGGACATTCAGACCTTCTTGCAGCTGAACACCTCTGCTCCCGCTTTTGATGGTGTATAGTCGGGCTTTCGAGGCTTTTCTTCAACGGTGTTTACAAATTATGGTTGGAAATTCAGACCTTGCAGCCGAACACCTCCGCTCCCTCTTTTGATCATACATTGTCGGGCATTCGCACCTTGTCTTACCCGCGTTTTACAAACCATGGTCGGACTTTCACACCTTCTTGTAGCCGAACAACTCCGCTCCCGCTATTGATTGTGTACAGTCGGGTATTTTAACCTTTTCTTACCCGCTTTTTACCAATTATGGTCGGACATTCACACCGTCTTACAGCAGAACACCTCCGCTCCCTCTTTTTATGGTGTATGTTCGGGCATTCGAACTTTTTCTTACCCACTTTTTACAAACTATGGTCGGACATTCAAACCTTCTTGTAGCAGAACACATCCACTTCTTCTTTTGATGATGTATGGTTGGGCATTCGCACCTTTTCTTACCCATTCTTCAGGAATTATGGGTGGACATTCACACCTTCTTGCAGCTGAACACCTCCGCTCCCACTTATGATCATGTGCGGTTTGATATTCGAAAATTTTCTTTCATGTTTTCTAGCAATTATTGATGGACATTCAGACCTTCTTGCAGCTGAAGCCCTCTGCTCCCGCTTTTGATGGTGTATAGTCGGGCTTTCGAGCCTTTTCTTCCCCGGTTTTTACAAATTATGGTTGGACTTTCACACCTTTTAGTAGCCAAACACCTCCGCTCCTGCTATTGATTGTGTACAGTCGGGTATTTTAACCTTTTCTTACCCGCTTTTTACCAATTATGGTCGGACATTCACACCTTCTTGCAGCCGAAAACTTCCGTTCCCTCTTTTGATCATACATTGTCCGGCATTCACACCTTTTCTTACCCTCTTTTTACAAACCATGGTCGGACTTTCACACCTTTTAGTAGCCAAATAACTCCGCTCCCGCTATCGATTGTGTACAGTCGGGTATTTTAACCTTTTCTTACCCGCTTTTTACCAATTATGGTTGGACATTCACACCTTCTTACAGCGGAACACCTCCGCTCCCTGTTTTGATCATTTATGGTCTGGCAATACTACCTTTTCTTACCCGTTTTTGAGTAATTATGGCTGGACATTCACAGCTTCTTGCAGCCGAACACCTCTTCTCCCGCTTTTGATGATGAATGGTCCGGCATTCTTATCTTTTCTAACACATTTTTCAGCAATTATTGTCGGTCATTCACACCTTTCTCATCAGCTTTTTGCAAATTATGATCTGACATTCACACCTACTTGAAGCCGAACACCTCGGCTTCCGCTTTTGATGGTGTATATTTTGGCATTCGAACCTTTTCTTACCCGCTTTTTACAAACCATGGTCGGACTTTCACACCTTCTTTTAGCCGAACAACTCCGCTCCCGCTATTGATTGTGTAGAGTCGGGTATTTTAACCTTTTCTTACCCGCTTTTTTACCAACTATGGTCGGACATTCACACCTTCTTACAGCGGAACACCTCCGCTCCCTCTTTTGATGGTGTATGTTCTGGCATTCGAACCTTTTCTTACCCACTTTTTACAAACTATGGTCGGACATTCACACCTTCTTGCAGCGAAACACCTCCGCTCCCTCTTTTGATTGTGTATGTTCGGGCATTCGAACCTTTTCTTACCCGCCTTTTACAAACTATGGTCGGACATTCAAACCTTCTTGTGGCCGAACACATCCACTTCTGCTTTTGATGATGTATAGTTGGGCATTCACAACTTTTCTTACCCATTTTTCAGTAATTATTGGTGGACATTCAGACCTTCTTGCAGCTGAACACCTCTGCTCCCGCTTTTGATGGTGTATAGTCGGGCTTTCGAGGCTTTTCTTCAACGGTGTTTACAAATTATGGTTGGAAATTCAGACCTTGCAGCCGAACACCTCCGCTCCCTCTTTTGATCATACATTGTCGGGCATTCGCACCTTGTCTTACCCGCGTTTTACAAACCATGGTCGGACTTTCACACCTTCTTGTAGCCGAACAACTCCGCTCCCGCTATTGATTGTGTACAGTCGGGTATTTTAACCTTTTCTTACCCGCTTTTTACCAATTATGGTCGGACATTCACACCGTCTTACAGCAGAACACATCCACTTCTTCTTTTGATGATGTATGGTTGGGCATTCGCACCTTTTCTTACCCATTTTTCAGGAATTATGGGTGGACATTCACACCTACTTGCAGTCGAACAGCTCTGCTCCCACTTTTGATTATGTTTGATTGGATATTCGAACCTTTTCTTAACTGCTTTTTACAAACTTTGGTCGGACGTTCACACCTTCTTGCAGCCGAACACCTCCGCTTCCGCTTTTGATGGTATATATTCGGGCATTCGAACCTTTTCTTACCCGCTTTTTACCAACTATGGTCGGACATTCGCACCATCTTACAGCGGAACACCTCCGCTCCCTCTTTTGATGGTGTATGTTCGGGCATTCGCACCTTTTCTTACCTGCTTTTTACAAACTTTGGTCGGACGTTCACACCTTCTTGCAGCCGAACACCTCCGCTTCTGCTTTTGATGGTATATATTCGGGCATTCGAACCTTTTCTTACCCGCTTTTTACCAACTATGTGTTCGGCTACAAGAAGGTTTGAATGTCCGAGCATAGTTTGTAAAAAGCGGGTAAGAAAAGGTTCGAATGCTCGAACATACACCATCAAAAGAGGGAGCGGAGGTGTTCCGCTGTAAGACGGTGTGAATTTCCGACCATAGTTGGTAAAAAGTGGGTATGAAAAGGTTCGAATGCCCAAATTCGGCTGCAAAAAACTGTGTTCGGCTGCAAAAAGGTGTGAATGTTCGACTAAATTTTGGAAAAAGCGGGTAAGACAAGGTGCGAATGCCTGACAATGTATGATCAAAAGCAGGAGCGGAGGTGTTCAGCTGCAAGAAGGTCTAAATGTCCATTTTTAATTGCTAGAAAACATGAAAGAAAATTTTCGAAAATCAATCCGCACATGATCATAAGTGGGAGAGGAGGTGTTCAGCTGCAAGAAGGTGTGAATGTCCTACCATAATTGCTGAAAAAGTGCTAGAAACGGTAAGAATGCCGGACCATACATCATCAAAAGCTAGAGAGGTGGTTTTCGGCTGCAAGTAGGTGTGAATGTCTGACTAAAGTTCAAATATATTAACAAAAGCGGGAGGAGAGGTCTTCGGATGAGTGGTTGAGAATTTCCAACCATAATCTATAAAATGCGGTGAAAAAAAAGGTGTGATAGATACCTAAAAGGTGGAGCGGAAGTGTTCGGCTGCAAGAAGGTGTGAATGTTATATATATAGTTGGTGAAAAGCAGGAAAAGCAAGGTCTGAATGCCCAATCTTACATAATCAAAAGCGAGATCAGAGGTGTTTGGCGGCAAGAAAACGGGTAAGGTGTGAATGACCGACTAAATATCTTCGGATGCAAGTGGGTGTGAATATCCCACCATACAAGTATGGTGGAGAGGAAGCTGTGAATGGCCGACCATAGTTTGCAAAAAGCGGGTGAGAAAAGGTGCGAATGTCCAACCATACATGATCAAAACAGGGAGCGGAGGTGTTTGGCTGCGACAAGGTGTGAATGTCCACCCATAATTAATGAAAAGCGGGCAACAAGTAGGTTCGAATGCCCAACCATACATCATCAAAAGCAGGAGTGGATGTGTTCGGCTACAAGAAGGTTTGAATGTCCGAGCATAGTTTGTAAAAAGCGGGTAAGAAAAGGTTCGAATGCCCGAACATACACCATCAAAAGAGGGAGCGGAGGTGTTCCGCTGTAAGACGGTGTGAATGTCCGACCATAGTTGGTAAAAAGTGGGTATGAAAAGGTTCGAATGCCCAAATTCGGCTGCAAAAAACTGTGTTCGGCTGCAAAAAGGTGTGAATGTTCGACTAAATTTTGTAAAAAGCGGGTAAGACAAGGTGCGAATGCCTGACAATGTATGATCAAAAGCGGGAGCGGAGGTGTTCAGCTGCAAGAAGGTCTAAATGTCCATTTTTAATTGCTAGAAAACATGAAAGAAAATTTTCGAAAATCAATCCGCACATGATCATAAGTGGGAGAGGAGGTGTTCAGCTGCAAGAAGGTGTGAATGTCCTACCATAATTGCTGAAAAATGTGTTAGAAACGGTAAGAATACCGGACCATACATCATCAAAAGCTAGAGAGGTGGTGTTCGGCTGCAAGTAGGTGTGAATGTCTGACTAAAGTTCAAATATATTAACAAAAGCGGGAGGAGAGGTCTTCGGATGAGTGGTTGAGAATTTCCAACCATAATCTATAAAATGCGGTGAAAAAAAAGGTGTGATAGATACCTAAAAGGTGGAGCGGAAGTGTTCGGCTGCAAGAAGGTGTGAATGTTATATATATAGTTGGTGAAAAGCAGGAAAAGCAAGGTCTGAATGCCCAATCTTACATCATCAAAAGCGAGATCAGAGGTGTTTGGCGGCAAGAAAACGGGTAAGGTGTGAATGACCGAATAAATATCAACAAAAGTGGGGGCGGAGGTCTTCGGATGCAAGTGGGTGTGAATATCCCACCATACAAGTATGGTGGAGAGGAAGCTGTGAATGGCTGACCATAGTTTGCAAAAAGCGGGTGAGAAAAGGTGCGAATGTCCAACCATACATGATAAAAACAGGGAGCGGAGGTGTTTGGCTGCGACAAGGTGTGAATGTCCACCCATAATTAATGAAAAGCGGGCAACAAGTAGGTTCGAATGCCCAACCATACATCAACAAAATCAGGAGTGGATGTGTTTGGCTACAAGAAGGTTTGAATGTCCGAGCATAGTTTGTAAAAAGCGGGTAAGAAAAGGTGCGAATGCCCGACAAAGTATGATCAAAAGAGGGAGTGGAGGTTTTCGGCTACAAGAAGGTTTGAATGTACGACCATAGTTTGTAAAAAGCGGGTAAGAAAAGGTGCGAATGCCCGAACATACACCATCAAAAGAGGGAGCGGAGGTGTTCCACTGAAAGACGGTGTGAATGTCCGACCATAGTTGGTAAAAAGCGGGTAAGAAAAGGTTCGAATGCCCGAATATATACCATCAAAAGCGGAAGGGGAGGTGTTCGGTTGTAAGAAGTTGTGAACGTCCGAATTTAGTCGACATAGTGAGTTGTAGGAAAATAGGCAGGGAGCAATGCCGGCTGGGGTATATGTTCTTGTATGTTGTCTGACTGTTTGATTTGAATGTGTTGCGTAAGTGTCCTGTTGAATGTTACATGTTTGGGCTTTGACACGCTTCACTGTGGTTGTTAACTGTGTGGTGTGTCCTGAAATGTTATATGTTTGGGCTGTGTGACATGCTTAATGCTTTTCAGTAGCAACCCACTTATTCATATATAGCAACTGACAACATAAGAAGTCCGGACATACTTTGATAGTAGTTGTAGAAGTATCCTTATTGATAATAGATAAACTAATTCATAGTGATAGAACAGTAGATGAACAGGTGCCTGCACATGTCTCATGAAAATAAAATGGGTGTATGATTGCTGACGGCAGAGCAATACTGCCAAACTTATGAGTTCTTGTGGCAAACTTGATTCAGTGTCTTGACGTGTATACGCTGTTTCGCTGACTTGTCACAAGAAACAAAGTGTGTTTGATAAGATCCGACCATTTTATTACGGGAGGATCAGTATGTATGGATTCTGATGTGACTGATAAACCCATTCGTATCTTAAGCATAATCTAATACGTGAGACAACGCCCTGGCACACAATCAAAAAAAAAAAAGAGAGAGAGCGGTTTTGTGTCCCCACAGTCCATAATGTAGAAAAGAGAGAAAAAAGCCTTTCTGATTTGGTGTGTGTGCTCACAGTGCAGAGTGTAGAGAAAAGAGAGAAAAGAAAGCCGTTTTGGTGTCACGGGTGTTGTGACTTACACACACACATTTCTGAATTGAGAAAGGAAATTATTTTAGAGAAAGCACTAGAGTTTAGATCCCACATTTGTTGATACGCATTCATTTAATTTTTCTTTTAATCAGTTTTAAAGTGAATACTAACTGAGAAATGAAAAAGGTGAAGAGTTTAGAAGCTTGGTTCAAGAGCAAAACTTGGTTTATGATCAGCTGAGTCTCTAAACAGAACAGCAAAGGGCTTCATCGAACATTTAAAAAAGATTCAGATTGTTAGAATATCCAGAATTTATAGGAATGGTGGTGATTACTCTTATTTTCTAGAATGGAAATAACTGCACCATGTCTGTTTTATGAATTTAAGGGGCTAAAAAGTTTTGTTCTCGTTTTTCTATGATTAACCGAATGTATGTGAGAGTCCAAACAGACAGAAGGGTTACGGCCGAGCGCTGGACCTTCCAAAAAAGATGAGACAGGCTGGACCTGTGCCATACTAGTTAAGACCTGCCTGTGGATAACAGGTTCTTTAAACTCTCACACACACAAACTCACACACGTTTGCACACATACACCCATACACACACACATTCTTGAACTTGCTGCAAGATTAAACATTTGCATTAACTGACTCCAGCAACTCTGAGTCTCATTGAGAGACTTTTCTCAACAATTGGGTCCTCAAACCAGATCTCAACGTTTTTTCCGCTTTCCAGG
Source organism: Leuresthes tenuis (assembly GCF_036924035.1). Lineage (NCBI taxonomy): Eukaryota > Metazoa > Chordata > Actinopteri > Atheriniformes > Atherinopsidae > Leuresthes > Leuresthes tenuis. The sequence continues at coordinate 31,578,315 of NW_027325358.1, forward strand.
GTCGGAGCTGAAACCGTGCACGGGGGAGTCCAGTACTCCTAATGAAAGACCCCCTGCTGAATTGCGGTAATTAGGGGCCAGTGTCCACTGAAAGGGGGAAAAAGGGACAAGATTGTACTTTTGAATCAATGGCCAGAAGCCATTGGCAGTGCAGGCATCAACAATAATGGTGTTATTTCACCCATTAACACTTAAGGTACCTCATGCAGTGGCTGTGATATGGTTACTTAACAAAATATCTTTACCAGACATCTCTCCTACATAACAGTTCTTCTTTCACAGCCACACCTTGTTGTCACACTGCTACCTACCCCACAGATGGAAAGCCTCATGATTGCATGTCAGAAATAACCATCAGTGTTTTACCCAGGCCAGACTTAACTGATATACGTTATGAAAATGCAGAAATAACTATATTTATTCAACAGGTCAAGCAAAAAACCCTGATGGCACAAATGCTACAGGATTTGCAGTAGTAACAGAAACTGAAGTTTTCTTAAAACAACCACTACCAAAAAATTACTCTGTTCAAGCAGTCGAATTGGTAGCTTTAACTGAAGCTTGTAAATTAAATAACAAAAAGGTTGTTAACGTTTACACTGACAGTCAGTATGCCTTCTCAACTGTACATGTGTTAACACAGCATTGGAAAAACAGGTATGTTGACATCCACAGCTAAATGTATAAACTACAAATATTTTAGCATTATTAGATGTTATTCAATTGCCATCTACAATAGACTCGTATGAATGACCGGAAGGAAAACCATACTGCCAAAGAATTTGTTTAAATATGCTGCAGTATTGAGCCACGCACCATGTCATGTCTCAACAGGAGGGATGGAAGCAATAATGAACAAGGTTTTTACAGCATATGGTTTTACTAATTATTGAATTTTTTTTTTTAGAATAAATAAATGAATAAAGTTTTGTCTAGCAGGTCAAATATGTGCAAAATACATTCCACAGGGCAATCTAAGACCAAAACGAAGATAATTCCCTGAGCCAGTGTATCTTTTTCAACATATTTGTTTGGATTTCATTATTTCATTATTGTGTAGATTTCATTGAACTAAATTAATGTTAAGGGAAACGATTCTGCTCAGTGACAACAGAGGTTTTTACCAAATGGTCTGAAATATTTCCATGTGCACAAGCAGATGCACTCTCAGTAGCAAAATCACGCGTAAAATAACTCATTTCTAGATTTGAAATTCCTGAAAAGATCTTCAGTGATAATTTGACACACTTTGTAAACTATGTCATCTCACTGATGGCAAAGAACTTAAAATAGATCTTAGAAACCACTATGATATAGAAGGTTTCGCTAACACATTGGAATTGTTTTACTATTTACATATGCATGTGCAGTGAAGAATTGCTTGCTGCTGATAAATGCAAAGAAGAACAGCTTACACATAGATGCTCACATATAGGCTGCTGAATGCAATGAAGACCTGCTTATCCAGTAAAGTTCAATGTCAATGTGTAATATTCAATTAGGATTTGCAAAACAGTGAAGTTAAACAATGAATGGGTCCATAGTCGGTATGAGAAGACTACAGGAATATTTACCTGGGTGTACGTTCAAACAGAGATGAGAAAATTGCGATAAATTATTGTTTGTTTGTTTGTTAGTATGTATATGAATGTTATGTGTATAAACTGTGTTGAGTTGTAGTTACTCAGTAGTGTCTCAGTGAAACAACCGACGGGGGAAGCCTTGCGGTGACAACAAAAGCAGTGTTTTACTGATCAGTCAAGTTGCTCCAGTGTACTCCATACAAACTGGTTGGCTACTGAAGGGATAGAAAATGGGGAATACTTGTTTTAAAGCAAACAAGGAATTAGATGGGAAAAATACATGTTTTAACGGGACCCAGACAATATTATATAGATGTCGCCACTGAAGTAAAGAACATTTACGTGGGATGGTGTGAGGGTCCTCGTTTGGCTGACGTTCGCTGATATGCTCGCCATGCTCAGAACCAAGTTGAGACGCGTAAGACAACCAAAAGGGACAAGTGTGAAAAGGAGCTGCATTTGGCAACCATGACCATGTATTACGCAGTTGGTGTAAACAGAGGACGAGGCCGAAGTCGAAGACGTGGACGTGTGGGAGAGGAGGTCGAAATGGGCCACGCCAGAGCTATGATCCGAATATTTGTTTTTACTGTGGCCAGACTGGACACTGGAAGAAGGACTGTCCACAGCTGAAAAGTGATAAAATTGGGCAAAAGACTGACTGAGGGTGGGAGGCAGGTTCTGGACGTCACGCGGCAGCGGAGCCTCCACTAATGGGTGATAGCACAAACACACTCACACATTTTTCCTGCTCTGTGTAGTGAAGCAACGCTTGCCGACTGTGATTCACGTAGTAAAGTTTTGCATGCTATTTCCGTCCTAGAGCAAAGATATTTCTCTCAGAATATAGGAACTTATGTTCATCAGTAGTGACGTCAGGGGAGTTTGATTGTCCTCCAAAGTTAAGTGGAAACCACGTTTACTGTATGTCTGCATCAGGCCAGGTTGTGAAGGAGAAAATGACAATGCCCATTGCGTGTTGTCACTGAGCTCTCCTTCAAACACTCATTTTTGTTATCAGAGTTGTGTCCCATTAACCTGATGGGCTGTGATCTCATGTGTAAATTAGGCATTATTTTAACTTCTACACCAGAGGGTGTTAAGGTTATGTTACAGCCTGACAAAGTTTTCACAGCAGTGCAGTTTGATTCATCGGCACTTACATATGCTTATGAGTGGAAACTTCCCAGCACTCCTTTTTCACAACAACTAGTGGAAGAAGCAAAAGCGTTAGTTTCACCCCTTTCTGATTTCATGCAACCTACTGATTTGCACTGCACATCACACATTTCTTTGGGGCCTGACAATGACTATGAGAAGAAGTGAAAAAATATGTGCGCCTACTTTATTGACTCCAGAGCACTTCGATTTTTTTAATGTTTGTGGTACTCGCCCTCACATTTCCTTGGCCAAACGTACACACAGGCAGTGACAAGGTGTGGGAGAGTTTGTTGCTACATGTCAGAAAGAAATGGAGTGGACCGTTTCACCTGCTGATCCAAATTTGATGTTTTCTGAACGATTGTCAGCATACAAAAAAACATTTTTGAGTACAATGCATTGTCAAAGAACTGTGGACTTAATTCCTACCACAGAATCACATTTTGAAGCATGTTTTTTATATGAAACAGATTTGTCTTCGATACCCATGTTGGCTGAAGTGCCCAATGATCTTTGGGCTAAGAGCAAATATGATGTGGGGTTGATAAAAGGCTGTGAACCAGTAATTGTCACCCCTAAATCAGACTTTTGTCCATGTAAAAAACAATACCCTTTTAAGCCTGAAGCAATTAAAGGGATTAAACCTGTTTTTCAATCTTTTCAGAAAACAGGCGTTATTGTTCCTTTTGAAAATTCACCTGTGCTTACTCCATTGATTCCTGTTAAAAAGATTAAAGATGCTGGCCAGCCAGATGAATGGCGTTTTGTACAGGACCTCCAAGCGGTGAATGCTGCAGTTCAGCCACATGCTCCTACTGTGCCCAACCCACACACTATTTTGTCTCAAATTACATCAGATGCACAGTTTTTCTCAGTGGTTGACTTGTCGCCAGTGCACCCTGATAGCCCATTTTGGTTTGCTTTTTAGTTTGAAGGGAGATCTTGGACTTTTACCCGGTTATGCCAGGGGTACTGTGAAAGTCCCACTATTTACAATGCTGCCCTCAAAGCTAGTCTGGATTAACTTCAATCAACCACAGGCTCTGCTCTTTTGCAGTATGTGGATGACATCCTTTTATGTAGTCCATCTAAACAACAGTGTGAAAAAGACCAAATGACTCAAATAACTTTCTTGCTTTCAAAATTTTTCCTCTAGTGACGCTGACTTAGAGAGGGATGAAGATAATCATGTTTAATTGTTCATGTTTTGATTGTTTATCATTGGACCCTTTATTACTATGATGCCTCCATTTTAAACTCATGTTGTGTGCAAATGCAGGCTGATGTTTTACAGATAAAGTTATTATTTTCCTTGTTTCTTTTGGGTTGATTAATATAATGGTATTATTAGTTAAAACTGCTTTGTACTTCATATTTATCCATGTCTAAATAGCTTTAAACAAAAACAAACGTAGTACTTTTCAGGATAGGAAACAACAACACTAAATTTTTTCAGGAATCCAAGAATAAGCTTCTTTTCACGAGTTCTACACAATTCCGGATTTTGATATAAAATTAATTCCTTCACTCAAACCAAGTTAAAACTGCTTTGTCCTTCATATTTATCCATGTCTAAATAGCTTTAAACAAAAAAGAACGTTGTACTTTGCAGGATAGGAAAGAACAACACTAAACCTTTAGGAATCCGAGAATAAGCTTATTTTCACGAGTTCTACACAATTTCAGATTTTGTTATAAAATGAATTCCTTCACTAAAACCAAGTTAAAACTGCTTTGTCCTTCATATTTTTGCATGTCTAAATAGGTTTCAGGCATAAAATTCTTCATATTACCCTGTATGTGAAAGAAGCATACTTGTGATGGAGCAATACACTCCTTTTGGGTAACCTAAACTGATGGTTGGGGAGGAAAGTTAGAAGAACAATCAACTATCAACCAAAGACAGATGACGTGATGAGCGGGCAATATAACTGTGTGTTTTTACTTCAGTGGTCAGAGCAACTCTGTATTCTGTACTGTGTTGTTCTCTCTTTCAAGATATTATTATTAAAGCCTCTTATCTCCTCAGAAGAAAATAACTGACTCTGTGCGTTACTAAATTTCCACCACAATTTTGGCGTCACGAACAGGATCCCTCGACTGGTGTCTCTGGACCGGATCGCAGTGCATGGCCAGCCTGGACTGAAGTAGCTGTTCCAGCCTCATACCTCCAAGGCCTTTTCTGAGAGAGAGGACTGGCAGGTCCTTTTCCTGAATACCAGCGCTGGGATCATTTTTGAAATATGATAGTCTGAGACGATAGGACTGCTTTTTAGTTTTTATTTGAATAAAAGAGGGTTTCCCGGTTGTGTCATTAGTGAGACAGAGATTTCATGGGTAAGTGAAACTTTTGAAGCAGTCCGAAGAAGTGTGAAGTACTCCGAAGAAGTGTGAGTACAGATTAAGGTCCTCATTGGAGACGTCCTTTGAGTGAAGGAATATATTTCCCCATTCCAAGTCTGAGAATGGGAAACAGTAGGTCTCAGACTTTTGACCCTACCGTTAGAAATAAGAAAATTAGAAGAAAAGTTTTGCAAATATGAGAAGAAGAAGAAGAGATGAAGCAAAAAAAAGAAAATTAAGTGTAAATAAGAAGTAAGAAAGGTATAGAATTTTGGAAAAAATAAAGTGTATTAAGAGAAAGAAAGGAAAATGTTAAACAAATGCCATGACGGAATGATGATAATAATTTAGTATTAGCTGTGCCGGATCCAGACCTGGACTCCTGCCCTCCACGACGCCTGCAACAACAACAGCCAGCCCTGCCACAAGCCTCTGGCTCTCGGGAAGAAGGGACTTCTTCCATCCTCCCTCGGGAAGAAATTCCATCATTCTCACAACATCAGTTACATAGGTCTGATGATGAGGAAAAGGAAGACGTTTGGTTCTCCAGCGTACCTGCCCAAGAACTTTTAACGCAAGTGACAAAAATCCTTTACCCACAATCTGGACTTCAGAGATCTAAACGTGAGAAAAAACAAAACCAGATTCAAACCATGCCTATGGTTAAAGTTGCAGTTCCCACTGGACCATTACTGGTTTATCGACCCTGGACTGAGACTGACATCATGGAAGCATAACAATGCTTACCAGATCCAGAGATTTCTGGACCCCATTTTGCTGACGAGTTGCGAGATTTCTGCGCACAATTCTGCCTGACTGGGGTTGAATTGCGTCGCATATTGGCAAAAAAGTTCAAACCGACCGACCTCGGCAAAATAGAGGCCAGTATGCTACAACTGGATTTGCGACCTACCAACAGTGAACGAGGACATAATGATAACGCTCAATATGAAGCAGCCATCCAAAGACTGTGTCAAGCCATCACCACTCAATTTCCAACCAAAATCAATATGTCCCACATTTACACCTGCAAACAGAAACCTGGTGAAGGGACTGATGATTTTGTACACCGCATCCTTGAGAAAGTCAGCAAGCACAGCGGTCATCAGAGACCAAGGGATTTGGGTAATGAATCAGGACCATGGGAGAGTATTGCATGCAATGGAATGTCCGACCATAGTTGGTAAAAAGCGGGTAAGAAAAGGTTAAAATACCCGACTGTACACAATCAATAGTGGGAGCGTATGTGTTCGGCTACAAGAAGGTGTGAAAGTCCGACCATGGTTTGTAAAAAGCGGGTAAGAAAAGGTGCGAATGCCCGACAATGTATGATCAAAAGAGGGAGCGGAGGTTTTCGGCTGCAAGAAGGTCTGAATGTCCAACCATAATTTTTTTTAAAACGGGGAAGAAAATAATCGAAAGCCCGACTATACACCATCAAAAGCGGGAGCGGAGGTGGTCAGCTGCAAGAAGGTCTGAATGTCCATCAATAATTGCTAGAAAACATGAAAGAAAATTTTCGAATATCAAACCGCACATGATCATAAGCGGGAGAGGAGGTGTTCAGCTGCAGGAAGGTTTGAATGTCCACCCATAATTCCTGAAAAATGGGTGAAAAAAAAGGTAAGAATGCCCAACCATACATCATCAAAAGCAGGTGTGAATGTTAGATCATAATTTGCAAAAAGCTGATGAGAAAGGGTGAGAATGCCCGACTATACACCTTCAAATGCAGGAGCGGAGGTGTTCGGCTGTAAGGAGGTGTGAATCTCCGACCATAATTGCTGAAAAATGTGTTAGAAAAGGTAAGAATGCCGGAGCATACATCATCAAGAGCGGGAGAGGTGGTGTTCGGCTGCAAGTAGGTGTGAATGTCCAGCCATAATTACTCACAAACGGGTAAGAAAAGGTAGTATTGCCAGACCATACATGATCAAAACAGGGAGCGGAGGTGGTTTGGCTGAGAGAAGGTGTGAATGTCCGACTAAAGTTCAAATATATTAACAAAAGCGGGAGGAGAGGTCTTCGGATGAGAGTGGTTGAGAATTTCCAACCATAATCTATAAAATGCGGTGAAAAAAAAGGTGTGATAGAACACTAAAAGGTGGAGCGGAAGTGTTCGGCTGCAAGAAGGTGTGAATGTCCGACTATATTTGGTGAAAAGCAGGTGAAGCAAGGTCTGAATGCCCAACCTTACATCATGAAAAGCGAGATCAGAGGTGTTTGGCTGAGAGAAGGCCACAGTTTGCGATGCAATAATTAAAGGCCTCATGCCAGATGTCGCCACTGAAGTAAAGAACATTTACGTGGGATGGTGTGAGGGTCCTCGTTTGGCTGACGTTCGCCGATATGCTCGCCATGCTCAGAACCAAGTTGAGACGCGTAAGACAACCAAAAGGGACAAGTGTGAAAAGGAGCTGCATTTGGCAGCCATGACCATGTATTACGCAGTTGGTGTAAACAGAGGACGAGGCCGAAGTCGAAGACGTGGACGTGTGGGAGAGGAGGTCGAAATGGGCCACGCCAGAGCTATGATCCGAATATTTGTTTTTACTGTGGCCAGACTGGACACTGGAAGAAGGACTGTCCACAGCTGAAAAGTGATGAAATTGGGCAAAAGACTGACTGAGGGTGGGAGGCAGGTTCTGGACGTCACGCGGCAGCGGAGCCTCCACTAATGGGTGATAGCACAAACACACTCACACATTTTTCCTGCTCTGTGTAGTGAAGAAACGCTTGCCGACTGTGATTCACGTAGTAAAGTTTTGCATGCTATTTCCGTCCTAGAGCAAAGATATTTCTCTCAGAATATAGGAACTTATGTTCATCAGTAGTGACGTCAGGGGAGTTTGATTGTCCTCCAAAGTTAAGTGGAAACCACGTTTACTGTATGTCTGCATCAGGCCAGGTTGTGAAGGAGAAAATGACAATGCCCATTGCGTGTTGTCACTCCCGATGAGCTCTCCTTCAAACACTCATTTTTGTTATCAGAGTTGTGTCCCATTAACCTGATGGGCTGTGATCTCATGTGTAAATTAGGCATTATTTTAACTTCTACACCAGAGGGTGTTAAGGTTATGTTACAGCCTGACAAAGTTTTCACAGCAGTGCAGTTTGATTCATCGGCACTTACATATGCTTATGAGTGGAAACTTCCCAGCTCTCCTTTTTCACAACAACTAGTGGAAGAAGCAAAAGCGTTAGTTTCACCCCTTTCTGATTTCATGCAACCTACTGATTTGCACTGCACATCACACATTTCTTTGGGGCCTGACAATGACTATGAGAAGAAGTGAAAAAATATGTGCGCCTACTTTATTGGCTGTGTCGCTCACTCCAGAGCACTTCGATTTTTTTAATGTTTGTGGTACTCGCCCTCACATGTCCTTGGCCAAACGTACACACAGGCAGTGACAAGGTGTGGGAGAGTTTGTTGCTACATGTCAGAAATAAATGGAGTGGACCGTTTCACCTGCTGATCCAAATTTGATGTTTTCTGAACGATTGTCAGCATACAAAAAAACATTTTTGAGTACAATGCATTGTCAAAGAACTGTGGACTTAATTCCTATCACAGAATCACATTTTGAAGCATGTTTTTTATCTGAAACAGATTTGTCTTCGATACCCATGTTGGCTGAAGTGCCCAATGATCTTTGGGCTAAGAGCAAATATGATGTGGGGTTGATAAAAGGCTGTGAACCAGTAATTGTCACCCCTAAATCAGACTTTTGTCCATGTAAAAAACAATACCCTTTTAAGCCTGAAGCAATTAAAGGGATTAAACCTGTTTTTCAATCTTTTCAGAAAACAGGCATTATTGTTCCTTTTGAAAATTCACCTGTGCTTACTCCATTGATTCCTGTTAAAAAGATTAAAGATGCTGGCCAGCCAGATGAATGGCGTTTTGTACAGGACCTCCAAGCAGTGAATGCTGCAGTTCAGCCACATGCTCCTACTGTGCCCAACCCACACACTATTTTGTCTCAAATTACATCAGATGCACAGTTTTTCTCAGTGGTTGACTTGTCGCCAGTGCACCCTGATAGCCCATTTTGGTTTGCTTTTTAGTTTGAAGGGAGATCTTGGACTTTTACCCGGTTATGCCAGGGGTACTGTGAAAGTCCCACTATTTACAATGCTGCCCTCAAAGCTAGTCTGGATTAACTTCAATCAACCACAGGCTCTGCTCTTTTGCAGTATGTGGATGACATCCTTTTATGTAGTCCATCTAAACAACAGTGTGAAAAAGACAGTGAATCTGTTGAAACATCTTCATTCTTATGGCCATAAAGCCAGCCTTTCTAATTTACAGTTTGTACAGGACGAAGTCACCTTTTTGGGTCATGTGATTTCTAAGGATGGGCGCTCACTTTCTCCTAAACGTGTTGCTGCAGTTCAGATCATTCCTAAACCGGTTACTAAAAAACAGCTTATGTCATTCTTAGGTATAACATCTTACTGCAGGAACTTTATTCCTAACTACTCTTTTCTCGAAGCTCTCTTAGGTGCTCTTATCCATGGTAAAGGCCTCCAGTCAGCTGATCGTGTTCCATGGACTCCTGAGGCTGAATCAGCCTTTAGTCAGCTTAAGCTGGCTCTTCAAACAGCACCAACACTTGGCATTCCAGATCCTCATAAACCTTTCATACAGGCAGTTGATGAGAAGCATGGTTGTATGACATCTGTTCTTATGCAGGAACATGGGGCAGGCAAAGGCCAGTGGCTCATTTCTCAGCAAAACTGGACTCTGTGGCTGCAGGCCTGCCTGGTTGTCTTCGTGTTGTTGCAGCTGCAGAGAAAGCTGTCCTGGCCTCCCAAGATATTGTGGGCTACGCTAATTTGACTGTTTTGGTTCCTCATGCTGTTGCCATTATTCTTCTCGAGCAGAAAACTTCACATCTTTCAACTGCTCGTTGGCTCAGATACACCTCTGTGATATGCCAAATGTCACTGTTAAACGTTGTACTGTTCTGAATCCTGCTACTTTGCTTCCGACTCCTGAGGATGGGGAGCCTCATGACTGTGAAGCTGTTTTGGAACAAGTTTGTACACCCCGACCTGATCTTTTAGAGACTCCTCTTCCAAACTCTGACATGATTCTTTTTGTAGATGGATCAGCTTTGCGTGATCCAGCCACAGGTACTAACTGTGTTTGGTTTGCAGTATGTTCTTCACATGACACTTTGTTGTCTGGTTCTCTTCCTAAACATTTCTCTGCTCAAACTACTGAGCTTATTGCACTTACTGAAGCTTGTAAGTTGGCAGCTGGTAAGTCTGTCACTATTTACACAGATTCCAGATATGCTTTTGGTGTTGTTCATGACTTTGGTGCGCTGTGGAAACACAGGCATTTCCTTAAATCAGATGGTAAAACTATTCTGAACTCCAAGCAGGTTTCTGATCTTCTTGATGCGATCCTTTTGCCTACAGCAATCTCGGTCTGTAAGTGTGCGGCTCACACTAACTCAGACAATCCTGTTGCTTGTGGCAATGCCAGAGCTGATGCTGCAGCTAAGCAAGCAGCTAAATCTTTTCCTGTTTTCTCTTCCCTCTCTTTGCAGGCAGAAGACTCCCTCACAGATCTCCATGCTTTGCAAACTTTTGCCTCTGCAGATGAAATTTGGTCCTCTGGACGCATTTGGTCCTCTGTGGGTGCAACTCATATGGATGGTGTTTGGATGGGACCTAATGGTAAACCCTGTCTACCTAAACATTTTTTTCCTCATTTTTCAAAATTGACACATGGGTTGGACCATGTGTCAAAAGGGGGGATGCTGAATGCACTCACTGCTCAGTGGTTCACAAAAGGGTTCAGTTCATATGCGCAAAAATACTGTCAGTCATGTATGGTTTGTGCCACACATAATGTAGGAAAGGCATTACACACATCGCAAGTTGCACACCCTCCACCAGAGAAACCTTTTGAACATTTGATGATGGATTTTGTTGAACTCACACCAGCTGAAGGAAAGAAATATGCACTAGTAATAGTGGACGTGTTTAGTAAATGGGTTGAAGTTTTCCCTGCAAAACATGCAAACAGTAATGCAGTGACTAAAGCACTGCTAAACAGAAATCATTCCTAGATGGGGCATTCCAGAGAAGATCAGCAGTGATAATGGCACACATTTTGTAAACACTGCATTGACTGAGGTTGGTAAATTCCTGGGAATAACCTTGCGCACACATTGTGCTTATCATCCACAGAGTGGAGGTGCTGTGGAAAGAGAAAATGGTACATTAAAGTCCAAGTTAGCCAAATGTTGTGAAGAAACAGGTCTGCCATGGACAAAAGCATTACCTATTGTGCTTACCTACATGAGAATGAGAATCAGAGCTCAAGTGAATCTCAGCGCATTTGAAATTTTATTTGGCAGACCTCCTAACCTGGGATTGGGACCTGTAACCAGACCCCTCCCTTCCACAACTGTTTGTGATGATGCTATGTTGTCTTACTGTCGAAACCTTTCCACTGTTCTATCTCAAGTTTCACAGAAAGTAAAAGCAGCCCTTCCAGCCACAGAAAACACACCACTCCAACCAGATGACAGGTGGAGTGTTACTACTGCAAATCCTGTAGCATTTGTGCCATCAGGGTTTTTTGCTTGACCTGTTGAATAAATATAGTTATTTCTGCATTTTCATAACGTATATCAGTTAAGTCTGGCCTGGGTAAAACACTGATGGTTATTTCTGACATGCAATCATGAGGCTTTCCATCTGTGGGGTAGGTAGCGGTGTGGATGGATTAAGTGTAGCACATCTCTCGACAACAAGGTGTGGCTGTGAAAGAAGAACTGTTATGTAGGAGAGATGTCTGGTAAAGATATTTTGTTAAGTAACCATATCACAGCCACTGCATGAGGTACCTTAAGTGTTAATGGGTGAAATAACACCATTATTGTTGATGCCTGCACTGCCAATGGCTTCTGGCCATTGATTCAAAAGTACGATCTCGTCCCTTTTTCCCCCTTTCAGTGGACACTGGCCCCTAATTACCGCAATTCAGCAGGGGGTCTTTCATTAGGAGTACTGGACTCCCCCGTGCACGGTTTCAGCTCCGACCCTGGAAAGCGGAAAAAACGTTGAGATCTGGTTTGAGGACCCAATTGTTGAGAAAAGTCTCTCAATGAGACTCAGAGTTTCTGGAGTCAGTTAATGCAAATGTTTAATCTTGCAGCAAGTTCAAGAATGTGTGTGTGTATGGGTGTATGTGTGCGAACGTGTGTGAGTTTGTGTGTGTGAGAGTTTAAAGAACCTGTTATCAACAGGCAGGTCTTAACTAGTATGGCACAGGTCCAGCCTGTCTCATCTTTTTTGGAAGGTCCAGCGCTCGGCCGTAACCCTTCTGTCTGTTTGGACTCTCACATACATTCGGTTAATCATAGAAAAACGAGAACAAAACTTTTTAGCCCCTTAAATTCATAAAACAGACATGGTGCAGTTATTTCCATTCTAGAAAATAAGAGTAATCACCACCATTCCTATAAATTCTGGATATTCTAACAATCTGAATCTTTTTTAAATGTTCGATGAAGCCCTTTGCTGTTCTATTTAGAGACTCAGCTGATCATAAACCAAGTTTTGCTCTTGAACCAAGATTCTAAACTCTTCACCTTTTTCATTTCTCAGTTAGTATTCACTTTAAAACTGATTAAAAGAAAAATTAAATGAATGCGTATCAACAAATGTGGGATCTAAACTCTAGTGCTTTCTCTAAAATAATTTCCTTTCTCAATTCAGAAATGTGTGTGTGTAAGTCACAACACCCGTGACACCAAAACGGCTTTCTTTTCTCTCTTTTCTCTACACTCTGCACTGTGAGCACACACACCAAATCAGAAAGGCTTTTTTCTCTCTTTTCTACATTATGGACTGTGGGGACACAAAACCGCTCTCTCTCTTTTTTTTTTTGATTGTGTGCCAGGGCGTTGTCTCACGTATTAGATTATGCTTAAGATACGAATGGGTTTATCAGTCACATCAGAATCCATACATACTGATCCTCCCGTAATAAAATGGTCGGATCTTATCAAACACACTTTGTTTCTTGTGACAAGTCAGCGAAACAGCGTATACACGTCAAGACACTGAATCAAGTTTGCCACAAGAACTCATAAGTTTGGCAGTATTGCTCTGCCGTCAGCAATCATACACCCATTTTATTTTCATGAGACATGTGCAGGCACCTGTTCATCTACTGTTCTATCACTATGAATTAGTTTATCTATTATCAATAAGGATACTTCTACAACTACTATCAAAGTATGTCCGGACTTCTTATGTTGTCAGTTGCTATATATGAATAAGTGGGTTGCTACTGAAAAGCATTAAGCATGTCACACAGCCCAAACATATAACATTTCAGGACACACCACACAGTTAACAACCACAGTGAAGCGTGTCAAAGCCCAAACATGTAACATTCAACAGGACACTTACACAACACATTCAAATCAAACAGTCAGACAACATACAAGAACATATACCCCAGCCGGCATTGCTCCCTGCCTATTTTCCTACAACTCACTATGTGTGCGCACACCTTTATTCACAAACTCTTCAACTTATACTCTTTTACCGAATCTGCTACAGCTCGATTGGCCAAATACCCTTAGATCCTATTTCGGTGAATTTGACATCTGCCTTGTATGTAACAGATTAGCGGTTTAGCAGTTTTAATTTAGTTTGAGTGAAGGAATTCATTTTATAGCAAAATCCGAAATCGTGAAGAACTCATGAAAGTAAGCTTATTCTCGGATTCCTGAAACTTTAGATTTGCTCTTTCTTTTACTGCAAAGTACAACGTTGAGCAGCACTAATGAGTTGTTTCTATTTTTGGCAGGCTTTACCTTTGCGGATGAAGCCCTTTCTGTCTGTGCAAAAGAAATCTTGTTACTGTGCAGAGTGACTTCTCTGAGTAGAGTCGCCTTACTTGTTGCGACTGTGCCGATGTTCGAAGCTGGAGTGCAAAGTTGTTGCTTGAATGGTGCTCGCTGGAGCGTGTGGTAGTGTAAAGTTATACCATTTAAAAGGGCTGAAGAGTGCTCAGTGCAGCGGGTGGGCGGAGGTGCAAAGTGACACTATGGCCATAAAAAGAACACCGCTACAAGTGCGCATTGTGCCAGGAAGGGCCCTCGGACGGGAACCAGTGGACAGTTATCGCTTCTCGGCCTTTTGGCTAAGATCAAGTGTAGTATCTGTTATTATCAGTTTAATGTCTGATATGTCCTCTATGCGAGGACTACATATTAAATGGATTTTTATCAATAGGAGTTGAAAAAGGAGCTTACTCCGTTCACTCCAAGCATTGACCCGGTACTGCAGTGCCGCTGGGAACAGTGCGCTCTCCTCTGCTCTTGTGAAAAAGCAAACAGCGGTGCAGGATGGAAGTTTCTTTTAATCTGCTGAGAAAAGAGAGTGAATGCGAAGCAGACTTTAACACGGCTCTGGGAGCGAGCCGAGTGCGGGCTAACCGGGAGAATTGCTTGAAAGAAACGCGACACCGAATGAGCAGTCAGAACAAAGCCTCAATACGGTGTTCCCGTGTTGTTTGTGGCTGCCTTGTCTTTTGCACAGAGTAAAAGACAAGGCAGCCATCGAATAGGGCCCGATTGTTCCTACTTGGTCAGCCGAGGAGCAAGGGGGGGGAGCAAGCGTCTCAACCAAGCAAAGCTCACCATGGGGAAGGTGGCTATGCCAACTAGCCTGATGCCCTGCTCCCGCAGTGATGGATAATCGTACACTGGTTTCTCTTCATAATGTACAAGTCTTTCGCCTTTTACTAAAGACTCCCGTGGAGAGCAGCACTAATGAATTGTTCCTATTTTTGGCAGGCTTTACCTTTGCGGGTGAAGCCCTTTCTGTCTGTGCAAAAGAAATCTTGTTACTGTGCAGAGTGACTTCTCTGAGTAGAGTCGCCTTACTTGTTGCGACTGTGCCGATGTTGCTTGAATGGTGCTCGCTGGAGCGTGTGGTAGTGTAAAGTTATACCATTTAAAAGGGTTGAAGAGTGCTCAGTGCAGCGGGTGGGCGGAGGTGCAAAGTGACACTATGGCCATAAAAAGAACACCGCTACAAGTGCGCATTGTGCCAGGAAGGGCCCTCGGACGTGAACCAGTGGACAGTTATCGCTTCTCGGCCTTTTGGCTAAGATCAAGTGTAGTATCTGTTCTTATCAGTTTAATGTCTGATATGTCCTCTATGCGAGGACTACATATTAAATGGATTTTTATCAATAGGAGTTGAAAAAGGAGCTTGCTCCGTTCACTCCAAGCATCGACCCGGTACTGCAGTGCCGCTGGGAACGGTGCGCTCTCCTCTGCTCTTGTGAAAAAGCAAGCAGCGGTGCAGGATGGAAGTTTCAGGGAGCCTAAGATGAAACTTTCTTTTAATCTGCTGAGAAAAGAGAGTGAATGCGAAGCAGACTTTAACACGGCTCTGGGAGCGAGCCGAGTGCGGGCTAACCGGGAGAATTGCTTGAAAGAAACGCGACACCGAATGAGCAGTCAGAACAAAGCCTCAATACGGTGTTCCCGTGTTGTTTGTGGCTGCCTTGTCTTTGGCACAGAGTAAAAGACAAGACAGCCATCGAATAGGGCCCGATTGTTCCAACTTGGTCAGCCGAGGAGCAAGGGGGGGGAGCAAGCGTCTCAACCAAGCAAAGCTCACCATGGGGAAGGTGGCTATGCCAACTAGCCTGATGCCCTGCTCCCGCAGTGATGGATAATCGTACTCTGGTTTCTCTTCATAACGTACAAGTCCTTCGCCTTTTACTAAAGACTTCTGTGGAGAGCAGCACTAATGAATTGTTTCTATTTTTGGCAGGCTTTACCTTTGGGGGTGAAGCCCTTTCTGTCTGTGCAAAAGAAATCTTGTTACTGTGCAGAGTGACTTCTCTGAGGAGAGTCGCCTTACTTGTTGCGACTGTGCCGATGTTGCTTGAATGGTGCTCGCTGGAGCGTGCGGTAGTGTAAAGTTATACCATTTAAAAGGGTTGAAGAGTGCTCAGTGCAGCGGGTGGGCGGAGGTGCAAAGTGACACTATGGCCATAAAACGAACACCGCTACAAGTGCGCATTGTGCCAGGA
Organism: Leuresthes tenuis; assembly: GCF_036924035.1. Classification (NCBI taxonomy): domain Eukaryota; kingdom Metazoa; phylum Chordata; class Actinopteri; order Atheriniformes; family Atherinopsidae; genus Leuresthes; species Leuresthes tenuis. The sequence continues at coordinate 31,594,494 of NW_027325358.1, forward strand.
AGGGCCCTCGGACGTGAACCAGTGGACAGATATTGCTTCTCGGCCTTTTGGCTAAGATCAAGTGTAGTATCTGTTCTTATCAGTTTAATATGTGATATGTCTATGCAAGGACTACATATTAAATGGATTTTTATCAATAGGAGTTGAAAAAGGAGCTTGCTCCGTTCACTCCAAGCATCGACCCGGTACTGCAGTGCCGCTGGGAACGGTGTGCTCTCCTCTGCTCTTGTGAAAAAGCAAACAGCGGTGCAGGATGGAAGTTTCTTTTAATCTGCTGAGAAAAGAGAGTGAATGCGAAGCAGACTTTAACACGGCTCTGGGAGCGAGCCGAGTGCGGGCTAACCAGGAGAATTGCTTGAAAGAAACGCGACACCGAATGAGCGGTCAGAACAAAGCCTCAATACGGTGTTCCTGTGGTGTTTTTATAAAATGCGGTGTAAAAAAAGGTGTGAATGCCCCATAGAAAACTAAAAGGTGGAGCGGAAGTGTTCGGCTGCAAGAAGGTGTGAATGTCCGACTATATTTGGTGAAAAGCAGGTGAAGCAAGGTCTGAATGCCCAACCTTACATCATCAAAAGCGAGATCAGAGGTTTTTGGCTGCAAGAAGGCCATAGTTTGCCAAAAGCGGGTAAGGTGCGAATGATCGGCTAAATATCAACAAAAGTGGGGGCGGAGGTCTTCGGATGCAAGTGGGTGTGAATATCCCACCATACAAGTATGGTGGAGAGGAAGCTGTGAATGGCCGACCATAGTTTGCAAAAAGCGGGTGAGAAAAGGTGCGAATGTCCAACCATACATGATCAAAACAGGGAGCGGAGGTGTTTGGCTGCGACAAGGTGTGAATGTCCACCCATAATTAATGAAAAGCAGGCAACAAGTAGGTTCGAATGCCCAACCATACATCATCAAAAGCAGGAGTGGATGTGTTCGGCTACAAGAAGGTTTGAATGTCCGAGCATAGTTTGTAAAAAGCGGGTAAGAAAAGGTTCGAATGCCCGAACATACACCATCAAAAGAGGGAGCGGAGGTGTTCCGCTGTAAGACGGTGTGAATGTCCGACCATAGTTGGTAAAAAGTGGGTATGAAAAGGTTCGAATGCCCAAATTCGGCTGCAAAAAACTGTGTTCGGCTGCAAAAAGGTGTGAATGTTCGACTAAATTTTGTAAAAAGCGGGTAAGACAAGGAGCGAATGCCTGACAATACCCGCTTGTTGCCCGCTTTTCATTAATTATGGGTGGACATTCACACCTTGTCGCAGCCAAACACCTCCGCTCCCTGTTTTGATCATGTATGGTTGGACATTCGCACCTTTTCTCACCCGCTTTTTGCAAACTATGGTCGGCCATTCACAGCTTCCTCTCCACCATACTTGTATGGTGGGATATTCACACCCACTTGCATCCGAAGACCTCCGCCCCCACTTTTGTTGATATTTAGCCGATCATTCGCACCTTACCCGCTTTTGGCAAACTATGGCCTTCTTGCAGCCAAAAACCTCTGATCTCGCTTTTGATGATGTAAGGTTGGGCATTCAGACCTTGCTTCACCTGCTTTTCACCAAATATAGTCGGACATTCACACCTTCTTGCAGCCGAACACTTCCGCTCCACCTTTTAGTTTTCTATGGGGCATTCACACCTTTTTTGACACCGCATTTTATAAAAACACCACAGGAACACCGTATTGAGGCTTTGTTCTGACCGCTCATTCGGTGTCGCGTTTCTTTCAAGCAATTCTCCTGGTTAGCCCGCACTCGGCTCGCTCCCAGAGCTGTGTTAAAGTCTGCTTCGCATTCACTCTCTTTTCTCAGCAGATTAAAAGAAACTTCCATCCTGCACCGCTGCTTGCTTTTTCACAAGAGCAGAGGAGAGCGCACCGTTCCCAGCGGCACTGCAGTACCAGGTCGATGCTTGGAGTGAACGGAGCAAGCTCCTTTTTCAACTCCTATTGATAAAAATCCATTTAATATGTAGTCTTCGCATAGAGGACATATCAGACATTAAACTGATAAGAACAGATACTACACTTGATCTTAGCCAAAAGGCCGAGAAGCGATAACTGTCCACTTGTTCACGTCCGAGGGCCCTTCCTGGCACAATGCGCACTTGTAGCGGTGTTCTTTTTATGGCCATAGTGTCACTTTGCACCTCCGCCCACCCGCTGTACTGAGCACTCTTCAACCCTTTTAAATGGTATAACTTTACACTACCGCACGCTCCAGCGAGCACCATTCAAGCAACATCGGCACAGTCGCAACAAGTAAGGCGACTCTACTCAGAGAAGTCACTCTGCACAGTAACAAGATTTCTTTTGCACAGACAGAAAGGGCTTCACCCGCAAAGGTAAAGCCTGCCAAAAATAGGAACAATTCATTAGTGCTGCTCTCCACAGAAGTCTTTAGTAAAAGGCGAAAGACTTGTACATTATGAAGAGAAACCAGTGTACGATTATCCATCACTGCGGGAGCAGGGCATCAGGCTAGTTGGCATAGCCACCTTCCCCATGGTGAGCTTTGCTTGGTTGAGACGCTTGCTCCCCCCCCTTGCTCCTCGGCTGACCAAGTAGGAACAATCGGGCCCTATTCGATGGCTGCCTTGTCTTTTACTCTGTGCAAAAGACAAGGCAGCCACAAACAACACGGGAACACCGTATTGAGGCTTTGTTCTGACTGCTCATTCGGTGTCGCGTTTCTTTCAAGCAATTCTCCCGGTTAGCCCGCACTCGGCTCGCTCCCAGAGCCGTGTTAAAGTCTGCTTCGCATTCACTCTCTTTTCTCAGCAGATTAAAAGAAACTTCCATCCTGCACCGCTGTTTGCTTTTTCACAAGAGCAGAGGAGAGCGCACTGTTCCCAGCGGCACTGCAGTACCGGGTCGATGCTTGGAGTGAACGGAGTAAGCTCCTTTTTCAACTCCTATTGATAAAAATCCATTTAATATGTAGTCCTCGCATAGAGGACATATCAGACATTAAACTGATAAGAACAGATACTACACTTGATCTTAGCCAAAAGGCCGAGAAGCGATAACTGTCCACTGGTTCCCGTCCGAGGGCCCTTCCTGGCACAATGCGCACTTGTAGCGGTGTTCTTTTTATGGCCATAGTGTCACTTTGCACCTCCGCCCACCCGCTGCACTGAGCACTCTTCAGCCCTTTTAAATGGTATAACTTTACACTACCACACGCTCCAGCGAGCACCATTCAAGCAACAACTTTGCACTCCAGCTTCGAACATCGGCACAGTCGCAACAAGTAAGGCGACTCTACTCAGAGAAGTCACTCTGCACAGTAACAAGATTTCTTTTGCACAGACAGAAAGGGCTTCATCCGCAAAGGTAAAGCCTGCCAAAAATAGAAACAACTCATTAGTGCTGCTCAACGTTGTACTTTGCAGTAAAAGAAAGAGCAAATCTAAAGTTTCAGGAATCCGAGAATAAGCTTACTTTCATGAGTTCTTCACGATTTCGGATTTTGCTATAAAATGAATTCCTTCACTCAAACTAAATTAAAACTGCTAAACCGCTAATCTGTTACATACAAGGCAGATGTCAAATTCACCGAAATAGGATCTAAGGGTATTTGGCCAATCGAGCTGTAGCAGCTTCGGTAAAAGAGTATAAGTTGAAGAGTTTGTGAATAAAGGTGTGCGCACACATAGTGAGTTGTAGGAAAATAGGCAGGGAGCAATGCCGGCTGGGGTATATGTTCTTGTATGTTGTCTGACTGTTTGATTTGAATGTGTTGTGTAAGTGTCCTGTTGAATGTTACATGTTTGGGCTTTGACACGCTTCACTGTGGTTGTTAACTGTGTGGTGTGTCCTGAAATGTTATATGTTTGGGCTGTGTGACATGCTTAATGCTTTTCAGTAGCAACCCACTTATTCATATATAGCAACTGACAACATAAGAAGTCCGGACATACTTTGATAGTAGTTGTAGAAGTATCCTTATTGATAATAGATAAACTAATTCATAGTGATAGAACAGTAGATGAACAGGTGCCTGCACATGTCTCATGAAAATAAAATGGGTGTATGATTGCTGACGGCAGAGCAATACTGCCAAACTTATGAGTTCTTGTGGCAAACTTGATTCAGTGTCTTGACGTGTATACGCTGTTTCGCTGACTTGTCACAAGAAACAAAGTGTGTTTGATAAGATCCGACCATTTTATTACGGGAGGATCAGTATGTATGGATTCTGATGTGACTGATAAACCCATTCGTATCTTAAGCATAATCTAATACGTGAGACAACGCCCTGGCACACAATCAAAAAAAAAAAGAGAGAGAGCGGTTTTGTGTCCCCACAGTCCATAATGTAGAAAAGAGAGAAAAAAGCCTTTCTGATTTGGTGTGTGTGCTCACAGTGCAGAGTGTAGAGAAAAGAGAGAAAAGAAAGCCGTTTTGGTGTCACGGGTGTTGTGACTTACACACACACATTTCTGAATTGAGAAAGGAAATTATTTTAGAGAAAGCACTAGAGTTTAGATCCCACATTTGTTGATACGCATTCATTTAATTTTTCTTTTAATCAGTTTTAAAGTGAATACTAACTGAGAAATGAAAAAGGTGAAGAGTTTAGAAGCTTGGTTCAAGAGCAAAACTTGGTTTATGATCAGCTGAGTCTCTAAATAGAACAGCAAAGGGCTTCATCGAACATTTAAAAAAGATTCAGATTGTTAGAATATCCAGAATTTATAGGAATGGTGGTGATTACTCTTATTTTCTAGAATGGAAATAACTGCACCATGTCTGTTTTATGAATTTAAGGGGCTAAAAAGTTTTGTTCTCGTTTTTCTATGATTAACCGAATGTATGTGAGAGTCCAAACAGACAGAAGGGTTACGGCCGAGCGCTGGACCTTCCAAAAAAGATGAGACAGGCTGGACCTGTGCCATACTAGTTAAGACCTGCCTGTTGATAACAGGTTCTTTAAACTCTCACACACACAAACTCACACACGTTCGCACACATACACCCATACACACACACATTCTTAAACTTGCTGCAAGATTAAACATTTGCATTAACTGACTCCAGCAACTCTGAGTCTCATTGAGAGACTTTTCTCAACAATTGGGTCCTCAAACCAGATCTCAACGTTTTTTCCGCTTTCCAGGGTCGGAGCTGAAACCGTGCACGGGGGAGTCCAGTACTCCTAATGAAAGACCCCCTGCTGAATTGCGGTAATTAGGGGCCAGTGTCCACTGAAAGGGGGAAAAAGGGACGAGATCGTACTTTTGAATCAATGGCCAGAAGCCATTGGCAGTGCAGGCATCAACAATAATGGTGTTATTTCACCCATTAACACTTAAGGTACCTCATGCAGTGGCTGTGATATGGTTACTTAACAAAATATCTTTACCAGACATCTCTCCTACATAACAGTTCTTCTTTCACAGCCACACCTTGTTGTCAAGAGATGTGCTACACTTAATCCATCCACACTGCTACCTACCCCACAGATGGAAAGCCTCATGATTGCATGTCAGAAATAACCATCAGTGGTTTACCCAGGCCAGACTTAACTGATATACGTTATGAAAATGCAGAAATAACTATATTTATTCAACAGGTCAAGCAAAAAACCCTGATGGCACAAATGCTACAGGATTTGCAGTAGTAACACTCCACCTGTCATCTGGTTGGAGTGGTGTGTTTTCTGTGGCTGGAAGGGCTGCTTTTACTTTCTGTGAAACTTGAGATAGAACAGTGGAAAGGTTTCGACAGTAAGACAACATAGCATCATCACAAACAGTTGTGGAAGGGAGGGGTCTGGTTACAGGTCCCAATCCCAGGTTAGGAGGTCTGCCAAATAAAATTTCAAATGGGCTGAGATTCACTTGAGCTCTGATTCTCATTCTCATGTAGGTAAGCACAATAGGTAATGCTTTTGTCCATGGCAGACCTGTTTCTTCACAACATTTGGCTAACTTGGACTTTAATGTACCATTTTCTCTTTCCACAGCACCTCCACTCTGTGGATGATAAGCACAATGTGTGCGCAAGGTTATTCCCAGGAATTTACCAACCTCAGTCAATGCAGTGTTTACAAAATGTGTGCCATTATCACTGCTGATCTTCTCTGGAATGCCCCATCTAGGAATGATTTCTGTTTAGCAGTGCTTTAGTCACTGCATTACTGTTTGCATGTTTTGCAGGGAAAACTTCAACCCATTTACTAAACACGTCCACTATTACTAGTGCATATTTCTTTCCTTCAGCTGGTGTGAGTTCAACAAAATCCATCATCAAATGTTCAAAAGGTTTCTCTGGTGGAGGGTGTGCAACTTGCGATGTGTGTAATGCCTTTCCTACATTATGTGTGGCACAAACCATACATGACTGACAGTATTTTTGCGCATATGAACTGAACCCTTTTGTGAACCACTGAGCAGTGAGTGCATTCAGCATCCCCCCTTTTGACACATGGTCCAACCCATGTGTCAATTTTGAAAAATGAGGAAAAAAATGTTTAGGTAGACAGGGTTTACCATTAGGTCCCATCCAAACACCATCCATATGAGTTGCACCCACAGAGGACCAAATGCGTCCAGAGGACCAAATTTCATCTGCAGAGGCAAAAGTTTGCAAAGCATGGAGATCTGTGAGGGAGTCTTCTGCCTGCAAAGAGAGGGAAGAGAAAACAGGAAAAGATTTAGCTGCTTGCTTAGCTGCAGCATCAGCTCTGGCATTGCCACAAGCAACAGGATCGTCTGAGTTAGTGTGAGCCGCACACTTACAGACCGAGATTGCTGTAGGCAAAAGGATCGCATCAAGAAGATCAGAAACCTGCTTGGAGTTCAGAATAGTTTTACCATCTGATTTAAGGAAATGCCTGTGTTTCCACAGCGCACCAAAGTCATGAACAACACCAAAAGCATATCTGGAATCTGTGTAAATAGTGACAGACTTACCAGCTGCCAACTTACAAGCTTCAGTAAGTGCAATAAGCTCAGTAGTTTGAGCAAAGAAATGTTTAGGAAGAGAACCAGACAACAAAGTGTCATGTGAAGAACATACTGCAAACCAAACACAGTTAGTACCTGTGGCTGGATCACGCAAAGCTGATCCATCTACAAAAAGAATCATGTCAGAGTTTGGAAGAGGAGTCTCTAAAAGATCAGGTCGGGGTGTACAAACTTGTTCCAAAACAGCTTCACAGTCATGAGGCTCCCCATCCTCAGGAGTCGGAAGCAAAGTAGCAGGATTCAGAACAGTACAACGTTTAACAGTGACATTTGGCATATCACAGAGGTGTATCTGAGCCAACGAGCAGTTGAAAGATGTGAAGTTTTCTGCTCGAGAAGAATAATGGCAACAGCATGAGGAACCAAAACAGTCAAATTAGCGTAGCCCACAATATCTTGGGAGGCCAGGACAGCTTTCTCTGCAGCTGCAACAACACGAAGACAACCAGGCAGGCCTGCAGCCACAGAGTCCAGTTTTGCTGAGAAATGAGCCACTGGCCTTTGCCTGCCCCATGTTCCTGCATAAGAACAGATGTCATACAACCATGCTTCTCATCAACTGCCTGTATGAAAGGTTTATGAGGATCTGGAATGCCAAGTGTTGGTGCTGTTTGAAGAGCCAGCTTAAGCTGACTAAAGGCTGATTCAGCCTCAGGAGTCCATGGAACACGATCAGCTGACTGGAGGCCTTTACCATGGATAAGAGCACCTAAGAGAGCTTCGAGAAAAGAGTAGTTAGGAATAAAGTTCCTGCAGTAAGATGTTATACCTAAGAATGACATAAGCTGTTTTTTAGTAACCGGTTTAGGAATGATCTGAACTGCAGCAACACGTTTAGGAGAAAGTGAGCGCCCATCCTTAGAAATCACATGACCCAAAAAGGTGACTTCGTCCTGTACAAACTGTAAATTAGAAAGGCTGGCTTTATGGCCATAAGAATGAAGATGTTTCAACAGATTCACTGTCTTTTTCACACTGTTGTTTAGATGGACTACATAAAAGGATGTCATCCACATACTGCAAAAGAGCAGAGCCTGTGGTTGATTGAAGTTAATCCAGACTAGCTTTGAGGGCAGCATTGTAAATAGTGGGACTTTCACAGTACCCCTGGCATAACCGGGTAAAAGTCCAAGATCTCCCTTCAAACTAAAAAGCAAACCAAAATGGGCTATCAGGGTGCACTGGCGACAAGTCAACCACTGAGAAAAACTGTGCATCTGATGTAATTTGAGACAAAATAGTGTGTGGGTTGGGCACAGTAGGAGCATGTGGCTGAACTGCAGCATTCACCGCTTGGAGGTCCTGTACAAAACGCCATTCATCTGGCTGGCCAGCATCTTTAATCTTTTTAACAGGAATCAATGGAGTAAGCACAGGTGAATTTTCAAAAGGAACAATAACGCCTGTTTTCTGAAAAGATTGAAAAACAGGTTTAATCCCTTTAATTGCTTCAGGCTTAAAAGGGTATTGTTTTTTACATGGACAAAAGTCTGATTTAGGGGTGACAATTACTGGTTCACAGCCTTTTATCAACCCCACATCATATTTGCTCTTAGCCCAAAGATCATTGGGCACTTCAGCCAACATGGGTATCGAAGACAAATCTGTTTCAGATAAAAAACATGCTTCAAAATGTGATTCTGTGGTAGGAATTAAGTCCACAGTTCTTTGACAATGCATTGTACTCAAAAATGTTTTTTTTGTATGCTGACAATCGTTCAGAAAACATCAAATTTGGATCAGCAGGTGAAACGGTCCACTCCATTTCTTTCTGACATGTAGCAACAAACTCTCCCACACCTTGTCACTGCCTGTGTGTACGTTTGGCCAAGGAAATGTGAGGGCGAGTACCACAAACATTAAAAAAATCGAAGTGCTCTGGAGTGAGCGACACAGCCAATAAAGTAGGCGCACATATTTTTTCACTTCTTCTCATAGTCATTGTCAGGCCCCAAAGAAATGTGTGATGTGCAGTGCAAATCAGTAGGTTGCATGAAATCAGAAAGGGGTGAAACTAACGCTTTTGCTTCTTCCACTAGTTGTTGTGAAAAAGGAGAGCTGGGAAGTTTCCACTCATAAGCATATGTAAGTGCCGATGAATCAAACTGCACTGCTGTGAAAACTTTGTCAGGCTGTAACATAACCTTAACACCCTCTGGTGTAGAAGTTAAAATAATGCCTAATTTACACATGAGATCACAGCCCATCAGGTTAATGGGACACAACTCTGATAACAAAAATGAGTGTTTGAAGGAGAGCTCATCGGGAGTGACAACACGCAATGGGCATTGTCATTTTCTCCTTCACAACCTGGCCTGATGCAGACATACAGTAAACGTGGTTTCCACTTAACTTTGGAGGGCAATCAAACTCCCCTGACGTCACTACTGATGAACATAAGTTCCTATATTCTGAGAGAAATATCTTTGCTCTAGGACGGAAATAGCATGCAAAACTTTACTACGTGAATCACAGTCGGCAAGCGTTGCTTCACTACACAGAGCAGGAAAAATGTGTGAGTGTGTTTGTGCTATCACCCATTAGTGGAGGCTCCGCTGCCGCGTGACGTCCAGAACCTGCCTCCCACCCTCAGTCAGCCTTTTGCCCAATTTCATCACTTTTTAGCTGTGGACAGTCCTTCTTCCAGTGTCCAGTCTGGCCACAGTAAAAACAAATATTCGGATCATAGCTCTGGCGTGGCCCATTTCGACCTCCTCTCCCACACGTCCACGTCTTCGACTTCGGCCTCGTCCTCTGTTTACACCAACTGCGTAATACATGGTCATGGTTGCCAAATGCAGCTCCTTTTCACACTTGTCCCCTTTGGTTGTCTTACGCGTCTCAACTTGGTTCTGAGCATGGCGAGCATATCAGCGAACGTCAGCCAAACGAGGACCCTCACACCATCCCACGTAAATGTTCTTTACTTCAGTGGCGACATCTATATAATATTGTCTGGGTCCCGTTAAAACATGTATTTTTCCCATCTAATTCCTTGTTTGCTTTAAAACAAGTATTCCCCATTTTCTATCCCTTCAGTAGCCAACCAGTTTGTATGGAGTACACTGGAGCAACTTGACTGATCAGTAAAACACTGCTTTTGTTGTCACCGCAAGGCTTCCCCCGTCGGTTGTTTCACTGAGACACTACTGAGTAACTACAACTCAACACAGTTTATACACATAACATTCATATACATACTAACAAACAAACAAACAATAATTTATCGCAATTTTCTCATCTCTGTTTGAACGTACACCCAGGTAAATATTCCTGTAGTCTTCTCATACCGACTATGGACCCATTCATTGTTTAACTTCACTGTTTTGCAAATCCTAATTGAATATTACACATTGACATTGAACTTTACTGGATAAGCAGGTCTTCATTGCATTCAGCAGCCTATATGTGAGCATCTATGTGTAAGCTGTTCTTCTTTGCATTTATCAGCAGCAAGCAATTCTTCACTGCACATGCATATGTAAATAGTAAAACAATTCCAATGTGTTAGCGAAACCTTCTATATCACAGTGGTTTCTAAGATCTATTTTAAGTTCTTTGCCATCAGTGAGATGACATAGTTTACAAAGTGTGTCAAATTATCACTGAAGATCTTTTCAGGAATTTCAAATCTAGAAATGAGTTATTTTACGCGTGATTTTGCTACTGAGAGTGCATCTGCTTGTGCACATGGAAATATTTCAGACCATTTGGTAAAAACCTCTGTTGTCACTGAGCAGAATCGTTTCCCTTAACATTAATTTAGTTCAATGAAATCTACACAATAATGAAATAATGAAATCCAAACAAATATGTTGAAAAAGATACACTGGCTTAGGGAATTATCTTCGTTTTGGTCTTAGATTGCCCTGTGGAATGTATTTTGCACATATTTGACCTGCTAGACAAAACTTTATTCATTTATTTATTCTAAAAAAAAAAATTCAATAATTAGTAAAACCATATGCTGTAAAAACCTTGTTCATTATTGCTTCCATCCCTCCTGTTGAGACATGACATGGTGCGTGGCTCAATACTGCAGCATATTTAAACAAATTCTTTGGCAGTATGGTTTTCCTTCCGGTCATTCATACGAGTCTATTGTAGATGGCAATTGAATAACATCTAATAATGCTAAAATATTTGTAGTTTATACATTTAGCTGTGGATGTCAACATACCTGTTTTTCCAATGCTGTGTTAACACATGTACAGTTGAGAAGGCATACTGACTGTCAGTGTAAACGTTAACAACCTTTTTGTTATTTAATTTACAAGCTTCAGTTAAAGCTACCAATTCGACTGCTTGAACAGAGTAATTTTTTGGTAGTGGTTGTTTTAAGAAAACTTCAGTTTCTGTTACTACTGCAAATCCTGTAGCATTTGTGCCATCAGGGTTTTTTGCTTGACCTGTTGAATAAATATAGTTATTTCTGCATTTTCATAACGTATATCAGTTAAGTCTGGCCTGGGTAAAACACTGATGGTTATTTCTGACATGCAATCATGAGGCTTTCCATCTGTGGGGTAGGTAGCAGTGTGACAACAAGGTGTGGCTGTGAAAGAAGAACTGTTATGTAGGAGAGATGTCTGGTAAAGATATTTTGTTAAGTAACCATATCACAGCCACTGCATGAGGTACCTTAAGTGTTAATGGGTGAAATAACACCATTATTGTTGATGCCTGCACTGCCAATGGCTTCTGGCCATTGATTCAAAAGTACGATCTCGTCCCTTTTTCCCCCTTTCAGTGGACACTGGCCCCTAATTACCGCAATTCAGCAGGGGGTCTTTCATTAGGAGTACTGGACTCCCCCGTGCACGGTTTCAGCTCCGACCCTGGAAAGCGGAAAAAACGTTGAGATCTGGTTTGAGGACCCAATTGTTGAGAAAAGTCTCTCAATGAGACTCAGAGTTGCTGGAGTCAGTTAATGCAAATGTTTAATCTTGCAGCAAGTTCAAGAATGTGTGTGTGTATGGGTGTATGTGTGCAAACGTGTGTGAGTTTGTGTGTGTGAGAGTTTAAAGAACCTGTTATCCACAGGCAGGTCTTAACTAGTATGGCACAGGTCCAGCCTGTCTCATCTTTTTTGGAAGGTCCAGCGCTCGGCCGTAACCCTTCTGTCTGTTTGGACTCTCACATACATTCGGTTAATCATAGAAAAACGAGAACAAAACTTTTTAGCCCCTTAAATTCATAAAACAGACATGGTGCAGTTATTTCCATTCTAGAAAATAAGAGTAATCACCACCATTCCTATAAATTCTGGATATTCTAACAATCTGAATCTTTTTTAAATATTCGATGAAGCCCTTTGCTGTTCTGTTTAGAGACTCAGCTGATCATAAACCAAGTTTTGCTCTTGAACCAAGCTTCTAAACTCTTCACCTTTTTCATTTCTCAGTTAGTATTCACTTTAAAACTGATTAAAAGAAAAATTAAATGAATGCCTATCAACAAATGTGGGATCTAAACTCTAGTGCTTTCTCTAAAATAATTTCCTTTCTCAATTCAGAAATGTGTGTGTGTAAGTCACAACACCCGTGACACCAAAACGGCTTTCTTTTCTCTCTTTTCTCTACACTCTGCACTGTGAGCACACACACCAAATCAGAAAGGCTTTTTTCTCTCTTTTCTACATTATGGACTGTGGGGACACAAAACCGCTCTCTCTCTTTTTTTTTTTGATTGTGTGCCAGGGCGTTGTCTCACGTATTAGATTATGCTTAAGATACGAATGGGTTTATCAGTCACATCAGAATCCATACATACTGATCCTCCCGTAATAAAATGGTCGGATCTTATCAAACACACTTTGTTTCTTGTGACAAGTCAGCGAAACAGCGTATACACGTCAAGACACTGAATCAAGTTTGCCACAAGAACTCATAAGTTTGGCAGTATTGCTCTGCCGTCAGCAATCATACACCCATTTTATTTTCATGAGACATGTGCAGGCACCTGTTCATCTACTGTTCTATCACTATGAATTAGTTTATCTATTATCAATAAGGATACTTCTACAACTACTATCAAAGTATGTCCGGACTTCTTATGTTGTCAGTTGCTATATATGAATAAGTGGGTTGCTACTGAAAAGCATTAAGCATGTCACACAGCCCAAACATATAACATTTCAGGACACACCACACAGTTAACAACCACAGTGAAGCGTGTCAAAGCCCAAACATGTAACATTCAACAGAACACTTACGCAACACATTCAAATCAAACAGTCAGACAACATACAAGAACATATACCCCAGCCGGCATTGCTCCCTGCCTATTTTCATACAACTCACTATGTGTGCGCACACCTTTATTCACAAACTCTTCAACTTATACTCTTTTACCGAAGCTGCTACAGCTCGATTGGCCAAATACCCTTAGATCCTATTTCGGTGAATTTGACATCTGCCTTGTATGTAACAGATTAGCGGTTTAGCAGTTTTAATTTAGTTTGAGTGAAGGAATTCATTTTATAGCAAAATCCGAAATCGTGAAGAACTCATGAAAGTAAGCTTATTCTCGGATTCCTGAAACTTTAGATTTGCTCTTTCTTTTACTGCAAAGTACAACGTTGAGCAGCACTAATGAGTTGTTTCTATTTTTGGCAGGCTTTACCTTTGCGGATGAAGCCCTTTCTGTCTGTGCAAAAGAAATCTTGTTACTGTGCAGAGTGACTTCTCTGAGTAGAGTCGCCTTACTTGTGCCGATGTTCGAAGCTGGAGTGCAAAGTTGTTGCTTGAATGGTGCTCGCTGGAGCGTGTGGTAGTGTAAAGTTATACCATTTAAAAGGGCTGAAGAGTGCTCAGTGCAGCGGGTGGGCGGAGGTGCAAAGTGACACTATGGCCATAAAAAGAACACCGCTACAAGTGCGCATTGTGCCAGGAAGGGCCCTCGGACGTGAACCAGTGGACAGATATCGCTTCTCGGCCTTTTGGCTAAGATCAAGTGTAGTATCTGTACTTATCAGTTTAATATGTGATATGTCTATGCAAGGACTACATATTAAATGGATTTTTATCAATAGGAGTTGAAAAAGGAGCTTGCTCCGTTCACTCCAAGCATCGACCCGGTACTGCAGTGCTGCTGGGAACGGTGCGCTCTCCTCTGCTCTTGTGAAAAAGCAAACAGCGGTGCAGGATGGAAGTTTCTTTTAATCTGCTGAGAAAAGAGAGTGAATGCGAAGCAGACTTTAACACGGCTCTGGGAGCGAGCCGAGTGCGGGCTAACCAGGAGAATTGCTTGAAAGAAACGCGACACCGAATGAGCGGTCAGAACAAAGCCTCAATACGGTGTTCCTGTGGTGTTTTTATAAAATGCGGTGTAAAAAAAGGTGTGAATGCCCCATAGAAAACTAAAAGGTGGAGCGGAAGTGTTCGGCTGCAAGAAGGTGTGAATGTCCGACTATATTTGATGAAAAGCAGGTGAAGCAAGGTCTGAATGCCCAACCTTACATCATCAAAAGCGAGATCAGAGGTTTTTGGCTGCAAGAAGGCCATAGTTGGCCAAAAGCGGGTAAGGTGCGAATGATCGGCTAAATATCAACAAAAGTGGGGGCGGAGGTCTTCGGATGCAAGTGGGTGTGAATATCCCACCATACAAGTATGGTGGAGAGGAAGCTGTGAATGGCCGACCATAGTTTGCAAAATGCGGGTGAGAAAAGGTGCGAATGTCCAACCATACATGATCAAAACAGGGAGCGGAGGTGTTTGGCTGCGACAAGGTGTGAATGTCCACCCATAATTAATGAAAAGCGGGCAACAAGTAGGTTCGAATGCCCAACCATACATCATCAAAAGCAGGAGTGGATGTGTTCGGCTACAAGAAGGTTTGAATGTCCGAGCATAGTTTGTAAAAAGCGGGTAAGAAAAGGTTCGAATGCCCGAACATACACCATCAAAAGAGGGAGCGGAGGTGTTCCGCTGTAAGACGGTGTGAATGTCCGACCATAGTTGGTAAAAAGTGGGTATGAAAAGGTTCGAATGCCCAAATTCGGCTGCAAAAAAGTGTGTTCGGCTGCAAAAAGGTGTGAATGTTCGACTAAATTTTATAAAAAGCGGGTAAGACAAGGTGCGAATGTCCGAACATACACCATCAAAAGAGGGAGCGGAGGTGTTCCGCTGTAAGATGCTGCGAATGTCCGGCCATAGTTGGTAAAAAGCGGGTAAGAAAAGGTTAAAAAACCCGACTGTACACAATCAATAGCGGAAGCGGAGTTGTTCGGCTACAAGAAGGTGTGAAAGTCCACCAATAATTACTGAAAAATGGGTAAGAAAAGACGTGAATGCCCAACTATACATCATCAAAAGCAGAAGTGGATGTGTTCGGCCACAAGAAGGTTTGAATGTCCGACCATAGTTTGTAAAAGGCGGGTAAGAAAAGGTTCGAATGCCCGTACATACACAATCAAAAGAGGGAGCGGAGGTGTTTCGCTGCAAGAAGGTGTGAATGTCCGAGCATAGTTTGTAGAAAGTGGGTAAGAAAAGGTTCGAATGCCAGAACATACACCATCAAAAGAGGGAGCGGAGGTGTTCCGCTGTAAGAAGGTGTGAATGTCCGACCATAGTTGGTAAAAAGCGGGTAAGAAAAGGTTCGAATGCCAAAATATACACCATCAAAAGCGGAAGCCGAGGTGTTCGGCTGCAAGTAGGTGTGAATGTCAGATCATAATTTGCAAAAAGCTGATGAGAAAGGTGTGAATGACCGACAATAATTGCTGAAAAATGTGTTAGAAAAGGTAAGAATGCCGGACCATTCATCATCAAAAGCGGGAGAAGAGGTGTTCGGCTGCAAGAAGCTGTGAATGTCCAGCCATAATTACTCAAAAACGGGTAAGAAAAGGTAGTATTGCCAGACCAAAAAAGGGAGCGGAGGTTCTCCGCTGTAAGAAGGTGTGAATATCCGACCATAATTGGTAAAAAGCGGGTAAGAAAAGGTGCGAATGCCCGACAATGTATGATCAAAAGAGGGAACGGAGGTTTTCGGCTGCAAGAAGGTCTAAATGTCCAACCATAATTTGTAAAAACTGGGGAAGAAAAAGGCTCAGAAGCCCAACTATACACCATCAAAAGCGGGAGCGGAGGTGTTCAACTGCAAGAAGGTCTGAATGTCCATCAATAATTGCTAGAAAACATGAAAAAAAATTTTCGAATATCCAACCGCACATGATCATAAGTGGGAGAGGAGGTGTTCAGCTGCAAGAAGGTGTGAATGTCCACCCATAATTCCTCAAAAATGGGTAAAAAAAAAGGTGCGAATGCCCAACCATACATCATCAAAAGCAGGACTGGATGTGTTAGGCTACAAGAAGGTTTGAATGTAAGAGCATAGTTTGTAAAAAGCGGGTAAGAAAAGGTTCGAATGCCCGAACATACACAATCAAAAGAGGGAGCGGAGGTGTTCCGCCATAAGAAGGTGTGAATGTCCGACCGTAGTTGGTTAAAATACCCGACTGTACACAATCAATAGCGGGAGCGAATGTGTTCGGCTACAAGGTGTGAATGGCCGACCATTTTTTGTAAATAGCGGGTAAGAAAAGGTGCGAATGCCCAACAATGTATGATCAAAAGAGGGAGCGGAGGTTTTCGGCTAAAAGAAGGTCTGAATGTCCAACCATAATTTGTAAAAACCGGGGAAGAAAAGGCTCGAAAGCCCGACTATACACCATCAGAAGCGGGAGCAGAGGGGTTCAGCTGCAAGAATGTCTGAATGTCCATCAATAATTGCTAGAAAACATGAAAGAAAATTTTCGAATATCAAACCGCACATGATCATATGCGGGAGAGGAGGTGTTCAGCTGCAAGAAGGTGTGAATGTCCACCCATAATTCCTGAAAAATGGGTAAAAAAAGGTGCGAATGCCCAACCATACATCATCAAAAGCATGTGTGAATGTCAGATCATAATTTGCAAAAACCTGATTGTGTGCAGCTGAACACCTCTGCTCCCGCTTTTGATGGTGTATAGTCGGGCTTTCGAGGCTTTTCTTCAACGGTGTTTACAAATTATGGTTGGAAATTCAGACCTTGCAGCCGAACACCTCCGCTCCCTCTTTTGATCATACATTGTCAGGCATTCGCACCTTGTCTTACCCGCTTTTTACAAACCATGGTCGGACTTTCACACCTTCTTGTAGCCGAACACATACGCTCCCACTATTGATTGTGTACAGTCGGGTATTTTAACCTTTTCTTACCCGCTTTTTACCAACTATGGTCGGACATTCCATTGCATGCAATACTCTCCCATGGTCCTGATTCATTACCCAAATCCCTTGGTCTCTGATGACCGCTGTGCTTGCTGACTTTCTCAAGGATGCGGTGTACAAAATCATCAGTCCCTTCACCAGGTTTCTGTTTGCAGGTGTAAATGTGGGACATATTGATTTTGGTTGGAAATTGAGTGGTGATGGCTTGACACAGTCTTTGGATGGCTGCTTCATATTGAGCGTTATCATTATGTCCTCGTTCACTGTTGGTAGGTCGCAAATCCAGTTGTAGCATACTGGCCTCTATTTTGCCGAGGTCGGTCGGTTTGAACTTTTTTGCCAATATGCGACGCAATTCAACCCCAGTCAGGCAGAATTGTGCGCAGAAATCTCGCAACTCGTCAGCAAAATGGGGTCCAGAAATCTCTGGATCTGGTAAGCATTGTTATGCTTCCATGATGTCAGTCTCAGTCCAGGGTCGATAAACCAGTAATGGTCCAGTGGGAACTGCAACTTTAACCATAGGCATGGTTTGAATCTGGTTTTGTTTTTTCTCACGTTTAGATCTCTGAAGTCCAGATTGTGGGTAAAGGATTTTTGTCACTTGCGTTAAAAGTTCTTGGGCAGGTACGCTGGAGAACCAAACGTCTTCCTTTTCCTCATCATCAGACCTCAATTTCTTCCCGAGGGAGGATGGAAGAAGTCCCTTCTTCCCGAGAGCCAGAGGCTTGTGGCAGGGCTGGCTGTTGTTGTTGCAGGCGTCGTGGAGGGCAGGAGTCCAGGTCTGGATCCGGCACAGCTAATACTAAATTATTATCATCATTCCGTCATGGCATTTGTTTAACATTTTCCTTTCTTTCTCTTAATACACTTTATTTTTTCCAAAATTCTATACCTTTCTTACTTCTTATTTAAACTTAATTTTCTTTTTTTTGCTTCATCTCTTTCTCATATTTGCAAAACTTTTCTTCTAATTTTCTTATTTCTAACATACTAAAAGAACCTTCAGGTGGAAAACCTCTGGACCATATGTCTTTTTCATTTCATCATGCTCAGGTCCCCCGGTAGGGTCAAAAGTCTGAGATCTACTGTTTCCCATTCTCAGACTTGGAATGGGGAAATATATTCCTTCACTCAAAGGACGTCTCCAATGAGGACCTTAATCTGTACTCACACTTCTTCGGAGTACTTCACACTTCTTCGGACTGCTTCAAAAGTTTCACTTACCCATGAAATCTCTGTCTCACTAATGACACAACCGGGAAACCCTCTTTTATTCAAATAAAAACTAAAAAGCAGTCCTATCGTCTCAGACTATCATATTTCAAAAATGATCCCAGCGCTGGTATTCAGGAAAAGGACCTGCCAGTCCTCTCTCTCAGAAAAGGCCTTGGAGGTATGAGGCTGGAACAGCTACTTCAGTCCAGGCTGGCCATGCACTGCGATCCGGTCCAGAGACACCAGTCGAGGGATCCTGTTCGTGACGCCAAAATTGTGGTGGAAATTTAGTAACGCACAGAGTCAGTTATTTTCTTCTGAGGAGATAAGAGGCTTTAATAATAATATCTTGAAAGAGAGAACAACACAGTACAGAATACAGAGTTGCTATGACCACTGAAGTAAAAACACACAGTTATATTGCCCGCTCATCACGTCATCTGTCTTTGTTTGATAGTTGATTGTTCTTCTAACTTTCCTCCCCAACCATCAGTTTAGGTTACCCAAAAGGAGTGTATTGCTCCATCACAAGTATGCTTCTTTCACATACAGGGTAATATGAAGAATTTTATGCCTGAAACCTATTTAGACATGCAAAAATATGAAGGACAAAGCAGTTTTAACTTGGTTTGAGTGAAGGAATTCATTTTATAACAAAATCTGAAATTGTGTAGAACTCGTGAAAATAAGCTTATTCTCGGATTCCTAAAGGTTTAGTGTTGTTCTTTCCTATCCTGCAAAGTACAACGTTCTTTTTTGTTTAAAGCTATTTAGACATGGATAAATATGAAGGACAAAGCAGTTTTAACTTGGTTTGAGTGAAGGAATTAATTTTATATCAAAATCCGGAATTGTGTAGAACTCGTGAAAAGAAGCTTATTCTTGAATTCCTGAAAAAATTTAGTGTTGTTGTTTCCTATCCTGAAAAGTACTACGTTTGTTTTTGTTTAAAGCTATTTAGACATGGATAAATATGAAGTACAAAGCAGTTTTAACTTGGTTTGAGTGAAGGAATTCATTTTATATCAAAATCCAATATTGTGTAGAACTCGTCAAACGACGCTTATTCTCGGATTCCTGAAAAGGTTTAGTGTTGTTCTTTCCTATCCTGCAAAGTACAACGTTCTTTTTTGTTTAAAGCTATTTAGACATGGATAAATATGAAGGACAAAGCAGTTTTAACTTGGTTTGAGTGAAGGAATTCATTTTATATCAAAATCCGAAATTGTGTAGAACTCGTGAAAATAAGCTTATTCTCGGATTCCTAAAGGTTTAGTGTTGTTGGCAGCAGAATTGTAGTCTGAATACCTTTATGCCAAACAGATTTGCTTTGCCAAGGGAAGTTTTTTAAATGTTTATTGTTTATGTTTACAGAGACTGGCTGCAATAGGCATCCCCGCTACCTGGGACCCAACACAGGGCAGGAGGGCCTGATGTCCATCAGGCTCGGGGCCTGCAGTCACCATATTCCGGGAGCTACTGTACCCCCAGAAGGAACCAATCCCGCCCCACACCACTCAACCCAACCCCACCCCGGAGGACCTCTACAAAAACAAACAAACAACAACAAAAATCAAACAAACAAACAAACAAATCACCCGGTCACACCAGTCGCAGCAGCCCGGGCCTGAGACCCACCATCACCCAGGCCCCCCCAGGCCCCTCCCAACAGGGGAAAAGCACACCCCCACACAGACCCCCTCCCCCTCACCGCACGCCTCAACACCCTAAAAAAAACAACCACCTGCGGACACCTTGGAGTTCCCAGAGCAACAAGCCCGGCACCAGGACCTGCACCAACCCACGCATACTGTGGCATGTCCAGGGCAACCCAGACCCCCCAGGCACAGGCAGGGCCCCGCCCCGGGCACAAGGCAGCGGCAAGCCACCAGGTCAAGGCCCAGCTCCACCACCCACGCCAGAGCGGCCCGGTCACCCGGTACAGAGCCAGCAGCCACCACCCCAAGGCCCCTAAGGGACCCCGCCCCACACCGCAAGACAGCCCAACCCGCAAGCCCCCAAAACTGCCCTCCAAGCCTGACACACAGTGCCCCCTAGCAATGACCAAACCGGTCCCCACGATCCGAGAGACCACCAGACGCCCGAAGCCACACAGCCCCCCCCAGCACACACTCAACCGCCCAGAGCGATTTCTAAACTGGTTAATACACAGATTGTTCTTCGCTTTCCAGTTCATGAGAATAGTTTTCTTTGCTATACATAACACTGTGAGGATCATGTGTGCTAAGCTAAATTCCACGTTGATGTTGTCTAAGTCACCCAGTATGCACAGTGTGGGGCATGCAGGAATGCTACACTTTAGCCATGTTGATAGGTCCGCACAGACTTCAAGCCAGAACTTCTGGACAGGCGCACAAAACCACAAAGCGTGTGCATAATCATCAGATGTGTTATCTGTGCAATGTGAGCAGATGTTTGAGTGTGTTAGACCCATCCTGAACATCCTTTAAGCTGTATAGTGTGTTCTATGAAGAATTTTGTATTGTATGAGCTGTAAATTAGGATTTTGAGTCATTCTGAAGGTGTTCAAACATATTTGTGGCCAGAAGCTATGACTAGAACTGATGGATAAATCTGCCTCCCATTTTGAGGACGGTAGAGACATTGTGTCATCTATCTTAGACAATAATTTATATATTTTTGATAGTAGTTTTGGGGTGCAGATGCTTAGAAATTCTGCTACCCTAATCGGGAGTTGTAAGTCTGGTTGGTGGAGGATATATTTCTTTGTTATTATAGACTTAAGTTGTTGATATTCTAGGAATTTATTGCTGCCTATCTCATGTTGTGATATGAGCTCATCAAATGAAATAAAATGTCCATTTTGGATTATATGTTCCAGATGTTTGATTCCTTTGATCTTCCACAGAGTAAAGTTTAGCATTTTTTTGTTTTGCAGGATGTCAGGATTGTTCCAGATGGGTGTAAGCTTACACGGGACAAGTGAAGACTTTGTTATTTTAAGAAATTCCCACCAGGCTGTCAGAGAGGTGCTGATGTTAATGCTTTTGAAACATTTGTGATGTTTTACGTTTTGACTAATAAGTGGCAGGTCAGAGATTTCCAGATTATCACACAATGCTTGTTCTATATTTATCCATGTTCATCTATTGGGCTAGGTTTAAACCATTTTGATATATACCGTAACCTATTGGCTAAGGAATAGTGCTGAAAATTAGGTAAATCTAATCCACCACTGTCCTTGGTCTTCTGTAGGGTTTTTAAACTAATACGTGGTGGTTTGTTTTTCCACAGAAATTTGGAGATGCATGAATCTAGTGACTTAAACCAAGTAGCAGGTTGGTTTTATGGGGATCATTGAGAACAAATAGTTAACTTTTGGTAGTATCATCATTTTAATGGTTGTAACTCTCCCCATAAGTGATATAGGTAAGGACTTCCAACGAGAGAGATTGTCCTCTACTGTCTTTAATAATTGCACATAAATTAGCTTTGTTAGCTCTGAGAGCCTGGAGGAAATGTTTATGCCTAAATATCTAATATTTCCTGACTGTAAAGTGATCGCAGGTATATTCTGGACCCTACAGTCAGAAAGTGCTGAGAATTTATTTATGAGTGTGATCGTGTGAGTGAGAGACGTCTGTGAGTTCTGAAGGAAAAGTAATACATCATCAGCATAAAGACTTATTTTATTCTCAATATTTTGGGGTTGGTTGTCTTTAATATTTCTATCTTGTCTGATAGCAGCTGCTTAAGGTTTGATGAAAATAGCAAAAAGTGAGGGAGAAAGTGAGCAACCCTGTCTTGTACTTCTCTGCAGACTGAAGCTTGGAGAAGTTTGATCATTTGTCCTGACACTTGCATTTGGGGAGTCAGTTATTTTCTTGTGAGGAGATAAGAGGCTTTAATAATAATATCTTGCAAGAGAGAACAACACAGTACAGAATACAGAGTTGCTCTGACCACTGAAGCAAAAACACACAGTTATATTGCCCGCTCATCACGTCATCTGTTTTTGGGTATAATTGATTGTTCTTCTAACTTTCCTCCCCAACCATCAGTTGAGGTTACCCAGACACACTCGTAAATACCAGCCTAACCCTGTCCCCCCTAAAGTGCAGCTATCTCATTATAACAAGCCCACCATTGTAAAGAGGAATTTAAGAAAACAGGGCAGGGTGGTACCTTGCAGCTCGGTCATTTGCAGGTTATACACAGTAACACTCAATACAATGCATATAAGAATTATTTTCCATTACATTCCTCCCTTTTGATTATAATAATACCATTATATTAATCAACCCAAAAGAAACAAGGAAAATAATAACTTTATCTGTAAAACATCAGCCTGCATTTGCACACAACGTGAGTTTAAAATGGAGGCATCATATTAATAAAGGGTCCAATGATAAACAATCAAAACATGAACAATTAAACATGATTATCTTCATCCCTCTCTAAGTCAGCGTCACTAGAGGAAAAATTTTGAAAGCAAGAAAGTTATTTGAGTCATTTGGTCTTTTTCACACTGTTGTTTAGATGGACTACATAAAAGGATGTCATCCACATACTGCAAAAGAGCAGAGCCTGTGGTTGATTGAAGTTAATCCAGACTAGCTTTGAGGGCAGCATTGTAAATAGTGGGACTTTCACAGTACCCCTGGCATAACCGGGTAAAAGTCCAAGATCTCCCTTCAAACTAAAAAGCAAACCAAAATGGGCTATCAGGGTGCACTGGCGACAAGTCAACCACTGAGAAAAACTGTGCATCTGATGTAATTTGAGACAAAATAGTGTGTGGGTTGGGCACAGTAGGAGCATGTGGCTGAACTGCAGCATTCACCGCTTGGAGGTCCTGTACAAAACGCCATTCATCTGGCTGGCCAGCATCTTTAATCTTTTTAACAGGAAACAATGGAGTAAGCACAGGTGAATTTTCAAAAGGAACAATAACGCCTGTTTTCTGAAAAGATTGAAAAACAGGTTTAATCCCTTTAATTGCTTCAGGCTTAAAAAGGTATTGTTTTTTACATGGACAAAAGTCTGATTTAGGGGTGACAATTACTGGTTCACAGCCTTTTATCAACCCCACATCATATTTGCTCTTAGCCCAAAGATCATTGGGCACTTCAGCCAACATGGGTATCGAAGACAAATCTGTTTCAGATAAAAAACATGCTTCAAAATGTGATTCTGTGGTAGGAATTAAGTCCACAGTTCTTTGACAATGCATTGTACTCAAAAATGTTTTTTTGTATGCTGACAATCGTTCAGAAAACATCAAATTTGGATCAGCAGGTGAAACAGTCCACTCCATTTCTTTCTGACATGTAGCAACAAACTCTCCCACACCTTGTCACTGCCAGTGTGTACGTTTGGCCAAGGAAATGTGAGGGCGAGTACCACAAACATTAAAAAAATCGAAGTGCTCTGGAGTGAGCGACACAGCCAATAAAGTAGGCGCACATATTTTTTCACTTCTTCTCATAGTCATTGTCAGGCCCCAAAGAAATGTGTGATGTGCAGTGCAAATCAGTAGGTTGCATGAAATCAGAAAGGGGTGAAACTAACGCTTTTGCTTCTTCCACTAGTTGTTGTGAAAAAGGAGAGCTGGGAAGTTTCCACTCATAAGCATATGTAAGTGCCGATGAATCAAACTGCACTGCTGTGAAAACTTTGTCAGGCTGTAACATAACCTTAACACCCTCTGGTGTAGAAGTTAAAATAATGCCTAATTTACACATGAGATCACAGCCCATCAGGTTAATGGGACACAACTCTGATAACAAAAATGAGTGTTTGAAGGAGAGCTCATCGGGAGTGACAACACGCAATGGGCATTGTCATTTTCTCCTTCACAACCTGGCCTGATGCAGACATACAGTAAACGTGGTTTCCACTTAACTTTGGAGGACAATCAAACTCCCCTGACGTCACTACTGATGAACATAAGTTCCTATATTCTGAGAGAAATATCTTTGCTCTAGGACGGAAATAGCATGCAAAACTTTACTACGTGAATCACAGTCGGCAAGCGTTTCTTCACTACACAGAGCAGGAAAAATGTGTGAGTGTGTTTGTGCTATCACCCATTAGTGGAGGCTCCGCTGCCGCGTGACGTCCAGAACCTGCCTCCCACCCTCAGTCAGCCTTTTGCCCAATTTCATCACTTTTCAGCTGTGGACAATCCTTCTTCCAGTGTCCAGTCTGGCCACAGTAAAAACAAATATTCGGATCATAGCTCTGGCGTGGCCCATTTCGACCTCCTCTCCCACACGTCCACGTCTTCGACTTCGGCCTCGTCCTCTGTTTACACACACTGCGTAATACATGGTCATGGCTGCCAAATGCAGCTCCTTTTCACACTTGTCCCTTTTGGTTGTCTTACGCGTCTCAACTTGGTTATGAGCATGGCGAGCATATCGGCGAACGTCAGCCAAACGAGGACCCTCACACCATCCCACGTAAATGTTCTTTACTTCAGTGGCGACATCTGGCATGAGGCCTTTAATTATTGCATCGCAAACTGTGGCCTTCTCTCAGCCAAACACCTCTGATCTCGCTTTTCATGATGTAAGTTCCTGCGTATGCTGCCGCTTACCTGGATGACGTCATCATCCATAGCAACAGCTGGGCGGAGCATGTTCAGCAGATGGCGGCAGTGCTGGAGTCACTGCGGCAGGCGGGGCTCACGGCCAACCCAAAGAAGTGTGCAGTTGGATGGAGGGAGGTACGGTATCTGGGGTACCACTTGGGCGGCGGACAGGTGCGTCCACAGGTAGACAAGACAGCAGCGATTGCAGCCTGCCCAAAACCTAAGATCAAGAAAGAGGTGAGGCGGTTTTTGGGGCTGGCCGGATATTACCGGCGATTTATTCCCAACTTCGCGGAGCTGACCAGCCCTTTGACCAACCTTACCCGAAAAGGTGCCTCTGATCCGGTGTCAGGTGTCACTTGAGAGGGTAAAGCAGACACTCTGTGGGGAGCCTCTTCTCCACACACCTAACTCCTCTCTCCCATTTGTCCTGCAGACTGATGCATCAGGAAGGGGGTTGGGGGCTGTTCTGTCCCAGCAGGTGCGGGGCGTTGACCGCCCAGTGCTTTACATCAGCCAGAAACTATCCGAGAGGGAGACCAGATACAACACGGTGGAGAGGGAGTGCCTGGCCATCCGGTGGGTGCTGGGGCGCCCATTCACCCTTTGCTCGGACCTTGCTCCCCTCCAGTGGCTCCACCGAATGAAAAATGTCAATGCACGGATCACCCGCTGGTATCTGGCACTACAGCCTTTTAAATTCAAAGTGGTCCATAGGCCGGGGGCACAGATGGCGGTGGCCGACTTCCTTTACAGCTCGCATGGCGAGGTGGGGGGGGGGGGTAGGTTAGGCCGGACCGCTCCCCGGCCAAGGTCAGGCGGTGGAGGTATGTGGAGGGGGCGTGGTGCATCAGCTGCAGGAGAGAGCTGTGGAGAGAGCTCTGGGGAGCAGGACTAGGTGAGTGATTAGTACACCGGCAGTCACTTGTCTAATCACTCTCCTCTTTAAAAAACTCAGAGCTGTAAGGAGGATTGAAGTGGAGTCGGCAGCACGAACCGGGAGGGAAGGCCTGCGAACGACTCCACATTCATGAAAAAGGGTTAAATAAACTATACGTTGAACCGTCCTCTGTCTCTGAGTCTCTCTGAAAGAACCTGCAGTGGCAACAGGCCGCCTCAATGTGCAATTATTAAAGACAGTAAAGGACGATCTCTCTCGTTGGAAGTCCTTACCTATATCACTTATGGGGAGAGTTACAACCATTAAAATGATGATACTACCAAAAGTTAACTATCTGTTCTCAATGATCCCCATAAAACCACCTGCTACTTGGTTTAAGTCACTAGATTCATGCATCTCTAAATTTCTGTGGAAAAACAAACCACCACGTATTAGTTTAAAAACCCTACAGAAGACCAAGGACAGGGTGGATTAGATTTACCTAATTTTCAGCACTATTCCTTAGCCAATAGGTTACAGTATATATCAAAATGGTTTAAACCTAGCCCAATAGATGAACATGGATAAGTATAGAACAAGCATTGTGTGATAATCTGGAAATCTCTGACCTGCCACTTATTAGTCAAAACGTAAAAAATCACAAATGTTTCAAAAGCATTAACATCAGCACCTCTCTGACAGCCTGGTGGGAATTTCTTAAAATAACAAAGTCTTCACTTGTCCCGTGTAAGCTTACACCCATCTGGAACAATCCTGACATCCTGCAAAACAAAAAAATGCTAAACTTTACTCTGTGGAAGATCAAAGGAATCAAACATCTGGAACATATAATCCAAAATGGACATTTTATTTCATTTGATGAGCTCATATCACAACATGAGATAGGCAGCAATAAATTCCTAGAATATCAACAACTTAAGTCTATAATAACAAAGAAATATATCCTCCACCAACCAGACTTACAACTCCCGATTAGGGTAGCAGAATTTCTAAGCATCTGCACCCCAAAAGTACTATCAAAAATATATAAATTATTGTCTAAGATAGATGACACAATGTCTCTACCGTCCTCAAAATGGGAGGCAGATTTATCCATCAGTTCTAGTCATAGCTTCTGGCCACAAATATGTTTGAACACCTTCACAATGACTCGAAATCCTAATTTACAGCTCATACAATACAAAATTCTTCATAGAACACACTATACAGGACAAAGGATGTTCAGGATGGGTCTAACACACTCAAACATCTGCTCACATTGCACAGATAACACACCTGATGATTATGCACACGCTTTGTGGTTTTGTGCGCCTGTCCAGAAGTTCTGGCTTGAAGTCTGTGCGGACCTATCAACATGGCTAAAGTGTAGCATTCCTGCATGCCCCACACTGTGCATACTGGGTGACTTAGACAACATCAACGTGGAATTTAGCTTAGCACACATGATCCTCACAGTGTTATGTATAGCAAAGAAAACTATTCTCATGAACTGGAAAGCGAAGAACAATCTGTGTATTAACCAGTTTAGAAATTTTCTTTTAGATTATATTAGCATGGAAACAATGTCTGCTTCCTCAAAACTGAATTTAATTCTCTCTGGTCCCCTCTGATTAGCTTGATCACATAGTGTTGGTGGTGGGTTGCTGTCCCGTCGCTCTGGGCGGTTGGGTGTGTGCTGAGGGGGGGGCTGTGTGGCTTCGGGCGTCTGGTGGTCTCTCGGGTCGTGGGGACTGGGTTGGTCATTGCTGGGGGGGACTGTGTGTCGGGCTTGGAGGGCAGTTTTGGGGGCTTGCGGGTGGGGCTGTCTTGCGGTGTGGGGCGGGGTCCCTTAGGGGCCTTGGGGTGGTGGCTGCTGGCTCTGTACCAGGTGACGGGGCCGCTCTGGCGTGGGTGGTGGAGCTGGGCCTGGACCTGGTGGCTTGCCGCTGCCTTGTGCCCGGGGCGGGGCCCTGCCTGTGCCTGGGGGGTCTGGGTTGCCCTGGACATGCCACAGCATGCGTGGGTTGGTGCAGGTCCTGGTGCCGGCCTTGTTGCTCTGGGAACTCCAAGGTGTCCGCAGGTGGTTGTTTTTTTTAGGGTGTTGGGGCGTGCGGTGAGGAGGAGGGGGTCTGTATGGGGGTGTGCTTTATCCCTGTTGGGGGGGGCCTGGGGGGGCCTGGGTGATGGTGGGTCTCAGGCCCGGGCTGCTGCGACTGGTGTAACCGGGTGATTTGTTTGTTTGTTTGTTTGATTTTTGTTGTTGTTTGTTTGTTTTTGTAGAGGTCCTCCGGGGTGGGGTTGGGTTGAGTGGGGTGGGGCGGGATGGGTTCCTTCTGGGGGTACAGTAGCTCCCGGAATATGGTGACTGCAGGCCCCGAGCCTGGTGGACATCAGGCCCTCCTGCCCTGTGTTGGGTCCCAAGTAGCGGGGATGCCTATTGCAGCCAGTCTCTGGCTGCCCTCTCCGGGGTGGGAGGGACCAGGAGGATGAATTAATTATTCTGCTAGTTTATATATTGTAAACATAAACAATAAACAATTATAAAACTTCCCTTGGCAAAGCAAATCTGTTTGGCATAAAGGTATTCAGACTACAATTCTGCTGCCATAATGCACAATTCCGGATTTTGATATAAAATGAATTCCTTCACTCAAACCAAGTTAAAACTGCTTTTTCCTTCATATTTATCCATGTCTAAATAGCTTTAAACAAAAAAGAACGTTGTACTTTGCAGGATAGGAAACAACAACACTAAACCTTTAGGAATCCGAGAATAAGCTTATTTTCACGAGTTCTACACAATTTCGGATTTTGATATAAAATGAATTCCTTCACTCAAACTAAGTTAAAACTGCTTTTTCCTTCATATTTATCCATGTCCAAATAGCTTTAAACAAAAAAGAACGTTGTACTTTGCAGGATAGGAAACAACAACACTAAACCTTTTCAGGAATCCGAGAATAAGCGTCGTTTGACGAGTTCTACACAATATCGGATTTTGATATAAAATTAATTCCTTCACTCAAACCAAGTTAAAACTGCTTTGTCCTTCATATTTATCCATGTCTAAATACCTTTAAACAAAAACGAACGTAGTACTTTTCAGGATAGGAAACAACAACACTAAATTTTTTCAGGAATCCAAGAATAAGCTTCTTTTCACGAGTTCTACACAATTCCGGATTTTGATATAAAATTAATTCCTTCACTCAAACCAAGTTAAAACTGCTTTGTCCTTCATATTTATCCATGTCTAAATAGCTTTCAACAAAAAAGAACGTTGTACTTTGCAGGATAGGAAAGAACAACACTAAACCTTTAGGAATCCGAGAATAAGCTTATTTTCACGAGTTCTACACAATTTCAGATTTTGTTATAAAATGAATTCCTTCACTCAAACCAAGTTAAAACTGCTTTGTCCTTCATATTTTTGCATGTCTAAATAGGTTTCAGGCATAAAATTCTTCATATTACCCTGTATGTGAAAGAAGCATACTTGTGATGGAGCAATACACTCCTTTTGGGTAACCTAAACTGATGGTTGGGGAGGAAAGTTAGAAGAACAATCAACTATCAACCAAAGACAGATGACGTGATGAGCGGGCAATATAACTGTGTGTTTTTGCTTCAGTGGTCAGAGCAACTCTGTATTCTGTACTGTGTTGTTCTCTCTTTCAAGATATTATTATTAAAGCCTCTTATCTCCTCAGAAGAAAATAACTGACTCTGTGCGTTACTAAATTTCCACCACAATTTTGGCGTCACGAACAGGATCCCTCGACTGGTGTCTCTGGACCGGATCGCAGTGCATGGCCAGCCTGGACTGAAGTAGCTGTTCCAGCCTCATACCTCCAAGGCCTTTTCTGACAGAGAGGACTGGCAGGTCCTTTTCTTGAATACCAGCGCTGGGATCATTTTTGAAATATGATAGTCTGAGACGATAGGACTGCTTTTTAGTTTTTATTTGAATAAAAGAGGGTTTCCCGGTTGTGTCATTAGTGAGACAGAGATTTCATGGGTAAGTGAAACTTTTGAAGCAGTCCGAAGAAGTGTGAAGTACTCCGAAGAAGTGTGAGTACAGATTAAGGTCCTCATTGGAGACGTCCTTTGAGTGAAGGAATATATTTCCCCATTCCAAGTCTGAGAATTGGAAACAGTAGGTCTCAGACTTTTGACCCTACCGGGGGACCTAAGCATGATGAAATGAAAAAGACATATGGTCCAGAGGTTTTCCACCAGAAGGTTCTTTTAGTATGTTAGAAATAAGAAAATTAGAAGAAAAGTTTTGCAAATATGAGAAAGAGATGAAGCAAAAAAAAAGAAAATTAAGTTTAAATAAGAAGTAAGAAAGGTATAGAATTTTGGAAGAAATAAAGTGTATTAAGAGAAAGAAAGGAAAATGTTAAACAAATGCCATGACGGAATGATGATAATAATTTAGTATTAGCTGTGCCGGATCCAGACCTGGACTCCTGCCCTCCACGACGCCTGCAACAACAACAGCCAGCCCTGCCACAAGCCTCTGGCTCTCGGGAAGAAGGGACTTCTTCCATCCTCCCTCGGGAAGAAATTGAGGTCTGATGATGAGGAAAAGGAAGACGTTTGGTTCTCCAGCGTACCTGCCCAAGAACTCTTAACGCAAGTGACAAAAATCCTTTACCCACAATCTGGACTTCAGAGATCTAAACGTGAGAAAAAACAAAACCAGATTCAAACCATGCCTATGGTTAAAGTTGCAGTTCCCACTGGACCATTACTGGTTTATCAACCCTGGACTGAGACTGACATCATGGAAGCATAACAATGCTTACCAGATCCAGAGATTTCTGGACCCCATTTTGCTGACGAGTTGCGAGATTTCTGCGCGTTGTAGTTACTCAGTAGTGTCTCAGTGAAACAACCAACGGGGGAAGCCTTGCGGTGACAACAAAAGCAGTGTTTTACTGATCAGTCAAGTTATCAGAGCTCAAGTGAATCTCAGCGCATTTGAAATTTTATTTGGCAGACCTCCTAACCTGGGATTGGGACCTGTAACCAGACCCCTCCCTTCCACAACTGTTTGTGATGATGCTATGTTGTCTTACTGTCGAAACCTTTCCACTGTTCTATCTCAAGTTTCACAGAAAGTAAAAGCAGCCCTTCCAGCCACAGAAAACACACCACTCCAACCAGATGACAGGTGGAGTGTTACTACTGCAAATCCTGTAGCATTTGTGCCATCAGGGTTTTTTGCTTGACCTGTTGAATAAATATAGTTATTTCTGCATTTTCATAACGTATATCAGTTAAGTCTGGCCTGGGTAAAACACTGATGGTTATTTCTGACATGCAATCATGAGGCTTTCCATCTGTGGGGTAGGTAGCGGTGTGGATGGATTAAGTGTAGCACATCTCTCGACAACAAGGTGTGGCTGTGAAAGAAGAACTGTTATGTAGGAGAGATGTCTGGTAAAGATATTTTGTTAAGTAACCATATCACAGCCACTGCATGAGGTACCTTAAGTGTTAATGGGTGAAATAACACCATTATTGTTGATGCCTGCACTGCCAATGGCTTCTGGCCATTGATTCAAAAGTACGATCTCGTCCCTTTTTCCCCCTTTCAGTGGACACTGGCCCCTAATTACCGCAATTCAGCAGGGGGTCTTTCATTAGGAGTACTGGACTCCCCCGTGCACGGTTTCAGCTCCGACCCTGGAAAGCGGAAAAAACGTTGAGATCTGGTTTGAGGACCCAATTGTTGAGAAAAGTCTCTCAATGAGACTCAGAGTTGCTGGAGTCAGTTAATGCAAATGTTTAATCTTGCAGCAAGTTCAAGAATGTGTGTGTGTATGGGTGTATGTGTGCAAACGTGTGTGAGTTTGTGGGTGTGAGAGTTTAAAGAACCTGTTATCCACAGGCAGGTCTTAACTAGTATGGCACAGGTCCAGCCTGTCTCATCTTTTTTGGAAGGTCCAGCGCTCGGCCGTAACCCTTCTGTCTGTTTGGACTCTCACATACATTCGGTTAATCATAGAAAAACGAGAACAAAACTTTTTAGCCCCTTAAATTCATAAAACAGACATGGTGCAGTTATTTCCATTCTAGAAAATAAGAGTAATCACCACCATTCCTATAAATTCTGGATATTCTAACAATCTGAATCTTTTTTAAATGTTCGATGAAGCCCTTTGCTGTTCTGTTTAGAGACTCAGCTGATCATAAACCAAGTTTTGCTCTTGAACCAAGCTTCTAAACTCTTCACCTTTTTCATTTCTCAGTTAGTATTCACTTTAAAACTGATTAAAAGAAAAATTAAATGAATGCCTATCAACAAATGTGGGATCTAAACTCTAGTGCTTTCTCTAAAATAATTTCCTTTCTCAATTCAGAAATGTGTGTGTGTAAGTCACAACACCCGTGACACCAAAACGGCTTTCTTTTCTCTCTTTTCTCTACACTCTGCACTGTGAGCAC
Organism: Leuresthes tenuis; assembly: GCF_036924035.1. Taxonomy (NCBI): domain Eukaryota; kingdom Metazoa; phylum Chordata; class Actinopteri; order Atheriniformes; family Atherinopsidae; genus Leuresthes; species Leuresthes tenuis. Next base: position 31,626,808 of record NW_027325358.1, read on the forward strand.
ACACACCAAATCAGAAAGGCTTTTTTTCTCTCTTTTCTACATTATGGACTGTGGGGACACAAAACCGCTCTCTCTCTTTTTTTTTTTTGATTGTGTGCCAGGGCGTTGTCTCACGTATTAGATTATGCTTAAGATACGAATGGGTTTATCAGTCACATCAGAATCCATACATACTGATCCTCCCGTAATAAAATGGTCGGATCTTATCAAACACACTTTGTTTCTTGTGACAAGTCAGCGAAACAGCGTATACACGTCAAGACACTGAATCAAGTTTGCCACAAGAACTCATAAGTTTGGCAGTATTGCTCTGCCGTCAGCAATCATACACCCATTTTATTTTCATGAGACATGTGCAGGCACCTGTTCATCTACTGTTCTATCACTATGAATTAGTTTATCTATTATCAATAAGGATACTTCTACAACTACTATCAAAGTATGTCCGGACTTCTTATGTTGTCAGTTGCTATATATGAATAAGTGGGTTGCTACTGAAAAGCATTAAGCATGTCACACAGCCCAAACATATAACATTTCAGGACACACCACACAGTTAACAACCACAGTGAAGCGTGTCAAAGCCCAAACATGTAACATTCAACAGGACACTTACACAACACATTCCAATCAAACAGTCAGACAACATACAAGAACATATACCCCAGCCGGCATTGCTCCCTGCCTATTTTCCTACAACTCACTATGTGTGCGCACACCTTTATTCACAAACTCTTCAACTTATACTCTTTTACCGAAGCTGCTACAGCTCGATTGGCCAAATACCCTTAGATCCTATTTCGGTGAATTTGACATCTGCCTTGTATGTAACAGATTAGCGGTTTAGCAGTTTTAATTTAGTTTGAGTGAAGGAATTCATTTTATAGCAAAATCCGAAATCGTGAAGAACTCATGAAAGTAAGCTTATTCTCGGATTCCTGAAACTTTAGATTTGCTCTTTCTTTTACTGCAAAGTACAACGTTGAGCAGCACTAATGAGTTGTTTCTATTTTTGGCAGGCTTTACCTTTGCGGATGAAGCCCTTTCTGTCTGTGCAAAAGAAATCTTGTTACTGTGCAGAGTGACTTCTCTGAGTAGAGTCGCCTTACTTGTTGCGACTGTGCCGATGTTCGAAGCTGGAGTGCAAAGTTGTTGCTTGAATGGTGCTCGCTGGAGCGTGTGGTAGTGTAAAGTTATACCATTTAAAAGGGCTGAAGAGTGCTCAGTGCAGCGGGTGGGCGGAGGTGCAAAGTGACACTATGGCCATAAAAAGAACACCGCTACAAGTGCGCATTGTGCCAGGAAGGGCCCTCGGACGTGAACCAGTGGACTGTTATCGCTTCTCGGCCTTTTGGCTAAGATCAAGTGTAGTATCTGTTCTTATCAGTTTAATGTCTGATATGTCCTCTATGCGAGGACTACATATTAAATGGATTTTTATCAATAGGAGTTGAAAAAGGAGCTTGCTCCGTTCACTCCAAGCATCGACCCGGTACTGCAGTGCCGCTGGGAACGGTGTGCTCTCCTCTGCTCTTGTGAAAAAGCAAACAGCGGTGCAGGATGGAAGTTTCAGGGAGCCTAAGATGAAACTTTCTTTTAATCTGCTGAGAAAAGAGAGTGAATGCGAAGCAGACTTTAACACGGCTCTGGGAGCGAGCCGAGTGCGGGCTAACCGGGAGAATTGCTTGAAAGAAACGCGACACCGAATGAGCAGTCAGAACAAAGCCTCAATACGGTGTTCCCGTGTTGTTTGTGGCTGCCTTGTCTTTTGCACAGAGTAAAAGACAAGGCAGCCATCGAATAGGGCCCGATTGTTCCTACTTGGTCAGCCGAGGAGCAAGGGGGGGGAGCAAGCGTCTCAACCAAGCAAAGCTCACCATGGGGAAGGTGGCTATGCCAACTAGCCTGATGCCCTGCTCCCGCAGTGATGGATAATCGTACACTGGTTTCTCTTCATAATGTACAAGTCTTTCGCCTTTTACTAAAGACTTCCGTGGAGAGCAGCACTAATGAATTGTTTCTATTTTCTGCAGGCTTTACCTTTGCGGGTGAAGCCCTTTCTGTCTGTGCAAAAGAAATCTTGTTACTGTGCAGAGTGACTTCTCTGAGTAGAGTCGCCTTACTTGTTGCGACTGTGCCGATGTTCGAAGCTGGAGTGCAAAGTTGTTGCTTGAATGGTGCTTGCTGGAGCGTGCGGTAGTGTAAAGTTATACCATTTAAAAGGGTTGAAGAGTGCTCAGTGCAGCGGGTGGGCGGAGGTGCAAAGTGACACTATGGCCATAAAACGAACACCGCTACAAGTGCGCATTGTGCCAGGAAGGGCCCTCGGACGTGAACCAGTGGACAGATATCGCTTCTCGGCCTTTTGGCTAAGATCAAGTGTAGTATCTGTACTTATCAGTTTAATATGTGATATGTCTATGCAAGGACTACATATTAAATGGATTTTTATCAATAGGAGTTGAAAAAGGAGCTTGCTCCGTTCACTCCAAGCATCGACCCGGTACTGCAGTGCTGCTGGGAACGGTGCGCTCTCCTCTGCTCTTGTGAAAAAGCAAACAGCGGTGCAGGATGGAAGTTTCTTTTAATCTGCTGAGAAAAGAGAGTGAATGCGAAGCAGACTTTAACACGGCTCTGGGAGCGAGCCGAGTGCGGGCTAACCAGGAGAATTGCTTGAAAGAAACGCGACACCGAATGAGCGGTCAGAACAAAGCCTCAATACGGTGTTCCTTTGGTGTTTTTATAAAATGCGGTGTAAAAAAAGGTGTGAATGCCCCATAGAAAACTAAAAGGTGGAGCGGAAGTGTTCGGCTGCAAGAAGGTGTGAATGTCCGACTATATTTGATGAAAAGCAGGTGAAGCAAGGTCTGAATGCCCAACCTTACATCATCAAAAGCGAGATCAGAGGTTTTTGGCTGCAAGAAGGCCATAGTTTGCCAAAAGCGGTTAAGGTGCGAATGATCGGCTAAATATCAACAAAAGTGGGGGCGGAGGTCTTCGGATGCAAGTGGGTGTGAATATCCCACCATACAAGTATGGTGGAGAGGAAGCTGTGAATGGCCGACCATAGTTTGCAAAATGCGGGTGAGAAAAGGTGCAAATGTCCAACCATACATGATCAAAACAGGGAGCGGAGGTGTTTGGCTGCGACAAGGTGTGAATGTCCACCCATAATTAATGAAAAGCGGGCAACAAGTAGGTTCGAATGCCCAACCATACATCATCAAAAGCAGGAGTGGATGTGTTCGGCTACAAGAAGGTTTGAATGTCCGAGCATAGTTTGTAAAAAGCGGGTAAGAAAAGGTTCGAATGCCCGAACATACACCATCAAAAGAGGGAGCGGAGGTGTTCCGCTGTAAGACGGTGTGAATGTCCGACCATAGTTGGTAAAAAGTGGGTATGAAAAGGTTCGAATGCCCAAATTCGGCTGCAAAAAACTGTGTTCGGCTGCAAAAAGGTGTGAATGTTCGACTAAATTTTGTAAAAAGCGGGTAAGACAAGGTGCGAATGCCTGACAATGTATGATCAAAAGCGGGAGCGGAGGTGTTCAGCTGCAAGAAGGTCTAAATGTCCATTTTTAATTGCTAGAAAACATGAAAGAAAATTTTCGAAAATCAATCCGCACATGATCATAAGTGGGAGAGGAGGTGTTCAGCTGCAAGAAGGTGTGAATGTCCTACCATAATTGCTGAAAAATGTGTTAGAAACGGTAAGAATGCCGGACCATACATCATCAAAAGCTAGAGAGGTGGTGTTCGGCTGCAAGTAGGTGTGAATGTCTGACTAAAGTTCAAATATATTAACAAAAGCGGGAGGAGAGGTCTTCGGATGAGTGGTTGAGAATTTCCAACCATAATCTATAAAATGCGGTGAAAAAAAAGGTGTGATAGATACCTAAAAGGTGGAGCGGAAGTGTTCGGCTGCAAGAAGGTGTGAATGTTATATATATAGTTGGTGAAAAGCAGGAAAAGCAAGGTCTGAATGCCCAATCTTACATCATCAAAAGCGAGATCAGAGGTGTTTGGCGGCAAGAAAACGGGTAAGGTGTGAATGACCGACTAAATATCAACAAAAGTGGGGGCGGAGGTCTTCGGATGCAAGTGGGTGTGAATATCCCACCATACAAGTATGGTGGAGAGGAAGCTGTGAATGGCCGACCATAGTTTGCAAAAAGCGGGTGAGAAAAGGTGCGAATGTCCAACCATACATGATCAAAACAGGGAGCGGAGGTGTTTGGCTGCGACAAGGTGTGAATGTCCACCCATAATTAATGAAAAGCGGGCAACAAGTAGGTTCGAATGCCCAACCATACATCAACAAAATCAGGAGTGGATGTGTTCGGCTACAAGAAGGTTTGAATGTCCGAGCATAGTTTGTAAAAAGCGGGTAAGAAAAGGTTCGAATGCCCGAACATACACCATCAAAAGAGGGAGCGGAGGTGTTCCGCTGTAAGACGGTGTGAATGTCCGACCATAGTTGGTAAAAAGTGGGTATGAAAAGGTTCGAATGCCCAAATTCGGCTGCAAAAAACTGTGTTCGGCTGCAAAAAGGTGTTCGACTAAATTCGGACGTTCACAACTTCTTACAACCGAACACCTCCGCTTCCGCTTTTGATGGTATATATTCGGGCATTCGAACCTTTTCTTACCCGCTTTTTACCAACTATGGTCGGACATTCACACCGTCTTTCAGTGGAACACCTCCGCTCCCTCTTTTGATGGTGTATGTTCGGGCATTCGCACCTTTTCTTACCCGCTTTTTACAAACTATGGTCGTACATTCAAACCTTCTTGTAGCCGGAAACCTCCACCCTCTTTTGATCATACTTTGTCGGGCATTCGCACCTTTTCTTACCCGCTTTTTACAAACTATGCTCGGACATTCAAACCTTCTTGTAGCCAAACACATCCACTCCTGATTTTGTTGATGTATGGTTGGGCATTCGAACCTACTTGTTGCCCGCTTTTCATTAATTATGGGTGGACATTCACACCTTGTCGCAGCCAAACACCTCCGCTCCCTGTTTTGATCATGTATGGTTGGACATTCGCACCTTTTCTCACCCGCTTTTTGCAAACTATGGTCGGCCATTCACAGCTTCCTCTCCACCATACAAGTATGGTGGGATATTCACACCCACTTGCATCCGAAGACCTCCGCCCCCACTTTTGTTGATATTTAGTCGGTCATTCACACCTTACCCGTTTTCTTGCCGCCAAACACCTCTGATCTCGCTTTTGATGATGTAAGATTGGGCATTCAGACCTTGCTTTTCCTGCTTTTCACCAACTATATATATAACATTCACACCTTCTTGCAGCCGAACACTTCCGCTCCACCTTTTAGGTATCTATCACACCTTTTTTTTCACCGCATTTTATAGATTATGGTTGGAAATTCTCAACCACTCATCCGAAGACCTCTCCTCCCGCTTTTGTTAATATATTTGAACTTTAGTCAGACATTCACACCTACTTGCAGCCGAACACCACCTCTCTAGCTTTTGATGATGTATGGTCCGGCATTCTTACCGTTTCTAACACATTTTTCAGCAATTATGGTAGGACATTCACACCTTCTTGCAGCTGAACACCTCCTCTCCCACTTATGATCATGTGCGGATTGATTTTCGAAAATTTTCTTTCATGTTTTCTAGCAATTAAAAATGGACATTTAGACCTTCTTGCAGCTGAACACCTCCGCTCCCGCTTTTGATCATACATTGTCAGGCATTCGCACCTTGTCTTACCCGCTTTTTACAAAATTTAGTCGAACATTCACACCTTTTTGCAGCCGAACACAGTTTTTTGCAGCCGAATTTGGGCATTCGAACCTTTTCATACCCACTTTTTACCAACTATGGTCGGACATTCACACCGTCTTACAGCGGAACACCTCCGCTCCCTCTTTTGATGGTGTATGTTCGGGCATTCGAACCTTTTCTTACCCGCTTTTTACAAACTATGCTCGGACATTCAAACCTTCTTGTAGCCGAACACATCCACTCCTGCTTTTGATGATGTATGGTTGGGCATTCGAACCTACTTGTTGCCCGCTTTTCATTAATTATTATTAATAATAATAATTATTCACACCTTGTCGCAGCCAAACACCTCCGCTCCCTGTTTTGATCATGTATGGTTGGACATTCGCACCTTTTCTCACCCGCTTTTTGCAAACTATGGTCGGCCATTCACAGCTTCCTCTCCACCATACTTGTATGGTGGGATATTCACACCCACTTGCATCCGAAGACCTCCGCCCCCACTTTTGTTGATATTTAGCCGATCATTCGCACCTTACCCGCTTTTGGCAAACTATGGCCTTCTTGCAGCCAAAAACCTCTGATCTCGCTTTTGATGATGTAAGGTTGGGCATTCAGACCTTGCTTCACCTGCTTTTCACCAAATATAGTCGGACATTCACACCTTCTTGCAGCCGAACACTTCCGCTCCACCTTTTAGTTTTCTATGGGGCATTCACACCTTTTTTTACACCGCATTTTATAAAAACACCACAGGAACACCGTATTGAGGCTTTGTTCTGACCGCTCATTCGGTGTCGCGTTTCTTTCAAGCAATTCTCCTGGTTAGCCCGCACTCGGCTCGCTCCCAGAGCCGTGTTAAAGTCTGCTTCGCATTCACTCTCTTTTCTCAGCAGATTAAAAGAAACTTCCATCCTGCACCGCTGTTTGCTTTTTCACAAGAGCAGAGGAGAGCGCACCGTTCCCAGCAGCACTGCAGTACCGGGTCGATGCTTGGAGTGAACGGAGCAAGCTCCTTTTTCAACTCCTATTGATAAAAATCCATTTAATATGTAGTCCTTGCATAGACATATCACATATTAAACTGATAAGAACAGATACTACACTTGATCTTAGCCAAAAGGCCGAGAAGCAATATCTGTCCACTGGTTCACGTCCGAGGGCCCTTCCTGGCACAATGCGCACTTGTAGCGGTGTTCGTTTTATGGCCATAGTGTCACTTTGCACCTCCGCCCACCCGCTGCACTGAGCACTCTTCAACCCTTTTAAATGGTATAACTTTACACTACCGCACGCTCCAGCGAGCACCATTCAAGCAACATCGGCACAGTCGCAACAAGTAAGGCGACTCTCCTCAGAGAAGTCACTCTGCACAGTAACAAGATTTCTTTTGCACAGACAGAAAGGGCTTCACCCCCAAAGGTAAAGCCTGCCAAAAATAGAAACAATTCATTAGTGCTGCTCTCCACAGAAGTCTTTAGTAAAAGGCGAAGGACTTGTACGTTATGAAGAGAAACCAGAGTACGATTATCCATCACTGCGGGAGCAGGGCATCAGGCTAGTTGGCATAGCCACCTTCCCCATGGTGAGCTTTGCTTGGTTGAGACGCTTGCTCCCCCCCCTTGCTCCTCGGCTGACCAAGTAGGAACAATCGGGCCCTATTCGATGGCTGCCTTGTCTTTTACTCTGTGCCAAAGACAAGGCAGCCACAAACAACACGGGAACACCGTATTGAGGCTTTGTTCTGACTGCTCATTCGGTGTCGCGTTTCTTTCAAGCAATTCTCCCGGTTAGCCCGCACTCGGCTCGCTCCCAGAGCCGTGTTAAAGTCTGCTTCGCATTCACTCTCTTTTCTCAGCAGATTAAAAGAAAGTTTCATCTTAGGCTCCCTGAAACTTCCATCCTGCACCGCTGCTTGCTTTTTCACAAGAGCAGAGGAGAGCGCACCGTTCCCAGCGGCACTGCAGTACCGGGTCGATGCTTGGAGTGAACGGAGCAAGCTCCTTTTTCAACTCCTATTGATAAAAGTCCATTTAATATGTAGTCCTCGCATAGAGGACATATCAGACATTAAACTGATAAGAACAGATACTACACTTGATCTTAGCCAAAAGGCCGAGAAGCGATAACTGTCCACTGGTTCACGTCCGAGGGCCCTTCCTGGCACAATGCGCACTTGTAGCGGTGTTCTTTTTATGGCCATAGTGTCACTTTGCACCTCCGCCCACCCGCTGCACTGAGCACTCTTCAACCCTTTTAAATGGTATAACTTTACACTACCGCACGCTCCAGCGAGCACCATTCAAGCAACATCGGCACAGTCGCAACAAGTAAGGCGACTCTCCTCAGAGAAGTCACTCTGCACAGTAACAAGATTTCTTTTGCACAGACAGAAAGGGCTTCACCCCCAAAGGTAAAGCCTGCCAAAAATAGAAACAATTCATTAGTGCTGCTCTCCACAGAAGTCTTTAGTAAAAGGCGAAGGACTTGTACGTTATGAAGAGAAACCAGAGTACGATTATCCATCACTGCGGGAGCAGGGCATCAGGCTAGTTGGCATAGCCACCTTCCCCATGGTGAGCTTTGCTTGGTTGAGACGCTTGCTCCCCCCCCTTGCTCCTCGGCTGACCAAGTAGGAACAATCGGGCCCTATTCGATGGCTGCCTTGTCTTTTACTCTGTGCCAAAGACAAGGCAGCCACAAACAACACGGGAACACCGTATTGAGGCTTTGTTCTGACTGCTCATTCGGTGTCGCGTTTCTTTCAAGCAATTCTCCCGGTTAGCCCGCACTCGGCTCGCTCCCAGAGCCGTGTTAAAGTCTGCTTCGCATTCACTCTCTTTTCTCAGCAGATTAAAAGAAAGTTTCATCTTAGGCTCCCTGAAACTTCCATCCTGCACCGCTGCTTGCTTTTTCACAAGAGCAGAGGAGAGCGCACCGTTCCCAGCGGCACTGCAGTACCGGGTCGATGCTTGGAGTGAACGGAGCAAGCTCCTTTTTCAACTCCTATTGATAAAAGTCCATTTAATATGTAGTCCTCGCATAGAGGACATATCAGACATTAAACTGATAAGAACAGATACTACACTTGATCTTAGCCAAAAGGCCGAGAAGCGATAACTGTCCACTGGTTCACGTCCGAGGGCCCTTCCTGGCACAATGCGCACTTGTAGCGGTGTTCTTTTTATGGCCATAGTGTCACTTTGCACCTCCGCCCACCCGCTGCACTGAGCACTCTTCAACCCTTTTAAATGGTATAACTTTACACTACCGCACGCTCCAGCGAGCACCATTCAAGCAACATCGGCACAGTCGCAACAAGTAAGGCGACTCTACTCAGAGAAGTCACTCTGCACAGTAACAAGATTTCTTTTGCACAGACAGAAAGGGCTTCACCCGCAAAGGTAAAGCCTGCCAAAAATAGGAACAATTCATTAGTGCTGCTCTCCACGGGAGTCTTTAGTAAAAGGCGAAAGACTTGTACATTATGAAGAGAAACCAGTGTACGATTATCCATCACTGCGGGAGCAGGGCATCAGGCTAGTTGGCATAGCCACCTTCCCCATGGTGAGCTTTGCTTGGTTGAGACGCTTGCTCCCCCCCCTTGCTCCTCGGCTGACCAAGTAGGAACAATCGGGCCCTATTCGATGGCTGCCTTGTCTTTTACTCTGTGCAAAAGACAAGGCAGCCACAAACAACACGGGAACACCGTATTGAGGCTTTGTTCTGACTGCTCATTCGGTGTCGCGTTTCTTTCAAGCAATTCTCCCGGTTAGCCCGCACTCGGCTCGCTCCCAGAGCCGTGTTAAAGTCTGCTTCGCATTCACTCTCTTTTCTCAGCAGATTAAAAGAAACTTCCATCCTGCACCGCTGTTTGCTTTTTCACAAGAGCAGAGGAGAGCGCACTGTTCCCAGCGGCACTGCAGTACCGGGTCGATGCTTGGAGTGAACGGAGTAAGCTCCTTTTTCAACTCCTATTGATAAAAATCCATTTAATATGTAGTCCTCGCATAGAGGACATATCAGACATTAAACTGATAATAACAGATACTACACTTGATCTTAGCCAAAAGGCCGAGAAGCAATAACTGTCCACTGGTTCCCGTCCGAGGGCCCTTCCTGGCACAATGCGCACTTGTAGCGGTGTTCTTTTTATGGCCATAGTGTCACTTTGCACCTCCGCCCACCCGCTGCACTGAGCACTCTTCAGCCCTTTTAAATGGTATAACTTTACACTACCACACGCTCCAGCGAGCACCATTCAAGCAACAACTTTGCACTCCAGCTTCGAACATCGGCACAGTCGCAACAAGTAAGGCGACTCTACTCAGAGAAGTCACTCTGCACAGTAACAAGATTTCTTTTGCACAGACAGAAAGGGCTTCATCCGCAAAGGTAAAGCCTGCCAAAAATAGAAACAACTCATTAGTGCTGCTCAACGTTGTACTTTGCAGTAAAAGAAAGAGCAAATCTAAAGTTTCAGGAATCCGAGAATAAGCTTACTTTCATGAGTTCTTCACGATTTCGGATTTTGCTATAAAATGAATTCCTTCACTCAAACTAAATTAAAACTGCTAAACCGCTAATCTGTTACATACAAGGCAGATGTCAAATTCACCGAAATAGGATCTAAGGGTATTTGGCCAATCGAGCTGTAGCAGCTTCGGTAAAAGAGTATAAGTTGAAGAGTTTGTGAATAAAGGTGTGCGCACACATAGTGAGTTGTAGGAAAATAGGCAGGGAGCAATGCCGGCTGGGGTATATGTTCTTGTATGTTGTCTGACTGTTTGATTTGAATGTGTTGTGTAAGTGTCCTGTTGAATGTTACATGTTTGGGCTTTGACACGCTTCACTGTGGTTGTTAACTGTGTGGTGTGTCCTGAAATGTTATATGTTTGGGCTGTGTGACATGCTTAATGCTTTTCAGTAGCAACCCACTTATTCATATATAGCAACTGACAACATAAGAAGTCCGGACATACTTTGATAGTAGTTGTAGAAGTATCCTTATTGATAATAGATAAACTAATTCATAGTGATAGAACAGTAGATGAACAGGTGCCTGCACATGTCTCATGAAAATAAAATGGGTGTATGATTGCTGACGGCAGAGCAATACTGCCAAACTTATGAGTTCTTGTGGCAAACTTGATTCAGTGTCTTGACGTGTATACGCTGTTTCGCTGACTTGTCACAAGAAACAAAGTGTGTTTGATAAGATCCGACCATTTTATTACGGGAGGATCAGTATGTATGGATTCTGATGTGACTGATAAACCTATTCGTATCTTAAGCATAATCTAATACGTGAGACAACGCCCTGGCACACAATCAAAAAAAAAAGAGAGAGAGCGGTTTTGTGTCCCCACAGTCCATAATGTAGAAAAGAGAGAAAAAAGCCTTTCTGATTTGGTGTGTGTGCTCACAGTGCAGAGTGTAGAGAAAAGAGAGAAAAGAAAGCCGTTTTGGTGTCACGGGTGTTGTGACTTACACACACACATTTCTGAATTGAGAAAGGAAATTATTTTAGAGAAAGCACTAGAGTTTAGATCCCACATTTGTTGATAGGCATTCATTTAATTTTTCTTTTAATCAGTTTTAAAGTGAATACTAACTGAGAAATGAAAAAGGTGAAGAGTTTAGAAGCTTGGTTCAAGAGCAAAACTTGGTTTATGATCAGCTGAGTCTCTAAACAGAACAGCAAAGGGCTTCATCGAACATTTAAAAAAGATTCAGATTGTTAGAATATCCAGAATTTATAGGAATGGTGGTGATTACTCTTATTTTCTAGAATGGAAATAACTGCACCATGTCTGTTTTATGAATTTAAGGGGCTAAAAAGTTTTGTTCTCGTTTTTCTATGATTAACCGAATGTATGTGAGAGTCCAAACAGACAGAAGGGTTACGGCCGAGCGCTGGACCTTCCAAAAAAGATGAGACAGGCTGGACCTGTGCCATACTAGTTAAGACCTGCCTGTTGATAACAGGTTCTTTAAACTCTCACACACACAAACTCACACACGTTCGCACACATACACCCATACACACACACATTCTTGAACTTGCTGCAAGATTAAACATTTGCATTAACTGACTCCAGCAACTCTGAGTCTCATTGAGAGACTTTTCTCAACAATTGGGTCCTCAAACCAGATCTCAACGTTTTTTCCGCTTTCCAGGGTCGGAGCTGAAACCGTGCACGGGGGAGTCCAGTACTCCTAATGAAAGACCCCCTGCTGAATTGCGGTAATTAGGGGCCAGTGTCCACTGAAAGGGGGAAAAAGGGACGAGATCGTACTTTTGAATCAATGGCCAGAAGCCATTGGCAGTGCAGGCATCAACAATAATGGTGTTATTTCACCCATTAACACTTAAGGTACCTCATGCAGTGGCTGTGATATGGTTACTTAACAAAATATCTTTACCAGACATCTCTCCTACATAACAGTTCTTCTTTCACAGCCACACCTTGTTGTCGAGAGATGTGCTACACTTAATCCATCCACACTGCTACCTACCCCACAGATGGAAAGCCTCATGATTGCATGTCAGAAATAACCATCAGTGTTTTACCCAGGCCAGACTTAACTGATATACGTTATGAAAATGCAGAAATAACTATATTTATTCAACAGGTCAAGCAAAAAACCCTGATGGCACAAATGCTACAGGATTTGCAGTAGTAACAGAAACTGAAGTTTTCTTAAAACAACCACTACCAAAAAATTACTCTGTTCAAGCAGTCGAATTGGTAGCTTTAACTGAAGCTTGTAAATTAAATAACAAAAAGGTTGTTAACGTTTACACTGACAGTCAGTATGCCTTCTCAACTGTACATGTGTTAACACAGCATTGGAAAAACAGGTATGTTGACATCCACAGCTAAATGTATAAACTACCAATATTTTAGCATTATTAGATGTTATTCAATTGCCATCTACAATAGACTCGTATGAATGACCGGAAGGAAAACCATACTGCCAAAGAATTTGTTTAAATATGCTGCAGTATTGAGCCACGCACCATGTCATGTCTTAACAGGAGGGATGGAAGCAATAATGAACAAGGTTTTTACAGCATATGGTTTTACTAATTATTGAATTTTTTTTTTTAGAATAAATAAATGAATAAAGTTTTGTCTAGCAGGTCAAATATGTGCAAAATACATTCCACAGGGCAATCTAAGACCAAAACGAAGATAATTCCCTAAGCCAGTGTATCTTTTTCAACATATTTGTTTGGATTTCATTATTTCATTATTGTGTAGATTTCATTGAACTAAATTAATGTTAAGGGAAACGATTCTGCTCAGTGACAACAGAGGTTTTTACCAAATGGTCTGAAATATTTCCATGTGCACAAGCAGATGCACTCTCAGTAGCAAAATCACGCGTAAAATAACTCATTTCTAGATTTGAAATTCCTGAAAAGATCTTCAGTGATACTTAGACACACTTTGTAAACAATGTCATCTCACTGATGGCAAAGAACTTAAAATAGACCTTAGAAACCACTGTGATATAGAAGGTTTCGCTAACACATTGGAATTGTTTTACTATTTACATATGCATGTGCAGTGAAGAATTGCTTGCTGCTGATAAATGCAAAGAAGAACAGCTTACACATAGATGCTCACATATAGGCTGCTGAATGCAATGAAGACCTGCTTATCCAGTAAAGTTCAATGTCAATGTGTAATATTCAATTAGGATTTGCAAAACAGTGAAGTTAAACAATGAATGGGTCCATAGTCGGTATGAGAAGACTACAGGAATATTTACCTGGGTGTACGTTCAAACAGAGATGAGAAAATTGCGATAAATGATTGTTTGTTTGTTTGTTAGTATGTATATGAATGTTATGTGTATAAACTGTGTTGAGTTGTAGTTACTCAGTAGTGTCTCAGTGAAACAACCGACGGGGGAAGCCTTGCGGTGACAACAAAAGCAGTGTTTTACTGATGAGTCAAGTTGCTCCAGTGTACTCCATACAAACTGGTTGGCTACTGAAGGGATAGAAAATGGGGAATACTTGTTTTAAAGCAAACAAGGAATTAGATGGGAAAAATACATGTTTTAACGGGACCCAGACAATATTATATAGATGTCGCCACTGAAGTAAAGAACATTTACGTGGGATGGTGTGAGGGTCCTCGTTTGGCTGACGTTCGCCGATATGCTCGCCATGCTCAGAACCAAGTTGAGACGCGTAAGACAACCAAAAGGGACAAGTGTGAAAAGGAGCTGCATTTGGCAACCATGACTATGTATTACGCAGTTGGTGTAAACAGAGGACGAGGCCGAAGTCGAAGACGTGGACGTGTGGGAGAGGAGGTCGAAATGGGCCACGCCAGAGCTATGATCCGAATATTTGTTTTTACTGTGGCCAGACTGGACACTGGAAGAAGGACTGTCCACAGCTAAAAAGTGATGAAATTGGGCAAAAGGCTGACTGAGGGTGGGAGGCAGGTTCTGGACGTCACGCGGCAGCGGAGCCTCCACTAATGGGTGATAGCACAAACACACTCACACATTTTTCCTGCTCTGTGTAGTGAAGCAACGCTTGCCGACTGTGATTCACGTAGTAAAGTTTTGCATGCTATTTCCGTCCTAGAGCAAAGATATTTCTCTCAGAATATAGGAACTTATGTTCATCAGTAGTGACGTCAGGGGAGTTTGATTGTCCTCCAAAGTTAAGTGGAAACCACGTTTAATGTATGTCTGCATCAGGCCAGGTTGTGAAGGAGAAAATGACAATGCCCATTGCGTGTTGTCACTCCCGATGAGCTCTCCTTCAAACACTCATTTTTGTTATCAGAGTTGTGTCCCATTAACCTGATGGGCTGTGATCTCATGTGTAAATTAGGCATTATTTTAACTTCTACACCAGAGGGTGTTAAGGTTATGTTACAGCCTGACAAAGTTTTCACAGCAGTGCAGTTTGATTCATCGGCACTTACATATGCTTATGAGTGGAAACTTCCCAGCTCTCCTTTTTCACAACAACTAGTGGAAGAAGCAAAAGCGTTAGTTTCACCCCTTTCTGATTTCATGCAACCTACTGATTTGCACTGCACATCACACATTTCTTTGGGGCCTGACAATGACTATAAGAAGTGAAAAAATATGTGCGCCTACTTTATTGACTCCAGAGCACTTCGATTTTTTTAATGTTTGTGGTACTCGCCCTCACATTTCCTTGGCCAAACGTACACACTGGCAGTGACAAGTTGTGGGAGAGTTTGTTGCTACATGTCAGAAAGAAATGGAGTGGACTGTTTCACCTGCTGATCCAAATTTGATGTTTTCTGAACGATTGTCAGCATACAAAAAAACATTTTTGAGTACAATGCATTGTCAAAGAACTGTGGACTTAATTCCTACCACAGAATCACATTTTGAAGCATGTTTTTTATCTGAAACAGATTTGTCTTCGATACCCATGTTGGCTGAAGTGCCCAATGATCTTTGGGCTAAGAGCAAATATGATGTGGGGTTGATAAAAGGCTGTGAACCAGTAATTGTCACCCCTAAATCAGACTTTTGTCCATGTAAAAAACAATACCCTTTTAAGCCTGAAGCAATTAAAGGGATTAAACCTGTTTTTCAATCTTTTCAGAAAACAGGCGTTATTGTTCCTTTTGAAAATTCACCTGTGCTTACTCCATTGTTTCCTGTTAAAAAGATTGAAGATGCTGGCCAGCCAGATGAATGGCGTTTTGTACAGGACCTCCAAGCGGTGAATGCTGCAGTTCAGCCACATGCTCCTACTGTGCCCAACCCACACACTATTTTGTCTCAAATTACATCAGATGCACAGTTTTTCTCAGTGGTTGACTTGTCGCCAGTGCACCCTGATAGCCCATTTTGGTTTGCTTTTTAGTTTGAAGGGAGATCTTGGACTTTTACCCAGTTATGCCAGGGGTACTGTGAAAGTCCCACTATTTACAATGCTGCCCTCAAAGCTAGTCTGGATTAACTTCAATCAACCACAGGCTCTGCTCTTTTGCAGTATGTGGATGACATCCTTTTATGTAGTCCATCTAAACAACAGTGTGAAAAAGACCAAATGACTCAAATAACTTTCTTGCTTTCAAAATTTTTCCTCTAGTGACGCTGACTTAGAGAGGGATGAAGATAATCATGTTTAATTGTTCATGTTTTGATTGTTTATCATTGGACCCTTTATTACTATGATGCCTGCATTTTAA
This sequence comes from Leuresthes tenuis, assembly GCF_036924035.1. Classification (NCBI taxonomy): domain Eukaryota; kingdom Metazoa; phylum Chordata; class Actinopteri; order Atheriniformes; family Atherinopsidae; genus Leuresthes; species Leuresthes tenuis. Next base: position 31,642,783 of record NW_027325358.1, read on the forward strand.
ACTCACGTTGTGTGCAAATGCAGGCTGATGTTTTACAGATAAAGTTATTATTTTCCTTGTTTCTTTTGGGTTGATTAATATAATGGTATTATTATAATCAAAAGGGAGGAATGTAATGGAAAATAATTCTTATATGCATTGTATTGAGTGTTACTGTGTATAACCTGCAAATGACCGAGCTGCAAGGTACCAACCTGCCCTGTTTTCTTAAATTCCTCTTTACAATGGTGGGCTTGTTATAATGAGATAGCTGCACTTTAGGGGGGACAGGGTTAGGCTGGTATTTACGAGGGTGTCTGGGTAACCTCAACTGATGGTTGGGGAGGAAAGTTAGAAGAACAATCAATTATACCCAAAAACAGATGACGTGATGAGCGGGCAATATAACTGTGTGTTTTTGCTTCAGTGGTCAGAGCAACTCTGTATTCTGTACTGTGTTGTTCTCTCTTGCAAGATATTATTATTAAAGCCTCTTATCTCCTCACAAGAAAATAACTGACTCCCCAAATGCAAGTGTCAGGACAAATGATCAAACTTCTCCAAGCTTCAGTCTGCAGAGAAGTACAAGACAGGGTTGCTCACTTTCTCCCTCACTTTTTGCTATTTTCATCAAACCTTTAGCAGCTGCTATCAGACAAGATAGAAATATTAAAGACATCCAACCCCAAAATATTGAGCATAAAATAAGTCTTTATGCTGATGATGTATTACTTTTCCTTCAGAACTCACAGACGTCTCTCACTCACACGATCACACTCATAAATAAATTCTCAGCACTTTCTGACTACTCTATCAATTGGTCTAAGACCACAGTTCTGCCCATTAACTGTAGGGTCCAGAATATACCTGCGATCACTTTACAGTCAGGAAATATTAGATATTTAGGCATAAACATTTCCTCCAGGCTCTCAGAGCTAACAAAGCTAATTTATGTGCAATTATTAAAGACAGTAGAGGACAATCTCTCTCGTTGGAAGTCCTTACCTATATCACTTATGGGGAGAGTTACAACCATTAAAATGATGACACTACCAAAAGTTAACTATTTGTTCTCAATGATCCCCATAAAACCAACCTGCTACTTGGTTTAAGTCACTAGATTCATGCATCTCTAAATTTCTGTGGAAAAACAAACCACCACGTATTAGTTTAAAAACCCTACAGAAGACCAAGGACAGTGGTGGATTAGATTTACCTAATTTTCAGCACTATTCCTTAGCCAATAGGTTACGGTATATATCAAAATGGTTTAAACCTAGCCCAATAGATGAACATGGATAAATATAGAACAAGCATTGTGTGATAATCTGGAAATCTCTGACCTGCCACTTATTAGTCAAAACGTAAAAAATCACAAATGTTTCAAAAGCATTAACATCAGCACCTCTCTGACAGCCTGGTGGGAATTTCTTAAAATAACAAAGTCTTCACTTGTCCCGTGTAAGCTTACACCCATCTGGAACAATCCTGACATCCTGCAAAACAAAAAAATGCTAAACTTTACTCTGTGGAAGATCAAAGGAATCAAACATCTGGAACATATAATCCAAAATGGACAATTTATTTCATTTGATGAGCTCATATCACAACATGAGATAGGCAGCAATAAATTCCTAGAATATCAACAACTTAAGTCTATAATAACAAAGAAATATATCCTCCACCAACCAGACTTACAACTCCCGATTAGGGTAGCAGAATTTCTAAGCATCTGCACCCCAAAACTACTATCAAAAATGTATAAATTATTGTCTAAGATAGATGACACAATGTCTCTACCGTCCTCAAAATGGGAGGCAGATTTATCCATCAGTTCTAGTCATAGCTTCTGGCCACAAATATGTTTGAACACCTTCAGAATGACTCAAAATCCTAATTTACAGCTCATACAATACAAAATTCTTCATAAAACACACTATACAGGACAAAGGATGTTCAGGATGGGTCTAACACACTCAAACATCTGCTCACATTGCACAGATAACACATCTGATGATTATGCACACGCTTTGTGGTTTTGTGCGCCTGTCCAGAAGTTCTGGCTTGAAGTCTGTGCGGACCTATCAACATGGCTAAAGTGTAGCATTCCTGCATGCCCCACACTGTGCATACTGGGTGACTTAGACAACATCAACATGGAATTTAGCTTAGCACACATGATCCTCACAGTGTTATGTATAGCAAAGAAAACTATTCTCATGAACTGGAAAGCAAAGAACAATCTGTATATTAACCAGTTTAGAAATCGCTCTGGGCGGTTGGGTGTGTGCTGGGGGGGGCTGTGTGGCTTCGGGCGTCTGGTGGTCTCTCGGGTCGTGGGGACCGGGTTGGTCATTGCTAGGGGGGACTGTGTGTCGGGCTTGGAGGGCAGTTTTGGGGGCTTGCGGGTTGGGCTGTCTTGCGGTGTGGGGCGGGGTCCCTTAGGGGCCTTGGGGTGGTGGCTGCTGGCTCTGTACCGGGTGACCGCGCCGCTCTGGCATGGGTGGTGGAGCTGGGCCTTGACCTGGTGGCTTGCCGCTGCCTTGTGCCCGGGGCGGGGCCCTGCCTGTGCCTGGGGGGTCTGGGTTGCCCTGGACATGCCACAGAATGCGTGGGTTGGTGCAGGTCCTGGTGCCGGGCTCGTTGCTCTGGGAACTCCAAGGTGTCCGCAGGTGGTTGTTTTTTTAGGGTGTTGGGGCGTGCGGTGAGGCGGAGGGGGTCTGTGTGGGGGTGTGCTTTTCCCCTGTTGGGAGGGGCCTGGGGGGGCCTGGGTGATGGTGGGTCTCAGGCCCGGGCTGCTGCGACTGGTGTGACCGGGTGATTTGTTTGTTTGTTTGTTTGATTTTTGTTGTTGTTTGTTTGTTTTTGTAGAGGTCCTCCGGGGTGGGGTTGGGTTGAGTGGTGTGGGGCGGGATTGGTTCCTTCTGGGGGTACAGTAGCTCCCGGAATATGGTGACTGCAGGCCCCGAGCCTGATGGACATCAGGCCCTCCTGCCCTGTGTTGGGTCCCAGGTAGCAGGGATGCCTATTGCAGCCAGTCTCTGTAAACATAAACAATAAACATTTACAAAACTTCCCTTGGCAAAGCAAATCTGTTTGGCATAAAGGTATTCAGACTACAATTCTGCTGCCAACAACACTAAACCTTTAGGAATCCGAGAATAAGCTTATTTTCACGAGTTCTACACAATTTCGGATTTTGATATAAAATTAATTCCTTCACTCAAACCAAGTTAAAACTGCTTTGTGCTTCATATTTATCCATGTCTAAATAGCTTTAAACAAAAAAGAACGTTGTACTTTGCAGGATAGGAAAGAACAACACTAAACCTTTTCAGGAATCCGAGAATAAGCGTTGTTTGACGAGTTCTACACAATATCGGATTTTGATATAAAATGAAATCCTTCACTCAAACCAAGTTAAAACTGCTTTGTACTTCATATTTATCCATGTCTAAATAGCTTTAAACAAAAACAAACGTAGTACTTTCCAGGATAGGAAACAACAACACTAAATTTTTTCAGGAATCCAAGAATAAGCTTCTTTTCACGAGTTCTACACAATTCCGGATTTTGATATAAAATTAATTCCTTCACTCAAACCAAGTTAAAACTGCTTTGTCCTTCATATTTATCCATGTCTAAATAGCTTTAAACAAAAAAGAACGTTGTACTTTGCAGGATAGGAAAGAACAACACTAAACCTTTAGGAATCCGAGAATAAACTTATTTTCACGAGTTCTACACAATTTCAGATTTTGTTATAAAATGAATTCCTTCACTCAAACCAAGTTAAAACTGCTTTGTCCTTCATATTTTTGCATGTCTAAATAGGTTTCAGGCATAAAATTCTTCATATTACCCTGTATGTGAAAGAAGCATACTTGTGATGGAGCAATACACTCCTTTGGGGTAACCTAAACTGATGGTTGGGGAGGAAAGTTAGAAGAACAATCAACTATCAACCAAAGACAGATGACGTGATGAGCGGGCAATATAACTGTGTGTTTTTACTTCAGTGGTCAGAGCAACTCTGTATTCTGTACTGTGTTGTTCTCTCTTTCAAGATATTATTATTAAAGCCTCTTATCTCCTCAGAAGAAAATAACTGACTCTGTGCGTTACTAAATTTCCACCACAATTTTGGCGTCACGAACAGGATCCCTCGACTGGTGTCTCTGGACCGGATCGCAGTGCATGGCCAGCCTGGACTGAAGTAGCTGTTCCAGCCTCATACCTCCAAGGCCTTTTCTGAGAGAGAGGACTGGCAGGTCCTTTTCCTGAATACCAGCGCTGGGATCATTTTTGAAATATGATAGTCTGAGACGATAGGACTGCTTTTTAGTTTTTATTTGAATAAAAGAGGGTTTCCCGGTTGTGTCATTAGTGAGACAGAGATTTCATGGGTAAGTGAAACTTTTGAAGCAGTCCGAAGAAGTGTGAAGTACTCCGAAGAAGTGTGAGTACAGATTAAGGTCCTCATTGGAGACGTCCTTTGAGTGAAGGAATATATTTCCCCATTCCAAGTCTGAGAATGGGAAACAGTAGGTCTCAGACTTTTGACCCTACCGGGGGACCTGAGCATGATGAAATGAAAAAGACATATGGTCCAGAGGTTTTCCACCTGAAGGTTCTTTTAGTATGTTAGAAATAAGAAAATTAGAAGAAAAGTTTTGCAAATATGAGAAAGAGATGAAGCAAAAAAAAGAAAATTAAGTTTAAATAAGAAGTAAGAAAGGTATAGAATTTTGGAAAAAATAAAGTGTATTAAGAGAAAGAAAGGAAAATGTTAAACAAATGCCATGACGGAATGATGATAATAATTTAGTATTAGCTGTGCCGGATCCAGACCTGGACTCCTGCCCTCCACGACGCCTGCAACAACAACAGCCAGCCCTGCCACAAGCCTCTGGCTCTCGGGAAGAAGGGACTTCTTCCATCCTCCCTCGGGAAGAAATTCCATCATTCTCACAACATCAGTTACATAGGTCTGATGATGAGGAAAAGGAAGACGTTTGGTTCTCCAGCATACCTGCCCAAGAACTTTTAACGCAAGTGACAAAAATCCTTTACCCACAATCTGGACTTCAGAGATCTAAACGTGAGAAAAAACAAAACCAGATTCAAACCATGCCTATGGTTAAAGTTGCAGTTCCCACTGGACCATTACTGGTTTATCGACCCTGGACTGAGACTGACATCATGGAAGCATAACAATGCTTACCAGATCCAGAGATTTCTGGACCCCATTTTGCTGACGAGTTGCGAGATTTCTGCGCACAATTCTGCCTGACTGGGGTTGAATTGCGTCGCATATTGGCAAAAAAGTTCAAACCGACCGACCTCGGCAAAATAGAGGCCAGTATGCTACAACTGGATTTGCGACCTACCAACAGTGAACGAGGACATAATGATAACGCTCAATATGAAGCAGCCATCCAAAGACTGTGTCAAGCCATCACCACTCAATTTCCAACCAAAATCAATATGTCCCACATTTACACCTGCAAACAGAAACCTGGTGAAGGGACTGATGATTTTGTACACCGCATCCTTGAGAAAGTCAGCAAGCACAGCGGTCATCAGAGACCAAGGGATTTGGGTAATGAATCAGGACCATGGGAGAGTATTGCATGCAATGGAATGTCCAACCATAGTTGGTAAAAAGCGGGTAAGAAAAGGTTAAAATACCCGACTGTACACAATCAATAGTGGGAGCGTATGTGTTCGGCTACAAGAAGGTGTGAAAGTCCGACCATGGTTTGTAAAAAGCGGGTAAGAAAAGGTGCGAATGCCCGACAATGTATGATCAAAAGAGGGAGCGGAGGTTTTCGGCTGCAAGAAGGTCTGAATGTCCAACCATAATTTTTTTTAAAACGGGGAAGAAAATAATCGAAAGCCCGACTATACACCATCAAAAGCGGGAGCGGAGGTGTTCAGCTGCAAGAAGGTCTGAATGTCCATCAATAATTGCTAGAAAACATGAAAGAAAATTTTCGAATATCAAACCGCACATGATCATAAGCGGGAGAGGAGGTGTTCAGCTGCAGGAAGGTTTGAATGTCCACCCATAATTCCTGAAAAATGGGTAAAAAAAAAGGTAAGAATGCCCAACCATACATCATCAAAAGCAGGTGTGAATGTTAGATCATAATTTGCAAAAAGCTGATGAGAAAGGGTGAGAATGCCCGACTATACACCATCAAATGCAGGAGCGGAGGTGTTCGGCTGTAAGGAGGTGTGAATCTCCGACCATAATTGCTGAAAAATGTGTTAGAAAAGGTAAGAATGCCGGACCATACATCATCAAAAGCGGGAGAGGTGGTGTTCGGCTGCAAGTAGGTGTGAATGTCCAGCCATAATTACTCACAAACGGGTAAGAAAAGGTAGTATTGCCAGACCATACATGATCAAAACAGGTGGTTTTAACAGGTGGTTCGGCTGCAAGAAGGTGTGAATGTCCGACTAAAGTTCAAATATATTAACAAAAGCGGGAGGAGAGGTCTTCGGATGAGAGTGGTTGAGAATTTCCAACCATAATCTATAAAATGCGGTGAAAAAAAAGGTGTGATAGAACACTAAAAGGTGGAGCGGAAATGTTCGGCTGCAAGAAGGTGTGAATGTCCGACTATATTTGGTGAAAAGCAGGTGAAGCAAGGTCTGAATGCCCAACCTTACATCATGAAAAGCGAGATCAGAGGTGTTTGGCTGAGAGAAGGCCACAGTTTGCGATGCAATAATTAAAGGCCTCATGCCAGATGTCGCCACTGAAGTAAAGAACATTTACGTGGGATGGTGTGAGGGTCCTCGTTTGGCTGACGTTCGCCGATATGCTCGCCATGCTCAGAACCAAGTTGAGACGCGTAAGACAACCAAAAGGGACAAGTGTGAAAAGGAGCTGCATTTGGCAGCCATGACCATGTATTACGCAGTTGGTGTAAACAGAGGACGAGGCCGAAGTCGAAGACGTGGACGTGTGGGAGAGGAGGTCGAAATGGGCCACGCCAGAGCTATGATCCGAATATTTGTTTTTACTGTGGCCAGACTGGACACTGGAAGAAGGACTGTCCACAGTTGAAAAGTGATGAAATTGGGCAAAAGGCTGACTGAGGGTGGGAGGCAGGTTCTGGACGTCACGCGGCAGCGGAGCCTCAAACTAATGGGTGATAGCACAAACACACTCACACATTTTTCCTGCTCTGTGTAGTGAAGAAACGCTTGCCGACTGTGATTCACGTAGTAAAGTTTTGCATGCTATTTCCGTCCTAGAGCAAAGATATTTCTCTCAGAATATAGGAACTTATGTTCATCAGTAGTGACGTCAGGGGAGTTTGATTGTCCTCCAAAGTTAAGTGGAAACCACGTTTACTGTATGTCTGCCTCAGGCCAGGTTGTGAAGGAGAAAATGACAATGCCCATTGCGTGTTGTCACTCCCGATGAGCTCTCCTTCAAACACTCATTTTTGTTATCAGAGTTGTGTCCCATTAACCTGATGGGCTGTGATCTCATGTGTAAATTAGGCATTATTTTAACTTCTACACCAGAGGGTGTTAAGGTTATGTTACAGCCTGACAAAGTTTTCACAGCAGTGCAGTTTGATTCATCGGCACTTACATATGCTTATGAGTGGAAACTTCCCAGCTCTCCTTTTTCACAACAACTAGTGGAAGAAGCAAAAGTCTTAGTTTCACCCCTTTCTGATTTCATGCAACCTACTGATTTGCACTGCACATAACACATTTCTTTGGAGCCTGACAATGACTATGAGAAGAAGTGAAAAAATATGTGCGCCTACTTTATTGGCTGTGTCGCTCACTCCAGAGCACTTCGATTTTTTTAATGTTTGTGGCACTCGCCCTCACATTTCCTTGGCCAAACGTACACACTGGCAGTGACAAGGTGTGGGAGAGTTTGTTGCTACATGTCAGAAATAAATGGAGTGGACCGTTTCACCTGCTGATCCAAATTTGATGTTTTCTGAACGATTGTCAGCATACAAAAAAACATTTTTGAGTACAATGCATTGTCAAAGAACTGTGGACTTAATTCCTACCACAGAATCACATTTTGAAGCATGTTTTTTATCTGAAACAGATTTGTCTTCGATACCCATGTTGGCTGAAGTGCCCAATGATCTTTGGGCTAAGAGCAAATATGATGTGGGGTTGATAAAAGGCTGTGAACCAGTAATTGTCACCCCTAAATCAGACTTTTGTCCATGTAAAAAACAATACCCTTTTAAGCCTGAAGCAATTAAAGGGATTAAACCTGTTTTTCAATCTTTTCAGAAAACAGGCGTTATTGTTCCTTTTGAAAATTCACCTGTGCTTACTCCATTGATTCCTGTTAAAAAGATTAAAGATGCTGGCCAGCCAGATGAATGGCGTTTTGTACAGGACCTCCAAGCGGTGAATGCTGCAGTTCAGCCACATGCTCCTACTGTGCCCAACCCACACACTATTTTGTCTCAAATTACATCAGATGCACAGTTTTTCTCAGTGGTTGACTTGTCGCCAGTGCACCCTGATAGCCCATTTTGGTTTGCTTTTTAGTTTGAAGGGAGATCTTGGACTTTTACCCGGTTATGCCAGGGGTACTGTGAAAGTCCCACTATTTACAATGCTGCCCTCAAAGCTAGTCTGGATTAACTTCAATCAACCACAGGCTCTGCTCTTTTGCAGTATGTGGATGACATCCTTTTATGTAGTCCATCTAAACAACAGTGTGAAAAAGACAGTGAATCTGTTGAAACATCTTCATTCTTATGGCCATAAAGCCAGCCTTTCTAATTTACAGTTTGTACAGGACGAAGTCACCTTTTTGGGTCATGTGATTTCTAAGGATGGGCGCTCACTTTCTCCTAAACGTGTTGCTGCAGTTCAGATCATTCCTAAACCAGTTACTAAAAAACAGCTTATGTCATTCTTAGGTATAACATCTTACTGCAGGAACTTTATTCCTAACTACTCTTTTCTCGAAGCTCTCTTAGGTGCTCTTATCCATGGTAAAGGCCTCCAGTCAGCTGATCGTGTTCCATGGACTCCTGAGGCTGAATCAGCCTTTAGCCAGCTTAAGCTGGCTCTTCAAACAGCACCAACACTTGGCATTCCAGATCCTCATAAACCTTTCATACAGGCAGTTGATGAGAAGCATGGTTGTATGACATCTGTTCTTATGCAGGAACATGGGGCAGGCAAAGGCCAGTGGCTCATTTCTCAGCAAAACTGGACTCTGTGGCTGCAGGCCTGCCTGGTTGTCTTCGTGTTGTTGCAGCTGCAGAGAAAGCTGTCCTGGCCTCCCAAGATATTGTGGGCTACGCTAATTTGACTGTTTTGGTTCCTCATGCTGTTGCCATTATTCTTCTCGAGCAGAAAACTTCACATCTTTCAACTACTCGTTGGCTCAGATACACCTCTGTGATATGCCAAATGTCACTGTTAAACGTTGTACTGTTCTGAATCCTGCTACTTTGCTTCCGACTCCTGAGGATGGGGAGCCTCATGACTGTGAAGCTGTTTTGGAACAAGTTTGTACACCCCGACCTGATCTTTTAGAGACTCCTCTTCCAAACTCTGACATGATTCTTTTTGTAGATGGATCAGCTTTGCGTGATCCAGCCACAGGTACTAACTGTGTTTGGTTTGCAGTATGTTCTTCACATGACACTTTGTTGTCTGGTTCTCTTCCTAAACATTTCTCTGCTCAAACTACTGAGCTTATTGCACTTACTGAAGCTTGTAAGTTGGCAGCTGGTAAGTCTGTCACTATTTACACAGATTCCAGATATGCTTTTGGTGTTGTTCATGACTTTGGTGCGCTGTGGAAACACAGGCATTTCCTTAAATCAGATGGTAAAACTATTCTGAACTCCAAGCAGGTTTCTGATCTTCTTGATGCGATCCTTTTGCCTACAGCAATCTCGGTCTGTAAGTGTGCGGCTCACACTAACTCAGACAATCCTGTTGCTTGTGGCAATGCCAGAGCTGATGCTGCAGCTAAGCAAGCAGCTAAATCTTTTCCTGTTTTCTCTTCCCTCTCTTTGCAGGCAGAAGACTCCCTCACAGATCTCCATGCTTTGCAAACTTTTGCCTCTGCAGATGAAATTTGGTCCTCTGGACGCATTTGGTCCTCTGTGGGTGCAACTCATATGGATGGTGTTTGGATGGGACCTAATGGTAAACCCTGTCTACCTAAACATTTTTTTCCTCATTTTTCAAAATTGACACATGGGTTGGACCATGTGTCAAAAGGGGGGATGCTGAATGCACTCACTGCTCAGTGGTTCACAAAAGGGTTCAGTTCATATGCGCAAAAATACTGTCAGTCATGTATGGTTTGTGCCACACATAATGTAGGAAAGGCATTACACACATCGCAAGTTGCACACCCTCCACCAGAGAAACCTTTTGAACATTTGATGATGGATTTTGTTGAACTCACACCAGCTGAAGGAAAGAAATATGCACTAGTAATAGTGGACGTGTTTAGTAAATGGGTTGAAGTTTTCCCTGCAAAACATGCAAACAGTAATGCAGTGACTAAAGCACTGCTAAACAGAAATCATTCCTAGATGGGGCATTCCAGAGAAGATCAGCAGTGATAATGGCACACATTTTGTAAACACTGCATTGACTGAGGTTGGTAAATTCCTGGGAATAACCTTGCGCACACATTGTGCTTATCATCCACAGAGTGGAGGTGCTGTGGAAAGAGAAAATGGTACATTAAAGTCCAAGTTAGCCAAATGTTGTGAAGAAACAGGTCTGCCATGGACAAAAGCATTACCTATTGTGCTTACCTACATGAGAATGAGAATCAGAGCTCAAGTGAATCTCAGCCCATTTGAAATTTTATTTGGCAGACCTCCTAACCTGGGATTGGGACCTGTAACCAGACCCCTCCCTTCCACAACTGTTTGTGATGATGCTATGTTGTCTTACTGTCGAAACCTTTCCACTGTTCTATCTCAAGTTTCACAGACAGTAAAAGCAGCCCTTCCAGCCACAGAAAACACACCACTCCAACCAGATGACAGGTGGTGAAGGAACTTCGCAGGAAACATTGGAAGTCCAAACGTTGGCAAGGCCCGTTCCAGGTGCTACTGGTCACTCATACAGCTGTTAAAGTTGCAGAGAGAGCAACCTGGATTCATGTCAGTCACTGTAAGAAGGTACCAGAACCAGTAGATGACTTCCACCCTGACATACATCAGCCTAACCAACACGCCCGGAAGGACAAAGATAAGAGTCAGCAGTAAAAGCTGTACTCCACCGGTGTGTTAAGTGCTAGTAACCTCTGACACCGAAGATTGAAACATCCTTACTGAGACCTGCGATGAAGGTGATCATACACATGCTGTGAACCATGGCAGAAACTGTTTGTTGTTTGTATTTTCTTATTTGTAACCAGCATGTGCACATTGTACACATTCGTCCTGTACAAACTGTAACTTAGAAAGGCTGGCTTTATGGCCATAAGAAGGAAGATGTTTCAACAGATTCACTGTCTTTTTCACACTGTTGTTTAGATGGACTACATAAAAGGATGTCATCCACATACTGCAAAAGAGCAGAGCCTGTGGTTGATTGAAGTTAATCCAGACTAGCTTTGAGGGCAGCATTGTAAATAGTGGGACTTTCACAGTACCCCTGGCATAACCGGGTAAAAGTCCAAGATCTCCCTTCAAACTAAAAAGCAAACCAAAATGGGCTATCAGGGTGCACTGGCGACAAGTCAACCACTGAGAAAAACTGTGCATCTGATGTAATTTGAGACAAAATAGTGTGTGGGTTGGGCACAGTAGGAGCATGTGGCTGAACTGCAGCATTCACCGCTTGGAGGTCCTGTACAAAACGCCATTCATCTGGCTGGCCAGCATCTTTAATCTTTTTAACAGGAAACAATGGAGTAAGCACAGGTGAATTTTCAAAAGGAACAATAACGCCTGTTTTCTGAAAAGATTGAAAAACAGGTTTAATCCCTTTAATTGCTTCAGGCTTAAAAGGGTATTGTTTTTTACATGGACAAAAGTCTGATTTAGGGGTGACAATTACTGGTTCACAGCCTTTTATCAACCCCACATCATATTTGCTCTTAGCCCAAAGATCATTGGGCACTTCAGCCAACATGGGTATCGAAGACAAATCTGTTTCAGATAAAAAACATGCTTCAAAATGTGATTCTGTGGTAGGAATTAAGTCCACAGTTCTTTGACAATGCATTGTACTCAAAAATGTTTTTTTGTATGCTGACAATCGTTCAGAAAACATCAAATTTGGATCAGCAGGTGAAACGGTCCACTCCATTTCTTTCTGACATGTAGCAACAAACTCTCCCACACCTTGTCACTGCCTGTGTGTACGTTTGGCCAAGGAAATGTGAGGGCGAGTACCACAAACATTAAAAAAATCGAAGTGCTCTGGAGTGAGCGACACAGCCAATAAAGTAGGCGCACATATTTTTTCACTTCTTCTCATAGTCATTGTCAGGCCCCAAAGAAATGTGTGATGTGCAGTGCAAATCAGTAGGTTGCATGAAATCAGAAAGGGGTGAAACTAACGCTTTTGCTTCTTCCACTAGTTGTTGTGAAAAAGGAGAGCTGGGAAGTTTCCACTCATAAGCATATGTAAGTGCCGATGAATCAAACTGCACTGCTGTGAAAACTTTGTCAGGCTGTAACATAACCTTAACACCCTCTGATGTAGAAGTTAAAATAATGCCTAATTTACACATGAGATCACAGCCCATCAGGTTAATGGGACACAACTCTGATAACAAAAATGAGTGTTTGAAGGAGAGCTCATCGGGAGTGACAACACGCAATGGGCATTGTCATTTTCTCCTTCACAACCTGGCCTGATGCAGACATACAGTAAACGTGGTTTCCACTTAACTTTGGAGGACAATCAAACTCCCCTGACGTCACTACTGATGAACATAAGTTCCTATATTCTGAGAGAAATATCTTTGCTCTAGGACGGAAATAGCATGCAAAACTTTACTACGTGAATCACAGTCGGCAAGCGTTTCTTCACTACACAGAGCAGGAAAAATGTGTGAGTGTGTTTGTGCTATCACCCATTAGTGGAGGCTCCGCTGCCGCGTGACGTCCAGAACCTGCCTCCCACCCTCAGTCAGCCTTTTGCCCAATTTCATCACTTTTCAGCTGTGGACAATCCTTCTTCCAGTGTCCAGTCTGGCCACAGTAAAAACAAATATTCGGATCATAGCTCTGGCGTGGCCCATTTCGACCTCCTCTCCCACACGTCCACGTCTTCGACTTCGGCCTCGTCCTCTGTTTACACACACTGCGTAATACATGGTCATGGCTGCCAAATGCAGCTCCTTTTCACACTTGTCCCTTTTGGTTGTCTTACGCGTCTCAACTTGGTTATGAGCATGGCGAGCATATCGGCGAACGTCAGCCAAACGAGGACCCTCACACCATCCCACGTAAATGTTCTTTACTTCAGTGGCGACATCTGGCATGAGGCCTTTAATTATTGCATCGCAAACTGTGGCCTTCTCTCAGCCAAACACCTCTGATCTCGCTTTTCATGATGTAAGTTCCTGCGTATGCTGCCGCTTACCTGGGTGACGTCATCATCCATAGCAACAGCTGGGCGGAGCATGTTCAGCAGATGGCGGCAGTGCTGGAGTCACTGCGGCAGGCGGGGCTCACGGCCAACCCAAAGAAGTGTGCAGTTGGATGGAGGGAGGTACGGTATCTGGGATACCACTTGGGCGGCGGACAGGTGCGTCCACAGGTAGACAAGACAGCAGCGATTGCAGCCTGCCCAAAACCTAAGATCAAGAAAGAGGTGAGGCGGTTTTTGGGGCTGGCCGGATATTACCGGCGATTTATTCCCAACTTCGCGGAGCTGACCAGCCCTTTGACCAACCTTACCCGAAAAGGTGCCTCTGATCCGGTGTCAGGTGTCACTTGAGAGGGTAAAGCAGACACTCTGTGGGGAGCCTCTTCTCCACACACCTAACTCCTCTCTCCCATTTGTCCTGCAGACTGATGCATCAGGAAGGGGGTTGGGGGCTGTTCTGTCCCAGCAGGTGCGGGGCGTTGACCGCCCAGTGCTTTACATCAGCCAGAAACTATCCGAGAGGGAGACCAGATACAACACGGTGGAGAGGGAGTGCCTGGCCATCCGGTGGGTGCTGGGGCGCCCATTCACCCTTTGCTCGGACCTTGCTCCCCTCCAGTGGCTCCACCGAATGAAAAATGTCAATGCACGGATCACCCGCTGGTATCTGGCACTACAGCCTTTTAAATTCAAAGTGGTCCATAGGCCGGGGGCACAGATGGCGGTGGCCGACTTCCTTTACAGCTCGCATGGCGAGGTGGGGGGGGGGGGTAGGTTAGGCCGGACCGCTCCCCGGCCAAGGTCAGGCGGTGGAGGTATGTGGAGGGGGCGTGGTGCATCAGCTGCAGGAGAGAGCTGTGGAGAGAGCTCTGGGGAGCAGGACTAGGTGAGTGATTAGTACACCGGCAGTCACTTGTCTAATCACTCTCCTCTTTAAAAAACTCAGAGCTGTAAGGAGGATTGAAGTGGAGTCGGCAGCACGAACCGGGAGGGAAGGCCTGCGAACGACTCCACATTCATGAAAAAGGGTTAAATAAACTATACGTTGAACCGTCCTCTGTCTCTGAGTCTCTCTGAAAGAACCTGCAGTGGCAACAGGCCGCCTCAATGTGCAATTATTAAAGACAGTAAAGGACGATCTCTCTCGTTGGAAGTCCTTACCTATATCACTTATGGGGAGAGTTACAACCATTAAAATGATGATACTACCAAAAGTTAACTATCTGTTCTCAATGATCCCCATAAAACCACCTGCTACTTGGTTTAAGTCACTAGATTCATGCATCTCTAAATTTCTGTGGAAAAACAAACCACCACGTATTAGTTTAAAAACCCTACAGAAGACCAAGGACAGGGTGGATTAGATTTACCTAATTTTCAGCACTATTCCTTAGCCAATAGGTTACAGTATATATCAAAATGGTTTAAACCTAGCCCAATAGATGAACATGGATAAGTATAGAACAAGCATTGTGTGATAATCTGGAAATCTCTGACCTGCCACTTATTAGTCAAAACGTAAAAAATCACAAATGTTTCAAAAGCATTAACATCAGCACCTCTCTGACAGCCTGGTGGGAATTTCTTAAAATAACAAAGTCTTCACTTGTCCCGTGTAAGCTTACACCCATCTGGAACAATCCTGACATCCTGCAAAACAAAAAAATGCTAAACTTTACTCTGTGGAAGATCAAAGGAATCAAACATCTGGAACATATAATCCAAAATGGACATTTTATTTCATTTGATGAGCTCATATCACAACATGAGATAGGCAGCAATAAATTCCTAGAATATCAACAACTTAAGTCTATAATAACAAAGAAATATATCCTCCACCAACCAGACTTACAACTCCCGATTAGGGTAGCAGAATTTCTAAGCATCTGCACCCCAAAAGTACTATCAAAAATATATAAATTATTGTCTAAGATAGATGACACAATGTCTCTACCGTCCTCAAAATGGGAGGCAGATTTATCCATCAGTTCTAGTCATAGCTTCTGGCCACAAATATGTTTGAACACCTTCACAATGACTCGAAATCCTAATTTACAGCTCATACAATACAAAATTCTTCATAGAACACACTATACAGGACAAAGGATGTTCAGGATGGGTCTAACACACTCAAACATCTGCTCACATTGCACAGATAACACACCTGATGATTATGCACACGCTTTGTGGTTTTGTGCGCCTGTCCAGAAGTTCTGGCTTGAAGTCTGTGCGGACCTATCAACATGGCTAAAGTGTAGCATTCCTGCATGCCCCACACTGTGCATACTGGGTGACTTAGACAACATCAACGTGGAATTTAGCTTAGCACACATGATCCTCACAGTGTTATGTATAGCAAAGAAAACTATTCTCATGAACTGGAAAGCGAAGAACAATCTGTGTATTAACCAGTTTAGAAATTTTCTTTTAGATTATATTAGCATGGAAACAATGTCTGCTTCCTCAAAACTGAATTTAATTCTCTCTGGTCCCCTCTGATTAGCTTGATCACATAGTGTTGGTGGTGGGTTGCTGTCCCGTCGCTCTGGGCGGTTGGGTGTGTGCTGAGGGGGGGGCTGTGTGGCTTCGGGCGTCTGGTGGTCTCTCGGGTCGTGGGGACTGGGTTGGTCATTGCTGGGGGGGACTGTGTGTCGGGCTTGGAGGGCAGTTTTGGGGGCTTGCGGGTGGGGCTGTCTTGCGGTGTGGGGCGGGGTCCCTTAGGGGCCTTGGGGTGGTGGCTGCTGGCTCTGTACCAGGTGACGGGGCCGCTCTGGCGTGGGTGGTGGAGCTGGGCCTGGACCTGGTGGCTTGCCGCTGCCTTGTGCCCGGGGCGGGGCCCTGCCTGTGCCTGGGGGGTCTGGGTTGCCCTGGACATGCCACAGCATGCGTGGGTTGGTGCAGGTCCTGGTGCCGGCCTTGTTGCTCTGGGAACTCCAAGGTGTCCGCAGGTGGTTGTTTTTTTTAGGGTGTTGGGGCGTGCGGTGAGGAGGAGGGGGTCTGTATGGGGGTGTGCTTTATCCCTGTTGGGGGGGGCCTGGGGGGGCCTGGGTGATGGTGGGTCTCAGGCCCGGGCTGCTGCGACTGGTGTAACCGGGTGATTTGTTTGTTTGTTTGTTTGATTTTTGTTGTTGTTTGTTTGTTTTTGTAGAGGTCCTCCGGGGTGGGGTTGGGTTGAGTGGGGTGGGGCGGGATGGGTTCCTTCTGGGGGTACAGTAGCTCCCGGAATATGGTGACTGCAGGCCCCGAGCCTGGTGGACATCAGGCCCTCCTGCCCTGTGTTGGGTCCCAAGTAGCGGGGATGCCTATTGCAGCCAGTCTCTGGCTGCCCTCTCCGGGGTGGGAGGGACCAGGAGGATGAATTAATTATTCTGCTAGTTTATATATTGTAAACATAAACAATAAACAATTATAAAACTTCCCTTGGCAAAGCAAATCTGTTTGGCATAAAGGTATTCAGACTACAATTCTGCTGCCATAATGCACAATTCCGGATTTTGATATAAAATGAATTCCTTCACTCAAACCAAGTTAAAACTGCTTTTTCCTTCATATTTATCCATGTCTAAATAGCTTTAAACAAAAAAGAACGTTGTACTTTGCAGGATAGGAAACAACAACACTAAACCTTTAGGAATCCGAGAATAAGCTTATTTTCACGAGTTCTACACAATTTCGGATTTTGATATAAAATGAATTCCTTCACTCAAACTAAGTTAAAACTGCTTTTTCCTTCATATTTATCCATGTCCAAATAGCTTTAAACAAAAAAGAACGTTGTACTTTGCAGGATAGGAAACAACAACACTAAACCTTTTCAGGAATCCGAGAATAAGCGTCGTTTGACGAGTTCTACACAATATCGGATTTTGATATAAAATTAATTCCTTCACTCAAACCAAGTTAAAACTGCTTTGTCCTTCATATTTATCCATGTCTAAATACCTTTAAACAAAAACGAACGTAGTACTTTTCAGGATAGGAAACAACAACACTAAATTTTTTCAGGAATCCAAGAATAAGCTTCTTTTCACGAGTTCTACACAATTCCGGATTTTGATATAAAATTAATTCCTTCACTCAAACCAAGTTAAAACTGCTTTGTCCTTCATATTTATCCATGTCTAAATAGCTTTCAACAAAAAAGAACGTTGTACTTTGCAGGATAGGAAAGAACAACACTAAACCTTTAGGAATCCGAGAATAAGCTTATTTTCACGAGTTCTACACAATTTCAGATTTTGTTATAAAATGAATTCCTTCACTCAAACCAAGTTAAAACTGCTTTGTCCTTCATATTTTTGCATGTCTAAATAGGTTTCAGGCATAAAATTCTTCATATTACCCTGTATGTGAAAGAAGCATACTTGTGATGGAGCAATACACTCCTTTTGGGTAACCTAAACTGATGGTTGGGGAGGAAAGTTAGAAGAACAATCAACTATCAACCAAAGACAGATGACGTGATGAGCGGGCAATATAACTGTGTGTTTTTGCTTCAGTGGTCAGAGCAACTCTGTATTCTGTACTGTGTTGTTCTCTCTTTCAAGATATTATTATTAAAGCCTCTTATCTCCTCAGAAGAAAATAACTGACTCTGTGCGTTACTAAATTTCCACCACAATTTTGGCGTCACGAACAGGATCCCTCGACTGGTGTCTCTGGACCGGATCGCAGTGCATGGCCAGCCTGGACTGAAGTAGCTGTTCCAGCCTCATACCTCCAAGGCCTTTTCTGACAGAGAGGACTGGCAGGTCCTTTTCTTGAATACCAGCGCTGGGATCATTTTTGAAATATGATAGTCTGAGACGATAGGACTGCTTTTTAGTTTTTATTTGAATAAAAGAGGGTTTCCCGGTTGTGTCATTAGTGAGACAGAGATTTCATGGGTAAGTGAAACTTTTGAAGCAGTCCGAAGAAGTGTGAAGTACTCCGAAGAAGTGTGAGTACAGATTAAGGTCCTCATTGGAGACGTCCTTTGAGTGAAGGAATATATTTCCCCATTCCAAGTCTGAGAATTGGAAACAGTAGGTCTCAGACTTTTGACCCTACCGGGGGACCTAAGCATGATGAAATGAAAAAGACATATGGTCCAGAGGTTTTCCACCAGAAGGTTCTTTTAGTATGTTAGAAATAAGAAAATTAGAAGAAAAGTTTTGCAAATATGAGAAAGAGATGAAGCAAAAAAAAAGAAAATTAAGTTTAAATAAGAAGTAAGAAAGGTATAGAATTTTGGAAGAAATAAAGTGTATTAAGAGAAAGAAAGGAAAATGTTAAACAAATGCCATGACGGAATGATGATAATAATTTAGTATTAGCTGTGCCGGATCCAGACCTGGACTCCTGCCCTCCACGACGCCTGCAACAACAACAGCCAGCCCTGCCACAAGCCTCTGGCTCTCGGGAAGAAGGGACTTCTTCCATCCTCCCTCGGGAAGAAATTCCATCATTCTCACAACATCAGCTACATAGGTCTGATGATGAGGAAAAGGAAGACGTTTGGTTCTCCAGCGTACCTGCCCAAGAACTTTTAACGCAAGTGACAAAAATCCTTTACCCACAATCTGGACTTCAGAGATCTAAACGTGAGAAAAAACAAAACCAGATTAAAACCATGCCTATGGTTAAAGTTGCAGTTCCCACTGGACCATTACTGGTTTATCGACCCTGGACTGAGACTGACATCATGGAAGCATAACAATGCTTACCAGATCCAGAGATTTCTGGACCCCATTTTGCTGACGAGTTGCGAGATTTCTGCGCACAATTCTGCCCGACTGGGGTTGATTTGCGTCGCATATTGGCAAAAAAGTTCAAACCGTCCGACCTCTGCAAAATAGAGGCCAGTATGCTACAACTGGATTTGCGACCTACCAACAGTGAACGAGGACATAATGATAACGCTCAATATGAAGAAGCCAACCAAAGACTGTGTAAAGCCATCACCACTCAATTTCCAACCAAAATCAATATGTCCCACATTTACACCTGCAAACAGAAACCCGGTGAAGGGACTGATGATTTTGTACACCGCATCCTTGAGGAAGTCAGCAAGCACAGCGGTCATCAGAGACCAAGGGATTTGGGTAATGAATCAGGACCATGGGAGAGTATTGCATGCAATGCAATAATTAAAGGCCTCATGCCAGATGTCGCCACTGAAGTAAAGAACATTTACGTGGGATGGTGTGAGGGTCCTCGTTTGGCTGACGTTTGCCGATATGCTCGCCATGCTCATAACCAAGTTGAGACGCGTAAGACAACCAAAAGGGACAAGTGTGAAAAGGAGCTGCATTTGGCAGCCATGACCATGTATTACGCAGTTGGTGTAAACAGAGGACGAGGCCGAAGTCGAAGACGTGGACGTGTGGGATCAGAGCTATGATCCGAATATTTGTTTTTACTGTGGCCAGACTGGACACTGGAAGAAGGACTGTCCACAGCTGAAAAGTGATGAAATTGGGCAAAAGGCTGACTGAGGGTGGGAGGCAGGTTCTGGACGTCACGCGGCAGCGGAGCCTCCACTAATGGGTGATAGCACAAACACACTCACACATTTTTCCTGCTCTGTGTAGTGAAGAAACGCTTGCCGACTGTGATTCACGTAGTAAAGTTTTGCATGCTATTTCCATCCTAGAGCAAAGATATTTCTCTCAGAATATGGGAACTTATGTTCATCAGTAGTGACGTCAGGGGAGTTTGATTGTCCTCCAAAGTTAAGTGGAAACCACGTTTACTGTATGTCTGCCTCAGGCCAGGTTGTGAAGGAGAAAATGACAATGCCCATTGCGTGTTGTCACTCCCGATGAGCTCTCCTTCAAACACTCATTTTTGTTATCAGAGTTGTGTCCCATTAACCTGATGGGCTGTGATCTCATGTGTAAATTAGGCATTATTTTAACTTCTACACCAGAGGGTGTTAAGGTTATGTTACAGCCTGACAAAGTTTTCACAGCAGTGCAGTTTGATTCATCGGCACTTACATATGCTTATGAGTGGAAACTTCCCAGCTCTCCTTTTTCACAACAACTAGTGGAAGAAGCAAAAGTCTTAGTTTCACCCCTTTCTGATTTCATGCAACCTACTGATTTGCACTGCACATAACACATTTCTTTGGGGCCTGACAATGACTATGAGAAGAAGTGAAAAAATATGTGCGCCTACTTTATTGGCTGTGTCGCTCACTCCAGAGCACTTCGATTTTTTTAATGTTTGTGGCACTCGCCCTCACATTTCCTTGGCCAAACGTACACACTGGCAGTGACAAGGTGTGGGAGAGTTTGTTGCTACATGTCAGAAATAAATGGAGTGGACCGTTTCACCTGCTGATCCAAATTTGATGTTTTCTGAACGATTGTCAGCATACAAAAAAACATTTTTGAGTACAATGCATTGTCAAAGAACTGTGGACTTAATTCCTACCACAGAATCACATTTTGAAGCATGTTTTTTATCTGAAACAGATTTGTCTTCGATACCCATGTTGGCTGAAGTGCCCAATGATCTTTGGGCTAAGAGCAAATATGATGTGGGGTTGATAAAAGGCTGTGAACCAGTAATTGTCACCCCTAAATCAGACTTTTGTCCATGTAAAAAACAATACCCTTTTAAGCCTGAAGCAATTAAAGGGATTAAACCTGTTTTTCAATCTTTTCAGAAAACAGGCGTTATTGTTCCTTTTGAAAATTCACCTGTGCTTACTCCATTGATTCCTGTTAAAAAGATTAAAGATGCTGGCCAGCCAGATGAATGGCGTTTTGTACAGGACCTCCAAGCGGTGAATGCTGCAGTTCAGCCACATGCTCCTACTGTGCCCAACCCACACACTATTTTGTCTCAAATTACATCAGATGCACAGTTTTTCTCAGTGGTTGACTTGTCGCCAGTGCACCCTGATAGCCCATTTTGGTTTGCTTTTTAGTTTGAAGGGAGATCTTGGACTTTTACCCGGTTATGCCAGGGGTACTGTGAAAGTCCCACTATTTACAATGCTGCCCTCAAAGCTAGTCTGGATTAACTTCAATCAACCACAGGCTCTGCTCTTTTGCAGTATGTGGATGACATCCTTTTATGTAGTCCATCTAAACAACAGTGTGAAAAAGACAGTGAATCTGTTGAAACATCTTCCTTCTTATGGCCATAAAGCCAGCCTTTCTAAGTTACAGTTTGTACAGGACGAATGTGTACAATGTGCACATGCTGGTTACAAATAAGAAAATACAAACAACAAACAGTTTCTGCCATGGTTCACAGCATGTGTATGATCACCTTCATCGCAGTCTCAGTAAGGATGTTTCAATCTTCGGTGTCAGAGGTTACTAGCACTTAACACACCGGTGGAGTACAGCTTTTACTGCTGACTCTTATCTTTGTCCTTCCGGGCGTGTTGGTTAGGCTGATGTATGTCAGGGTGGAAGTCATCTACTGGTTCTGGTACCTTCTTACAGTGACTGGCATGAATCCAGGTTGCTCTCTCTGCAACTTTAACATCTATGTGAGTGACCAGTAGCACCTGGAACGGGCCTTGCCAACGTTTGGACTTCCAATGTTTCCTGCGAAGTTCCTTCACCACCTGTCATCTGGTTGGAGTGGTGTGTTTTCTGTGGCTGGAAGGGCTGCTTTTACTGTCTGTGAAACTTGAGATAGAACAGTGGAAAGGTTTCGACAGTAAGACAACATAGCATCATCACAAACAGTTGTGGAAGGGAGGGGTCTGGTTACAGGTCCCAATCCCAGGTTAGGAGGTCTGCCAAATAAAATTTCAAATGGGCTGAGATTCACTTGAGCTCTGATTCTCATTCTCATGTAGGTAAGCACAATAGGTAATGCTTTTGTCCATGGCAGACCTGTTTCTTCACAACATTTGGCTAACTTGGACTTTAATGTACCATTTTCTCTTTCCACAGCACCTCCACTCTGTGGATGATAAGCACAATGTGTGCGCAAGGTTATTCCCAGGAATTTACCAACCTCAGTCAATGCAGTGTTTACAAAATGTGTGCCATTATCACTGCTGATCTTCTCTGGAATGCCCCATCTAGGAATGATTTCTGTTTAGCAGTGCTTTAGTCACTGCATTACTGTTTGCATGTTTTGCAGGGAAAACTTCAACCCATTTACTAAACACGTCCACTATTACTAGTGCATATTTCTTTCCTTCAGCTGGTGTGAGTTCAACAAAATCCATCATCAAATGTTCAAAAGGTTTCTCTGGTGGAGGGTGTGCAACTTGCGATGTGTGTAATGCCTTTCCTACATTATGTGTGGCACAAACCATACATGACTGACAGTATTTTTGCGCATATGAACTGAACCCTTTTGTGAACCACTGAGCAGTGAGTGCATTCAGCATCCCCCCTTTTGACACATGGTCCAACCCATGTGTCAATTTTGAAAAATGAGGAAAAAAATGTTTAGGTAGACAGGGTTTACCATTAGGTCCCATCCAAACACCATCCATATGAGTTGCACCCACAGAGGACCAAATGCGTCCAGAGGACCAAATTTCATCTGCAGAGGCAAAAGTTTGCAAAGCATGGAGATCTGTGAAGGGAGTCTTCTGCCTGCAAAGAGAGGGAAGCGAAAACAGGAAAAGATTTAGCTGCTTGCTTAGCTGCAGCATCAGCTCTGGCATTGCCACAAGCAACAGGATCGTCTGAGTTAGTGTGAGCTGCACACTTACAGACCGAGATTGCTGTAGGCAAAAGGATCGCATCAAGAAGATCAGAAACCTGCTTGGAGTTCAGAATAGTTTTACCATCTGATTTAAGGAAATGCCTGTGTTTCCACAGCGCACCAAAGTCATGAACAACACCAAAAGCATATCTGGAATCTGTGTAAATAGTGACAGACTTACCAGCTGCCAACTTACAAGC
This sequence comes from Leuresthes tenuis, assembly GCF_036924035.1. Classification (NCBI taxonomy): domain Eukaryota; kingdom Metazoa; phylum Chordata; class Actinopteri; order Atheriniformes; family Atherinopsidae; genus Leuresthes; species Leuresthes tenuis. Next base: position 31,666,230 of record NW_027325358.1, read on the forward strand.
TTCAGTAAGTGCAATAAGCTCAGTAGTTTGAGCAGAGAAATGTTTAGGAAGAGAACCAGACAACAAAGTGTCATGTGAAGAACATACTGCAAACCAAACACAGTTAGTACCTGTGGCTGGATCACGCAAAGCTGATCCATCTACAAAAAGAATCATGTCAGAGTTTGGAAGAGGAGTCTCTAAAAGATCAGGTCGGGGTGTACAAACTTGTTCCAAAACAGCTTCACAGTCATGAGGCTCCCCATCCTCAGGAGTCGGAAGCAAAGTAGCAGGATTCAGAACAGTACAACGTTTAACAGTGACATTTGGCATATCACAGAGGTGTATCTGAGCCAACGAGCAGTTGAAAGATGTGAAGTTTTCTGCTCGAGAAGAATAATGGCAACAGCATGAGGAACCAAAACAGTCAAATTAGCGTAGCCCACAATATCTTGGGAGGCCAGGACAGCTTTCTCTGCAGCTGCAACAACACGAAGACAACCAGGCAGGCCTGCAGCCACAGAGTCCAGTTTTGCTGAGAAATGAGCCACTGGCCTTTGCCTGCCCCATGTTCCTGCATAAGAACAGATGTCATACAACCATGCTTCTCATCAACTGCCTGTATGAAAGGTTTATGAGGATCTGGAATGCCAAGTGTTGGTGCTGTTTGAAGAGCCAGCTTAAGCTGACTAAAGGCTGATTCAGCCTCAGGAGTCCATGGAACACGATCAGCTGACTGGAGGCCTTTACCATGGATAAGAGCACCTAAGAGAGCTTCGAGAAAAGAGTAGTTAGGAATAAAGTTCCTGCAGTAAGATGTTATACCTAAGAATGACATAAGCTGTTTTTTAGTAACCGGTTTAGGAATGATCTGAACTGCAGCAACACGTTTAGGAGAAAGTGAGCGCCCATCCTTAGAAATCACATGACCCAAAAAGGTGACTTCGTCCTGTACAAACTGTAACTTAGAAAGGCTGGCTTTATGGCCATAAGAATGAAGATGTTTCAACAGATTCACTGTCTTTTTCACACTGTTGTTTAGATGGACTACATAAAAGGATGTCATCCACATACTGCAAAAGAGCAAAGCCTGTGGTTGATTGAAGTTAATCCAGACTAGCTTTGAGGGCAGCATTGTAAATAGTGGGACTTTCACAGTACCCCTGGCATAACCGGGTAAAAGTCCAAGATCTCCCTTCAAACTAAAAAGCAAACCAAAATGGGCTATCAGGGTGCACTGGCGACAAGTCAACCACTGAGAAAAACTGTGCATCTGATGTAATTTGAGACAAAATAGTGTGTGGGTTGGGCACAGTAGGAGCATGTGGCTGAACTGCAGCATTCACCGCTTGGAGGTCCTGTACAAAACGCCATTCATCTGGCTAGCCAGCATCTTTAATCTTTTTAACAGGAAACAATGGAGTAAATACAGGTGAATTTTCGAAAGGAACAATAACGCCTGTTTTCTGAAAAGATTGAAAAACAGGTTTAATCCCTTTAATTGCTTCAGGCTTAAAAGGGTATTGTTTTTTACATGGACAAAAGTCTGATTTAGGGGTGACAATTACTGGTTCACAGCCTTTTATCAACCCCACATCATATTTGCTCTTAGCTCAAAGATCATTGGGCACTTCAGCCAACATGGGTATCGAAGACAAATCTGTTTCAGATAAAAAAACATGCTTCAAAATGTGATTCTGTGGTAGGAATTAAATCCACAGTTCTTTGACAATGCATTGTACTCAAAAATGTTTTTTTGTATGCTGACAATCGTTCAGAAAACATCAAATTTGGATCAGCAGGTGAAACGGTCCACTCCATTTCTTTCTGACATGTAGCAACAAACTCTCCCACACCTTGTCACTGCCAGTGTGTATGTTTGGCCAAGGAAATGTGAGGGCGAGTACCACAAACATTAAAAAAATCGAAGTGCTCTGGAGTGAGCGACACAGCCAATAAAGTAGGCGCACATATTTTTTCACTTCTTCTCATAGTCATTGTCAGGCCCCAAAGAAATGTGTGATGTGCAGTGCAAATCAGTAGGTTGCATGACATCAGAAAGGGGTGAAACTAACGCTTTTGCTTCTTCCACTAGTTGTTGTGAAAAAGGAGAGCTGGGAAGTTTCCACTCATAAGCATATGTAAGTGCCGATGAATCAAACTGCACTGCTGTGAAAACTTTGTCAGGCTGTAACATAACCGTAACACCCTCTGGTGTAGAAGTTAAAATAATGCCTAATTTACACATGAGATCACAGCCCATCAGGTTAATGGGACACAACTCTGATAACAAAAATGAGTGTTTGAAGGAGAGCTCATCGGGAGTGACAACACGCAATGGGCATTGTCATTTTCTCCTTCACAACCTGGCCTGATGCAGACATACAGTAAACGTGGTTTCCACTTAACTTTGGAGGACAATCAAACTCCCCTGACGTCACTACTGATGAACATAAGTTCCTATATTCTGAGAGAAATATCTTTGCTCTAGGACGGAAATAGCATGCAAAACTTTACTACGTGAATCACAGTCGGCAAGCGTTTCTTCACTTCACAGAGCAGGAAAATTGTGTGAGTGTGTTTGTGCTATCACCCATTAGTGGAGGCTCCGCTGCCGCGTGACGTCCAGAACCTGCCTCCCACCCTCAGTCAGCCTTTGGCCAAATTTCATCACTTTTCAGCTGTGGACAGTCCTTCTTCCAGTGTCCAGTCTGGCCACAGTAAAAACAAATATTCGGATCATAGCTCTGGCGTGGCCCATTTCGACCTCCTCTCTCACACGTCCACGTCTTCGACTTCGGCCTCGTCCTCTGGTTACACCAACTGCGTAATACATGGTCATGGCTGCCAAATGCAGCTCCTTTTCACACTTGTCCCTTTTGGTTGTCTTACGCGTCTCAACTTGGTTCTGAGCATGGCGAGCATATCGGCGAACGTCAGCCAAACGAGGACCCTCATACCATCCCACGTAAATGTTCTTTACTTCAGTGGCGACATCTGGCATGAGGCCTTTAATTATTGCATCGCAAACTGTGGCCTTCTCTCAGCCAAACACCTCTGATCTCGCTTTTCATGATGTAAGGTTGGGCATTCAGACCTTGCTTCACCTGCTTTTCACCAAATATAGTCGGACATTCACACCTTCTTGCAGCCGAACCACCTCCGCTCCCTGTTTTGATCATGTATGGTCTGGCAATACTACCTTTTCTTACCCGTTTGTGAGTAATTATGGCTGGACATTCACACCTACTTGCAGCCGAACACCACCTCTCCCGCTTTTGATGATGTATGGTCCGGCATTCTTACCTTTTCTAACACATTTTTCAGCAATTATGGTCGGAGATTCACACCTCCTCACAGCCGAACACCTCCGCTCCCGCATTTGATGGTGTATAGTCGGGCACCCTTTCTCATCAGCTTTTTGCAAATTATGATCTAACATTCACACCTGCTTTTGATGATGTATGGTTGGGCATTCTTACCTTTTTTTTTACCCATTTTTCAGGAATTATGGGTGGAGATTCAAACCTTCCTGCAGCTGAACACCTCCTCTCCCGCTTATGATCATGTGCGGTTTGATATTCGAAAATTTTCTTTCATGTTTTCTAGCAATTATTGATGGACATTCAGACCTTCTTGCAGCTGAACACCTCTGCTCCCGCTTTTGATGGTGTAGAGTCGGGCTTTCGATTCTTTTCTTCCCCGTTTTTAAAAAAATTATGGTTGGACATTCAGACCTTCTTGCAGCCGAAAACCTCCGCTCCCTCTATTGATCATACATTGTCGGGCATTCGCACCTTTTCTTACCCGCTTTTTACAAACCATGGTCGGACTTTCACACCTTCTTGTAGCCGAACACATACGCTCCCGCTATTGATTGTGTACAGTCGGGTATTTTAACCTTTTCTTACCCGCTTTTTACCAACTATGGTCGGACATTCACACCTTCTTACAGCGGAACACCTCCGCTCCTGCCTTTGATGATGTATGGTTGGGAATTCGCACCTTTTTTTTCCGTTTTTCAGGAATTATGGGTGGACATTCACAACTTCTTGCAGCTGAACACCTCCTCTCCCATTTATGATCATGTGCGGTTTGATTTTCGAAAATTTTCTTTCATGTTTTCTAGAAATTATTGATGGACATTCAGACCTTCTTGCAGCTGAACACCTCCGCTCCCACTTTTGAACATACATTGTCGGGCATTCGCACTTTGTCTTACCCGCTTTTTACAAACTTAAGTCGAACATTCACACCTTTTTGCAGCTGAAAACAACACCTCTCCCGCTTTTGATGATGTATGGTCCGGCATTCTTACCTTTTCTAACACATTTTTCAGCAATTATGGTCGGAGATTCAAACCTTCTTGCAGCCGAACACTTCCGCTCCACCTTTTATTGTTCTATCACACCTTTTTTTTCACCGCATTTTATAGTTTATGGTTGGAAATTCTAAACCACTCTCATCCGAAGACCTCTCCTCCCGCTTTTGTTAATATATTTGAACTTTAGTCGGACATTCACACCTTCTTGCAGCTGAACCACCTCCGCTCCCTGTTTTGATCATGTATGGTCCGGCAATACTACCTTTTCTTACCCGTTTGTGAGTAATTATGGCTGGACATTCACACCTACTTGCAGCCGAACACCACCTCTCTCGCTTTTGATGATGTATGGACCGGCATTCTTACCTTTTCTAACACATTTTTCAGCAATTGTGTTCGGAGATTCACACCTCCTCACAACCGAACACCTCGGCTCCCTCTTTTGATGGTGTATGCCAAATGCAGCTCCTTTTCACACTTGTCCCTTTTGGTTGTCTTACGCGTCTCAACTTGGTTATGAGCATGGCGAGCATATCGGCGAACGTCAGCCAAACGAGGACCCTCACACCATCCCACGTAAATGTTCTTTACTTCAGTGGCGACATCTGGCATGAGGCCTTTAATTATTGCTTTGCATGCAATACTCATGGTCCTGATTCATTACCCAAATCCCTTGGTCTCTGATGACCGCTGTGCTTGCTGACTTCCTCAAGGATGCGGTGTACAAAATCATCAGTCCCTTCACCGGGTTTCTGTTTGCAGGTGTAAATGTGGGACATATTGATTTTGGTTGGAAATTGAGTGGTGATGGCTTGACACAGTCTTTGGATGGCTGCTTCATATTGAGCGTTATCATTATGTCCTCGTTCACTGTTGGTAGGTCGCAAATCCAGTTGTAGCATACTGGCCTCTATTTTGCAGAGGTCGGTCAGTTTGAACTTTTTTGCCAATATGCGACGCAATTCAACCCCAGTCGGGCAGAATTGTGCGCAGAAATCTCGCAACTCGTCAGCAAAATGGGGTCCAGAAATCTCTGGATCTGGTAAGCATTGTTATGCTTCCATGATGTCAGTATCAGTCCAGGGTCGATAAACCAGTAATGGTCCAGTGGGAACTGCAACTTTAACCATAGGCATGGTTTGAATCTGGTTTTGTTTTTTCTCACGTTTAGATCTCTGAAGTCCAGATTGTGGGTAAAGGATTTTTGTCACTTGCGTTAAAAGTTCTTGGGCAGGTACGCTGGAGAACCAAACGTCTTCCTTTTCCTCATCATCAGACCTATGTAACTGATGTTGTGAGGATGATGGAATTTCTTCCCGAGGGAGGATAGAAGAAGTCCCTTCTTCCCGAGAGCCAGAGGCTTGTGGCAGGGCTGGCTGTTGTTGTTGCAGGCGTCGTGGAGGGCAGGAGTCCAGGTCTGGATCCGGCACAGCGAGAGCGCTCAGGGTGGGGTAAAGAGGTGCAGAAGGAGAAAAAGTGTTATCAGTGGAATATGGTGGTGGTTTAAAAGAAGATTCAGTCTTAATCAGAGCTGAATTATCTTTTCGTCCACATACTAAATTATTATCATCATTCCGTCATGGCATTTGTTTAACATTTTCCTTTCTTTCTCTTAATACACTTTATTTTTTCCAACATTCTATACCTTTCTTACTTCTTATTTAAACTTAATTTTCTTTTTTTTGCTTCATCTCTTTCTCATATTTGCAAAACATTTCTTCTAATTTTCTTATTTCTAACATACTAAAAGAACCTTCAGGTGGAAAACCTCTGGACCATATTTCTTTTTCATTTCATCATGCTTAGGTCCCCCGGTAGGGTCAAAAGTCTGTTAGGCCGGACCGCTCCCCGGCCAAGGTCAGGCGGTGGAGGTATGTTGAGGGGGCGTGGTGCATCAGCTGCAGGAGAGAGCTGTGGAGAGAGCTCTGGGGAGCATGACTAGGTGAGTGATTAGTACACCGGCAGTCACTTGTCTAATCACTCTCCTCTTTTAAAAACTCAGAGCTGGAAGGAGGATTGAAGTGGAGTGGGCAGCACGAACCGGGAGGGAAGGCCTGCGAACGACTCCAAATTCGTGATAAAGGGTTAAATAAACTATACGTTGAACCGTCCGCTTTCTCTGAGTCTCTCTGAAAGAACCCGCAGTGGCAACAGGCCGCCTCAATGTGCAATTATTAAAGACAGTAGAGGACGATCTCTCTCGTTGGAAGTCCTTACCTATATCACTTATGGGGAGAGTTACAACCATTAAAATGATGATACTACCAAAAGTTAACTATTTGTTCTCAATGATCCCCATAAAACCACCTGCTACTTGGTTTAAGTCACTAGATTCATGCATCTCCAAATTTCTGTGGAAAAACAAACCACCACGTATTAGTTTAAAAACCCTACAGAAGATCAAGGACAGTGGTGGATTAGATTTACCTAATTTTCAGCACTATTCCTTAGCCAATAGGTTACGGTATATATCAAAATGGTTTAAACCTAGCCCAATAGATGAACCATGGATAAATATAGAACAAGCATTGTGTGATAATCTGGAAATCTCTGACCTGCCACTTATTAGTCAAAACGTAAAAAATCACAAATGTTTCAAAAGCATTAACATCAGCACCTCTCTGACAGCCTGGTGGGACATTCTTAAAATAACAAAGTCTTCACTTGTCCCGTGTAAGCTTACACCCATCTGGAACAATCCTGACATCCTGCAAAACAAAAAAATGCTAAACTTTACTCTGTGGAAGATCAAAGGAATCAAACATCTGGAACATATAATCCAAAATGGACATTTTATTTAATTTGATGAGCTCATATCACAACATGAGATAGGAAGCAATAAATTCCTAGAATATCAACAATTTAAGTCTATAATAACAAAGAAATATATCCTCCACCAACCAGACTTACAACTCCCGATTAGGGTAGCACAATTTCTAAGCATCTGCACCCCAAAAGTACTATCAAAAATATATAAATTATTGTCTAAGATAGATGACACAATGTCTCTACCGTCCTCAAAATGGGAGGCAGATTTATCCATCAGTTCTAGTCATAGCTTCTGGCCACAAATATGTTTGAACACCTTCACAATGACTCAAAATCCTAATTTACAGCTCATACAATACAAAATTCTTCATAGAACACACTATACAGGACAAAGGATGTTCAGGATGGGTCTAACACACTCAAACATCTGCTCACATTGCACAGATAACACACCTGATGATTATGCACACGCTTTGTGGTTTTGTCCAGAAGTTCTGGCTTGAAGTCTGTGCGGACCTATCAACATGGCTGTGGAGGTGGCGTGGTGCATCAGCTGCAGGAGAGAGCTGTGGAGAGAGCTCTAGGGAGCAGGACTAGGTGAGTGATTAGTACACCGGCAGTCACTTGTCTAATCACTGTCCTCTTTTAAAAACTCAGTAGCGTGCTGGAGCTGGAAGGAGGATTGAAGTGGAGTCGGCAGCACGAACCGGGAGGTAAGGCCTGCGAACGACTCCACATTCGTGAAAAAAGATTAAATAAATTATACGTTGAACCGTCCGCTGTCTCTGAGTCTCTCTGAGAGAACCCGCAGTGGCAACAGGCCGCCACATTGGCACCCAACTGGTATTCAGCAGAGGAGACATGACGGAACCGCAATAGCCCATAACAGCTCTGGCCCAAATGCTGGCGGAGGTCGCGGCGATGAATCAGGACCAGGCGGCTCTTGGCAGGCAGCAGCTGGCCACACTGCAGGGCCAGGCGGAACGGCAGACGGAGCTGCTGGAAGCACTGGTGGCTCGAGCCGGGGCAGCGGCACCGGCCCCCTCGCTCGCTGGGGTCAGCCTGTATAAGATGACGCCTGAAGACGACCCTCAGTCATTTCTGGGGATGTTCGAGGCAACGGCGGTAGCGTCCAGATGGCCGGAGGCGGAGTGGGCCGTGCGGTTGCTTCCCCTCCTGTCTGGGGACGCCCAAACGGCGGCGCTGAGCCTTCCTGCTCGCTCTCGAAGCCAGTACGCGGACGTCAAGAGGGCAGTCCTGGATCGCCTGGGGTACTCGGCGGAGGACCATCGCCGCCGGTTCAGAAGGACCAATCTGGGCCCCACAGACCGTTCACCTATGCGCAGCAGTTGACCGACGCAGCGACACGGTGGCTGCTGCCAGGGGACTCGAATGGAGAGCGGAGGATGCTGGGACAAATCGTCCTGGAACAGTTCGTGGAGGGGCTGCCAAGTGGTACGGCGGAGTGGGTACGCTGCCACCGACCCACTGACCTGGAGGCCGCGATCACCCTTGCGGAGGACCATCTGGCCGTTTTTTTCCAGGGCCGGACACCGGAGGCTTGGCCAGCATCGCTGGGCCGGCCAACACCAGCGCCCCGGAGGAGGCTGTCAACAGCTGGCTCTCAGCTGGCAACAGCACGACCGTCTCCTCTCCCCCGCACTAACCTTTCCTGCCCTCTCTTTCCACCCCATGTTCCAGCCGCTACAAGTCCTGCTCCCGACCCACAGAGGGTCCCTCAGGTGGCAGTTCAGGAGTGTTGGAGGTGCGGGCAGCCCCGTCATTTTCGCCACGAGTGCCCGCTCATGGAGGTCGGACAGGTGATTCGGGTTGTTGGCCCTCCAGCGCCCTCCCCCGGTCCAGGAGGGACGTACAGCGTTCCGGTAAGGATTCAGAGGGGTACACATCAGGCAATGGTGGACTCGGGCTGCACACAGTATAGTTCACCAGAATCTGATTCAACCTGGGGCTTTGATAGAGGCAGAATGGGTGGATATTAGGTGTGTGCATGGAGATATTCACAGATACCCCGTGGTCCCGGTTGAAATTCGCTGTAAGGGGAAAAAGCATAGTGTGAAGGCCGCGGTTAGCTCCTGCCTGGCGCACCCCCTGATTTTGGGAACCCATTGGCCCAGGTTTGATAGATTAGTGTGGCAGTGTGTGGGGGTGCACTCACGACCGTCAGGGTCATGGGATATGTGTGCTGTCCTCAGCGGTGACGCGAGGTTGTCCGACACTGCAGACGGGGAGGGGGAGCCGACGGTACCTTCACAGGAGGCTCCGTTGGTTCCCGTGTTCGACTCCATGGAAGATTGTCCACTCGAGCAGTCTCGTGATGATACTCTACGCTATGCCTTGGATCAGGTGATAAAAATTGATGGTCATATGGTGCGCCCTGACGCAGTGCTAACATATCCGCATTTTTCATTGTGCAGGGACAGAGTGTACAGAGTGAGTCGTGACACTCAGACAGAGGAAATCATAACACAGCTGTTGGTGCCGAAAAGCTGTCGGGAAATCATTTTCCAGGCGGCTCATTATAACCCGATGGCGGGGCATATGGGGTATGAAAAAACAATGAATCGTATAATGGCCCGGTTCTATTGGCCAGGCATTCGGGCAGACGTGCGCCGCTGGTGCGCGTCCTGCTCCGAATGCCAGTTGGTTAACCAACAGGCCGTCCCGAAAGCACTTTGCGCCCATTGCAGCTGATTGAGGTTCCATTTGAGCGTATTGGGATGGACCTCATCGGGCCCTTTCATCGGAGCGCACGTGGATATCGCTTTGTGTTAGTTCTGGAGGATTATGCAACACGATATCCAGAAGCAGTGCCGTTGCGCACCATCTCTGCAAAGAGTGTAGCGCAGGCACTGTTTCAAGTTATCTCCCGAGTCGGGATCCCGAAAGAGATCCTGACTGATCAAGGCACCTCTCACCGTCCCAGAGAGCAGACATAGCCCAATTGCAGCAGCATTACGCTGATGTGTTCTCCCCCCTGCCAGGACGCACAAGCCTTATTCAACACCATGTTGAGACACACCCGGGCGTGACAGTGCGTTCACGTTCCTATGGGTTACCTGAGCACAAGAGAAAAGTGGTTCAGGCAGAATTGGAAGCTATGCTGGAGATGGGTGTAATTGAGGAGTCTAACAGCGCCTGGGGTAGTCCCATCGTTCTTGTAGTCAAGACGGATGGGTCTATCCGGTTCTGTGTGGACTATCGCAAGGTGAATGATGTGTCACGATTTGATGCCTATCCTATGCCCCGGGTCGACGAGCTCCTGGATCGCCTGGGCACTGCTCGTTTTTTTACAACACTGGATTTGACCAAGGGCTACTGGCAGATTCCCTTGTCTCCAGAGTCTAAGGAAAAAATGGCTTTCTCCACTCCGTACGGGTTGTACCAATTTGTCACACATCCGTTCGGGTTGTTCGGGGCCCAAGCCACATTTCAACGCCTTATGGATCGGGTCCTGTGGCCACATGCTGCGTATGCTGCCGCTTACCTGGATGACGTCATCATCCATAGCAACAGCACCTGAAATGAAAAGGTGCCTCTGATCCGGTCCGGTGGACGAAGCAGTGCCAGGTGTCACTTGAGAGGGTAAAGCAGACCCTCTGTGGGGAGCCTCTTCTCCACACACCTAACTCCTCTCTCCCATTTGTCCTGCAGACTGATGCATCGGGAAGGGGGTTGGGGGCTGTTCTGTCCCAGCAGGTGCGGGGCGTTGACCGCCCAGTGCTTTACATCAGCCGGAAACTATCCGAGAGGGAGACCAGATACAACACGGTGGAGAGGGAGTGCCTGGCCATCCAGTGGGTGGTCGGCGCTCTGCGATATTACTTGCTGGGGCGCCCATTCACCCTTTGCTCGGACCTTGCTCCCCTCCAGTGGCTCCACCGAATGAAAAATGTTAATGCACGGATCACCCGCTGGTACGTGGCACTACAGCCTTTTAAATTCAAAGTGGTCCATAGGCCGGGGGCACAGATGGCGGTGGCCGACTTCCTTTCCAGCTCGCATGGCGAGGTGGGGGGGGGGAGTAGGTTAGGCCGGACCGCTCCCCGGCCAAGGTCAGGCGATGGAGGTATGTGGAGGGGGCGTGGTGCATCAGCTGCAGGAGAGAGCTGTGGAGAGAGCTCTGGGGAGCAGGACTAGGTGAGTGATTAGTACACCGGCAGTCACTTGTCTAATCACTCTCCTCTTTTAAAAACTCAGAGCTGGAAGGAGGATTGAAGTGGAGTCGGCAGCGCGAACCGGGAGGGAAGGCCTGCGAACGACTCCACATTCATGAAAAAGGGTTAAATAAACTATACGTTGAACCGTCCGCTTTCTCTGAGTCTCTCTGAAAGAACCCGCAGTGGCAACAGGCCGCCTCAATGTGCAATTATTAAAGACAGTAAAGGACGATCTCTCTCGTTGGAAGTCCTTACCTATATCACTTATGGGGAGAGTTACAACCATTAAAATGATGATACTACCAAAAGTTAACTATTTGTTCTCAATGATCCCCATAAAACCACCTGCTACTTGGTTTAAGTCACTAGATTCATGCATCTCTAAATTTCTGTGGAAAAACAAACCCCCACGTATTAGTTTAAAAACCCTACAGAAGACCAAGGACAGGGTGGATTAGATTTACCTAATTTTCAGCACTATTCCTTAGCCAATAGGTTACAGTATATATCAAAATGGTTTAAACCTAGCCCAATAGATGAACATGGATAAGTATAGAACAAGCATTGTGTGATAATCTGGAAATCTCTGACCTGCCACTTATTAGTCAAAACGTGAAAAATCACAAATGTTTCAAAAGCATTAACATCAGCACCTCTCTGACAGCCTGGTGGGACATTCTTAAAATAACTAATTCTTCACTTGTCCCGTGTAAGCTTACACCCATCTGGAACAATCCTGACATCCTGCAAAACAAAAAAATGCTAAACTTTACTCTGTGGAAGATCAAAGGAATAAAACATCTGGAACATATAATCCAAAATGGACATTTTATTTCATGATGAGCTCATATCACAACATGAGATAGGCAGCAATAAATTTCTAGAATATCAACAACTTAAGTCTTTAATAACAAAGAAATATATCCTCCACCAACCAGACTTACAACTCCCGATTAGGGTAGCAGAATTTCTAAGCATCTGCACCCCAAAAGTACTATCAAAAATATATAAATTATTGTCTAAGATAGATGACACAATGTCTCTACCGTCCTCAAAATGGGAGGCAGATTTATCCATCAGTTCTAGTCATAGCTTCTGGCCACAAATATGTTTGAACACCTTCACAATGACTCAAAATCCTAATTTACAGCTCATACAATAGAAAAATTCTTCATAGAACACACTATACAGGACAAAGGATGTTCAGGATGGGTCTAACACACTCAAACATCTGCTCACATTGCACAGATAACACACCTGATGATTATGCACACGCTTTGTGGTTTTTACTGTCTTTAATAATTGCACATTGAGGCGGCCTGTTGCCACTGCGGGTTCTTTCAGAGAGACTCAGAGACAGAGGACGGTTCAACGTATAGTTTATTTAACCCTTTTTCATGAATGTGGAGTCGTTCGCAGGCCTTCCCTCCCGGTTCGCGCTGCCGACTCCACTTCAATCCTCCTTCCAGCTCTGAGTTTTTAAAAGAGGAGAGTGATTAGACAAGTGACTGCCGGTGTACTAATCACTCACCTAGTCCTGCTCCCCAGAGCTCTCTCCACAGCTCTCTCCTGCAGCTGATGCACCACGCCCCCTCCACATACCTCCATCGCCTGACCTTGGCCGGGGAGCGGTCCGGCCTAACCTACTCCCCCCCCCCACCTCGCCATGCGAGCTGGAAAGGAAGTCGGCCACCGCCATCTGTGCCCCCGGCCTATGGACCACTTTGAATTTAAAAGGCTGTAGTGCCACGTACCAGCGGGTGATCCGTGCATTAACATTTTTCATTCGGTGGAGCCACTGGAGGGGAGCAAGGTCCGAGCAAAGGGTGAATGGGCGCCCCAGCAAGTAATATCGCAGAGCGCCGACCACCCACTGGATGGCCAGGCACTCCCTCTCCACCGTGTTGTATCTGGTCTCCCTCTCGGATAGTTTCCGGCTGATGTAAAGCACTGGGCGGTCAACGCCCCGCACCTGCTGGGACAGAACAGCCCCCAACCCCCTTCCCGATGCATCAGTCTGCAGGACAAATGGGAGAGAGGAGTTAGGTGTGTGGAGAAGAGGCTCCCCACAGAGGGTCTGCTTTACCCTCTCAAGTGACACCTGGCACTGCTTCGTCCACCGGACCGGATCAGAGGCACCTTTTCATTTCAGGTGCTGTTGCTATGGATGATGACGTCATCCAGGTAAGCGGCAGCATACGCAGCATGCGGCCACAGGACCCGATCCATAAGGCGTTGAAATGTGGCTTGGGCCCCGAACAACCCGAACGGATGTGTGACAAATTGGTACAACCCGTACGGAGTGGAGAAAGCCATTTTTTCCTTAGACTCTGGAGACAAGGGAATCTGCCAGTAGCCCTTGGTCAAATCCAGTGTTGTAAAAAAACGAGCAGTGCCCAGGCGATCCAGGAGCTCGTCGACCCGGGGCATAGGATAGGCATCAAATCGTGACACATCATTCACCTTGCGATAGTCCACACAGAACCGGATAGACCCATCCGTCTTGACTACAAGAACGATGGGACTACCCCAGGCGCTGTTAGACTCCTCAATTACACCCATCTCCAGCATAGCTTCCAATTCTGCCTGAACCACTTTTCTCTTGTGCTCAGGTAACCCATAGGAACGTGAACGCACTGTCACGCCCGGGTGTGTCTCAACATGGTGTTGAATAAGGCTTGTGCGTCCTGGCAGGGGGGAGAACACATCAGCGTAATGCTGCTGCAATTGGGCTATGTCTGCTCTCTGGGACGGTGAGAGGTGCCTTGATCAGTCAGGATCTCTTTCGGGATCCCGACTCGGGAGATAACTTGAAACAGTGCCTGCGCTACACTCTTTGCAGAGATGGTGCGCAACGGCACTGCTTCTGGATATCGTGTTGCATAATCCTCCAGAACTAACACAAAGCGATATCCACGTGCGCTCCGATGAAAGGGCCCGATGAGGTCCATCCCAATACGCTCAAATGGAACCTCAATCAGCTGCAATGGGCGCAAAGTGCTTTCGGGACGGCCTGTTGGTTAACCAACTGGCATTCGGAGCAGGACGCGCACCAGCGGCGCACGTCTGCCCGAATGCCTGGCCAATAGAACCGGGCCATTATACGATTCATTGTTTTTTCATACCCCATATGCCCCGCCATCGGGTTATAATGAGCCGCCTGGAAAACGATTTCCCGACAGCTTTTCGGCACCAACAGCTGTGTTATGATTTCCTCTGTCTGAGTGTCACGACTCACTCTGTACACTCTGTCCCTGCACAATGAAAAATGCGGATATGTTAGCACTGCGTCAGGGCGCACCATATGACCATCAATTTTTATCACCTGATCCAAGGCATAGCGTAGAGTATCATCACGAGACTGCTCGAGTGGACAATCTTCCATGGAGTCGAACACGGGAACCAACGGAGCCTCCTGTGAAGGTACCGTCGGCTCCCCCTCCCCGTCTGCAGTGTCGGACAACCTCGCGTCACCGCTGAGGACAGCACACATATCCCATGACCCTGACGGTCGTGAGTGCACCCCCACACACTGCCACACTAATCTATCAAACCCGGGCCAATGGGTTCCCAAAATCAGGGGGTGCGCCAGGCAGGAGCTAACCGCGGCCTTCACACTATGCTTTTTCCCCTTACAGCGAATTTCAACCGGGACCACGGGGTATCTGTGAATATCTCCATGCACACACCTAATATCCACCCATTCTGCCTCTATCAAAGCCCCAGGTTGAATCAGATTCTGGTGAACTATACTGTGTGCAGCCCGAGTCCACCATTGCCTGATGTGTACCCCTCTGAATCCTTACCGGAACGCTGTACGTCCCTCCTGGACCGGGGGAGGGCGCTGGAGGGCCAACAACCCGAATCACCTGTCCGACCTCCATGAGCGGGCACTCGCGGCGAAAATGACGGGGCTGCCCGCACCTCCAACACTCCTGAACTGCCACCTGAGGGACCCTCTGTGGGTCGGGAGCAGGACTTGTAGCGGCTGGAACATGGGGTGGAAAGAGAGGGCAGGAAAGGTTAGTGCGGGGGAGAGGAGACGGTCGTGCTGTTGCCAGCTGAGAGCCAGCTGTTGACAGCCTCCTCCGGGGCGCTGGTGTTGGCCGGCCCAGCGATGCTGGCCAAGCCTCCGGTGTCCGGCCCTGGAAAAAAACGGCCAGATGGTCCTCCGCAAGGGTGATCGCGGCCTCCAGGTCAGTGGGTCGGTGGCAGCGTACCCACTCCGCCGTACCACTTGGCAGCCCCTCCACGAACTGTTCCAGGACGATTTGTCCCAGCATCCTCCGCTCTCCATTCGAGTCCCCTGGCAGCAGCCACCGTGTCGCTGCGTCGGTCAACTGCTGCGCATAGGTGAACGGTCTGTGGGGCCCAGATTGGTCCTTCTGAACCGGCGGCGATGGTCCTCCGCCGAGTACCCCAGGCGATCCAGGACTGCCCTCTTGACGTCCGCGTACTGGCTTCGAGAGCGAGCAGGAAGGCTCAGCGCCGCCGTTTGGGCGTCCCCAGACAGGAGGGGAAGCAACCGCACGGCCCACTCCGCCTCCGGCCATCTGGACGCTACCGCCGTTGCCTCGAACATCCCCAGAAATGACTGAGGGTCGTCTTCAGGCGTCATCTTATACAGGCTGACCCCAGCGAGCGAGGGGGCCGGTGCCGCTGCCCCGGCTCGAGCCACCAGTGCTTCCAGCAGCTCCGTCTGCCGTTCCGCCTGGCCCTGCAGTGTGGCCAGCTGCTGCCTGCCAAGAGCCGCCTGGTCCTGATTCATCGCCGCGACCTCCGCCAGCATTTGGGCCAGAGCTGTTATGGGCTATTGCGGTTCCGTCATGTCTCCTCTGCTGAATACCAGTTGGGTGCCAATGTGGCGGCCTGTTGCCACTGCGGGTTCTCTCAGAGAGACTCAGAGACAGCGGACGGTTCAACGTATAATTTATTTAATCTTTTTTCACGAATGTGGAGTCGTTCGCAGGCCTTACCTCCCGGTTCGTGCTGCCGACTCCACTTCAATCCTCCTTCCAGCTCCAGCACGCTACTGAGTTTTTAAAAGAGGACAGTGATTAGACAAGTGACTGCCGGTGTACTAATCACTCACCTAGTCCTGCTCCCTAGAGCTCTCTCCACAGCTCTCTCCTGCAGCTGATGCACCACGCCACCTCCACAGCCATGTTGATAGGTCCGCACAGACTTCAAGCCAGAACTTCTGGACAAAACCACAAAGCGTGTGCATAATCATCAGGTGTGTTATCTGTGCAATGTGAGCAGATGTTTGAGTGTGTTAGACCCATCCTGAACATCCTTTGTCCTGTATAGTGTGTTCTATGAAGAATTTTGTATTGTATGAGCTGTAAATTAGGATTTTGAGTCATTGTGAAGGTGTTCAAACATATTTGTGGCCAGAAGCTATGACTAGAACTGATGGATAAATCTGCCTCCCATTTTGAGGACGGTAGAGACATTGTGTCATCTATCTTAGACAATAATTTATATATTTTTGATAGTACTTTTGGGGTGCAGATGCTTAGAAATTCTGCTACCCTAATCGGGAGTTGTAAGTCTGGTTGGTGGAGGATATATTTCTTTGTTATTAAAGACTTAAGTTGTTGATATTCTAGAAATTTATTGCTGCCTATCTCATGTTGTGATATGAGCTCATCATGAAATAAAATGTCCATTTTGGATTATATGTTCCAGATGTTTGATTCCTTTGATCTTCCACAGAGTAAAGTTTAGCATTTTTTTGTTTTGCAGGATGTCAGGATTGTTCCAGATGGGTGTAAGCTTACACGGGACAAGTGAAGAATTAGTTATTTTAAGAATGTCCCACCAGGCTGTCAGAGAGGTGCTGATGTTAATGCTTTTGAAACATTTGTGATTTTTCACGTTTTGACTAATAAGTGGCAGGTCAGAGATTTCCAGATTATCACACAATGCTTGTTCTATACTTATCCATGTTCATCTATTGGGCTAGGTTTAAACCATTTTGATATATACGGTAACCTATTGGCTAAGGAATAGTGCTGAAAATTAGGTAAATCTAATCCACCCTGTCCTTGGTCTTCTGTAGGGTTTTTAAACTAATACGTGGGGGTTTGTTTTTCCACAGAAATTTAGAGATGCATGAATCTAGTGACTTAAACCAAGTAGCAGGTGGTTTTATGGGGATCATTGAGAACAAATAGTTAACTTTTGGTAGTATCATCATTTTAATGGTTGTAACTCTCCCCATAAGTGATATAGGTAAGGACTTCCAACGAGAGAGATCGTCCTTTACTGTCTTTAATAATTGCACATTGAGGCGGCCTGTTGCCACTGCGGGTTCTTTCAGAGAGACTCAGAGACAGAGGACGGTTCAACGTATAGTTTATTTAACCCTTTTTCATGAATGTGGAGTCGTTCGCAGGCCTTCCCTCCCGGTTCGCGCTGCCGACTCCACTTCAATCCTCCTTCCAGCTCTGAGTTTTTAAAAGAGGAGAGTGATTAGACAAGTGACTGCCGGTGTACTAATCACTCACCTAGTCCTGCTCCCCAGAGCTCTCTCCACAGCTCTCTCCTGCAGCTGATGCACCACGCCCCCTCCACATACCTCCATCGCCTGACCTTGGCCGGGGAGCGGTCCGGCCTAACCTACTCCCCCCCCCCACCTCGCCATGCGAGCTGGAAAGGAAGTCGGCCACCGCCATCTGTGCCCCCGGCCTATGGACCACTTTGAATTTAAAAGGCTGTAGTGCCACGTACCAGCGGGTGATCCGTGCATTGACATTTTTCATTCGGTGGAGCCACTGGAGGGGAGCAAGGTCCGAGCAAAGGGTGAATGGGCGCCCCAGCAAGTAATATCGCAGAGCGCCGACCACCCACTGGATGGCCAGGCACTCCCTCTCCACCGTGTTGTATCTGGTCTCCCTCTCGGATAGTTTCCGGCTGATGTAAAGCACTGGGTGGTCAACGCCCCGCACCTGCTGGGACAGAACAGCCCCCAACCCCCTTCCCGATGCATCAGTCTGCAGGACAAATGGGAGAGAGGAGTTAGGTGTGTGGAGAAGAGGCTCCCCACAGAGGGTCTGCTTTACCCTCTCAAGTGACACCTGGCACTGCTTCGTCCACCGGACCGGATCAGAGGCACCTTTTCATTTCAGGTGCTGTTGCTATGGATGATGACGTCATCCAGGTAAGCGGCAGCATACGCAGCATGCGGCCACAGGACCCGATCCATAAGGCGTTGAAATGTGGCTTGGGCCCCGAACAACCCGAACGGATGTGTGACAAATTGGTACAACCCGTACGGAGTGGAGAAAGCCATTTTTTCCTTAGACTCTGGAGACAAGGGAATCTGCCAGTAGCCCTTGGTCAAATCCAGTGTTGTAAAAAAACGAGCAGTGCCCAGGCGATCCAGGAGCTCGTCGACCCGGGGCATAGGATAGGCATCAAATCGTGACACATCATTCACCTTGCGATAGTCCACACAGAACCGGATAGACCCATCCGTCTTGACTACAAGAACGATGGGACTACCCCAGGCGCTGTTAGACTCCTCAATTACACCCATCTCCAGCATAGCTTCCAATTCTGCCTGAACCACTTTTCTCTTGTGCTCAGGTAACCCATAGGAACGTGAACGCACTGTCACGCCCGGGTGTGTCTCAACATGGTGTTGAATAAGGCTTGTGCGTCCTGGCAGGGGGGAGAACACATCAGCGTAATGCTGCTGCAATTGGGCTATGTCTGCTCTCTGGGACGGTGAGAGGTGCCTTGATCAGTCAGGATCTCTTTCGGGATCCCGACTCGGGAGATAACTTGAAACAGTGCCTGCGCTACACTCTTTGCAGAGATGGTGCGCAACGGCACTGCTTCTGGATATCGTGTTGCATAATCCTCCAGAACTAACACAAAGCGATATCCACGTGCGCTCCGATGAAAGGGCCCGATGAGGTCCATCCCAATACGCTCAAATGGAACCTCAATCAGCTGCAATGGGCGCAAAGTGCTTTCGGGACGGCCTGTTGGTTAACCAACTGGCATTCGGAGCAGGACGCGCACCAGCGGCGCACGTCTGCCCGAATGCCTGGCCAATAGAACCGGGCCATTATACGATTCATTGTTTTTTCATACCCCATATGCCCCGCCATCGGGTTATAATGAGCCGCCTGGAAAACGATTTCCCGACAGCTTTTCGGCACCAACAGCTGTGTTATGATTTCCTCTGTCTGAGTGTCACGACTCACTCTGTACACTCTGTCCCTGCACAATGAAAAATGCGGATATGTTAGCACTGCGTCAGGGCGCACCATATGACCATCAATTTTTATCACCTGATCCAAGGCATAGCGTAGAGTATCATCACGAGACTGCTCGAGTGGACAATCTTCCATGGAGTCGAACACGGGAACCAACGGAGCCTCCTGTGAAGGTACCGTCGGCTCCCCCTCCCCGTCTGCAGTGTCGGACAACCTCGCGTCACCGCTGAGGACAGCACACATATCCCATGACCCTGACGGTCGTGAGTGCACCCCCACACACTGCCACACTAATCTATCAAACCCGGGCCAATGGGTTCCCAAAATCAGGGGGTGCGCCAGGCAGGAGCTAACCGCGGCCTTCACACTATGCTTTTTCCCCTTACAGCGAATTTCAACCGGGACCACGGGGTATCTGTGAATATCTCCATGCACACACCTAATATCCACCCATTCTGCCTCTATCAAAGCCCCAGGTTGAATCAGATTCTGGTGAACTATACTGTGTGCAGCCCGAGTCCACCATTGCCTGATGTGTACCCCTCTGAATCCTTACCGGAACGCTGTACGTCCCTCCTGGACCGGGGGAGGGCGCTGGAGGGCCAACAACCCGAATCACCTGTCCGACCTCCATGAGCGGGCACTCGCGGCGAAAATGACGGGGCTGCCCGCACCTCCAACACTCCTGAACTGCCACCTGAGGGACCCTCTGTGGGTCGGGAGCAGGACTTGTAGCGGCTGGAACATGGGGTGGAAAGAGAGGGCAGGAAAGGTTAGTGCGGGGGAGAGGAGACGGTCGTGCTGTTGCCAGCTGAGAGCCAGCTGTTGACAGCCTCCTCCGGGGCGCTGGTGTTGGCCGGCCCAGCGATGCTGGCCAAGCCTCCGGTGTCCGGCCCTGGAAAAAAACGGCCAGATGGTCCTCCGCAAGGGTGATCGCGGCCTCCAGGTCAGTGGGTCGGTGGCAGCGTACCCACTCCGCCGTACCACTTGGCAGCCCCTCCACGAACTGTTCCAGGACGATTTGTCCCAGCATCCTCCGCTCTCCATTCGAGTCCCCTGGCAGCAGCCACCGTGTCGCTGCGTCGGTCAACTGCTGCGCATAGGTGAACGGTCTGTGGGGCCCAGATTGGTCCTTCTGAACCGGCGGCGATGGTCCTCTGCCGAGTACCCCAGGCGATCCAGGACTGCCCTCTTGACGTCCGCGTACTGGCTTCGAGAGCGAGCAGGAAGGCTCAGCG
Source organism: Leuresthes tenuis (assembly GCF_036924035.1). Classification (NCBI taxonomy): domain Eukaryota; kingdom Metazoa; phylum Chordata; class Actinopteri; order Atheriniformes; family Atherinopsidae; genus Leuresthes; species Leuresthes tenuis. The sequence goes on from NW_027325358.1 coordinate 31,686,949, forward strand.
CCGCCGTTTGGGCGTCCCCAGACAGGAGGGGAAGCAACCGCACGGCCCACTCCGCCTCCGGCCATCTGGACGCTACCGCCGTTGCCTCGAACATCCCCAGAAATGACTGAGGGTCGTCTTCAGGCGTCATCTTATACAGGCTGACCCCAGCGAGCGAGGGGGCCGGTGCCGCTGCCCCGGCTCGAGCCACCAGTGCTTCCAGCAGCTCCGTCTGCCGTTCCGCCTGGCCCTGCAGTGTGGCCAGCTGCTGCCTGCCAAGAGCCGCCTGGTCCTGATTCATCGCCGCGACCTCCGCCAGCATTTGGGCCAGAGCTGTTATGGGCTATTGCGGTTCCGTCATGTCTCCTCTGCTGAATACCAGTTGGGTGCCAATGTGGCGGCCTGTTGCCACTGCGGGTTCTCTCAGAGAGACTCAGAGACAGCGGACGGTTCAACGTATAATTTATTTAATCTTTTTTCACGAATGTGGAGTCGTTCGCAGGCCTTACCTCCCGGTTCGTGCTGCCGACTCCACTTCAATCCTCCTTCCAGCTCCAGCACGCTACTGAGTTTTTAAAAGAGGACAGTGATTAGACAAGTGACTGCCGGTGTACTAATCACTCACCTAGTCCTGCTCCCTAGAGCTCTCTCCACAGCTCTCTCCTGCAGCTGATGCACCACGCCACCTCCACAGCCATGTTGATAGGTCCGCACAGACTTCAAGCCAGAACTTCTGGACAAAACCACAAAGCGTGTGCATAATCATCAGGTGTGTTATCTGTGCAATGTGAGCAGATGTTTGAGTGTGTTAGACCCATCCTGAACATCCTTTGTCCTGTATAGTGTGTTCTATGAAGAATTTTGTATTGTATGAGCTGTAAATTAGGATTTTGAGTCATTGTGAAGGTGTTCAAACATATTTGTGGCCAGAAGCTATGACTAGAACTGATGGATAAATCTGCCTCCCATTTTGAGGACGGTAGAGACATTGTGTCATCTATCTTAGACAATAATTTATATATTTTTGATAGTACTTTTGGGGTGCAGATGCTTAGAAATTCTGCTACCCTAATCGGGAGTTGTAAGTCTGGTTGGTGGAGGATATATTTCTTTGTTATTAAAGACTTAAGTTGTTGATATTCTAGAAATTTATTGCTGCCTATCTCATGTTGTGATATGAGCTCATCATGAAATAAAATGTCCATTTTGGATTATATGTTCCAGATGTTTGATTCCTTTGATCTTCCACAGAGTAAAGTTTAGCATTTTTTTGTTTTGCAGGATGTCAGGATTGTTCCAGATGGGTGTAAGCTTACACGGGACAAGTGAAGAATTAGTTATTTTAAGAATGTCCCACCAGGCTGTCAGAGAGGTGCTGATGTTAATGCTTTTGAAACATTTGTGATTTTTCACGTTTTGACTAATAAGTGGCAGGTCAGAGATTTCCAGATTATCACACAATGCTTGTTCTATACTTATCCATGTTCATCTATTGGGCTAGGTTTAAACCATTTTGATATATACGGTAACCTATTGGCTAAGGAATAGTGCTGAAAATTAGGTAAATCTAATCCACCCTGTCCTTGGTCTTCTGTAGGGTTTTTAAACTAATACGTGGGGGTTTGTTTTTCCACAGAAATTTAGAGATGCATGAATCTAGTGACTTAAACCAAGTAGCAGGTGGTTTTATGGGGATCATTGAGAACAAATAGTTAACTTTTGGTAGTATCATCATTTTAATGGTTGTAACTCTCCCCATAAGTGATATAGGTAAGGACTTCCAACGAGAGAGATCGTCCTTTACTGTCTTTAATAATTGCACATTGAGGCGGCCTGTTGCCACTGCGGGTTCTTTCAGAGAGACTCAGAGACAGAGGACGGTTCAACGTATAGTTTATTTAACCCTTTTTCATGAATGTGGAGTCGTTCGCAGGCCTTCCCTCCCGGTTCGCGCTGCCGACTCCACTTCAATCCTCCTTCCAGCTCTGAGTTTTTAAAAGAGGAGAGTGATTAGACAAGTGACTGCCGGTGTACTAATCACTCACCTAGTCCTGCTCCCCAGAGCTCTCTCCACAGCTCTCTCCTGCAGCTGATGCACCACGCCCCCTCCACATACCTCCATCGCCTGACCTTGGCCGGGGAGCGGTCCGGCCTAACCTACTCCCCCCCCCCACCTCGCCATGCGAGCTGGAAAGGAAGTCGGCCACCGCCATCTGTGCCCCCGGCCTATGGACCACTTTGAATTTAAAAGGCTGTAGTGCCACGTACCAGCGGGTGATCCGTGCATTGACATTTTTCATTCGGTGGAGCCACTGGAGGGGAGCAAGGTCCGAGCAAAGGGTGAATGGGCGCCCCAGCAAGTAATATCGCAGAGCGCCGACCACCCACTGGATGGCCAGGCACTCCCTCTCCACCGTGTTGTATCTGGTCTCCCTCTCGGATAGTTTCCGGCTGATGTAAAGCACTGGGTGGTCAACGCCCCGCACCTGCTGGGACAGAACAGCCCCCAACCCCCTTCCCGATGCATCAGTCTGCAGGACAAATGGGAGAGAGGAGTTAGGTGTGTGGAGAAGAGGCTCCCCACAGAGGGTCTGCTTTACCCTCTCAAGTGACACCTGGCACTGCTTCGTCCACCGGACCGGATCAGAGGCACCTTTTCATTTCAGGTGCTGTTGCTATGGATGATGACGTCATCCAGGTAAGCGGCAGCATACGCAGCATGCGGCCACAGGACCCGATCCATAAGGCGTTGAAATGTGGCTTGGGCCCCGAACAACCCGAACGGATGTGTGACAAATTGGTACAACCCGTACGGAGTGGAGAAAGCCATTTTTTCCTTAGACTCTGGAGACAAGGGAATCTGCCAGTAGCCCTTGGTCAAATCCAGTGTTGTAAAAAAACGAGCAGTGCCCAGGCGATCCAGGAGCTCGTCGACCCAGGGCATAGGATAGGCATCAAATCGTGACACATCATTCACCTTGCGATAGTCCACACAGAACCGGATAGACCCATCCGTCTTGACTACAAGAACGATGGGACTACCCCAGGCGCTGTTAGACTCCTCAATTACACCCATCTCCAGCATAGCTTCCAATTCTGCCTGAACCACTTTTCTCTTGTGCTCAGGTAACCCATAGGAACGTGAACGCACTGTCACGCCCGGGTGTGTCTCAACATGGTGTTGAATAAGGCTTGTGCGTCCTGGCAGGGGGGAGAACACATCAGCGTAATGCTGCTGCAATTGGGCTATGTCTGCTCTCTGGGACGGTGAGAGGTGCCTTGATCAGTCAGGATCTCTTTCGGGATCCCGACTCGGGAGATAACTTGAAACAGTGCCTGCGCTACACTCTTTGCAGAGATGGTGCGCAACGGCACTGCTTCTGGATATCGTGTTGCATAATCCTCCAGAACTAACACAAAGCGATATCCACGTGCGCTCCGATGAAAGGGCCCGATGAGGTCCATCCCAATACGCTCAAATGGAACCTCAATCAGCTGCAATGGGCGCAAAGTGCTTTCGGGACGGCCTGTTGGTTAACCAACTGGCATTCGGAGCAGGACGCGCACCAGCGGCGCACGTCTGCCCGAATGCCTGGCCAATAGAACCGGGCCATTATACGATTCATTGTTTTTTCATACCCCATATGCCCCGCCATCGGGTTATAATGAGCCGCCTGGAAAACGATTTCCCGACAGCTTTTCGGCACCAACAGCTGTGTTATGATTTCCTCTGTCTGAGTGTCACGACTCACTCTGTACACTCTGTCCCTGCACAATGAAAAATGCGGATATGTTAGCACTGCGTCAGGGCGCACCATATGACCATCAATTTTTATCACCTGATCCAAGGCATAGCGTAGAGTATCATCACGAGACTGCTCGAGTGGACAATCTTCCATGGAGTCGAACACGGGAACCAACGGAGCCTCCTGTGAAGGTACCGTCGGCTCCCCCTCCCCGTCTGCAGTGTCGGACAACCTCGCGTCACCGCTGAGGACAGCACACATATCCCATGACCCTGACGGTCGTGAGTGCACCCCCACACACTGCCACACTAATCTATCAAACCCGGGCCAATGGGTTCCCAAAATCAGGGGGTGCGCCAGGCAGGAGCTAACCGCGGCCTTCACACTATGCTTTTTCCCCTTACAGCGAATTTCAACCGGGACCACGGGGTATCTGTGAATATCTCCATGCACACACCTAATATCCACCCATTCTGCCTCTATCAAAGCCCCAGGTTGAATCAGATTCTGGTGAACTATACTGTGTGCAGCCCGAGTCCACCATTGCCTGATGTGTACCCCTCTGAATCCTTACAGGAACGCTGTACGTCCCTCCTGGACCGGGGGAGGGCGCTGGAGGGCCAACAACCCGAATCACCTGTCCGACCTCCATGAGCGGGCACTCGCGGCGAAAATGACGGGGCTGCCCGCACCTCCAACACTCCTGAACTGCCACCTGAGGGACCCTCTGTGGGTCGGGAGCAGGACTTGTAGCGGCTGGAACATGGGGTGGAAAGAGAGGGCAGGAAAGGTTAGTGCGGGGGAGAGGAGACGGTCGTGCTGTTGCCAGCTGAGAGCCAGCTGTTGACAGCCTCCTCCGGGGCGCTGGTGTTGGCCGGCCCAGCGATGCTGGCCAAGCCTCCGGTGTCCGGCCCTGGAAAAAAACGGCCAGATGGTCCTCCGCAAGGGTGATCGCGGCCTCCAGGTCAGTGGGTCGGTGGCAGCGTACCCACTCCGCCGTACCACTTGGCAGCCCCTCCACGAACTGTTCCAGGACGATTTGTCCCAGCATCCTCCGCTCTCCATTCGAGTCCCCTGGCAGCAGCCACCGTGTCGCTGCGTCGGTCAACTGCTGCGCATAGGTGAACGGTCTGTGGGGCCCAGATTGGTCCTTCTGAACCGGCGGCGATGGTCCTCCGCCGAGTACCCCAGGCGATCCAGGACTGCCCTCTTGACGTCCGCGTACTGGCTTCGAGAGCGAGCAGGAAGGCTCAGCGCCGCCGTTTGGGCGTCCCCAGACAGGAGGGGAAGCAACCGCACGGCCCACTCCGCCTCCGGCCATCTGGACGCTACCGCCGTTGCCTCGAACATCCCCAGAAATGACTGAGGGTCGTCTTCAGGCGTCATCTTATACAGGCTGACCCCAGCGAGCGAGGGGGCCGGTGCCGCTGCCCCGGCTCGAGCCACCAGTGCTTCCAGCAGCTCCGTCTGCCGTTCCGCCTGGCCCTGCAGTGTGGCCAGCTGCTGCCTGCCAAGAGCCGCCTGGTCCTGATTCATCGCCGCGACCTCCGCCAGCATTTGGGCCAGAGCTGTTATGGGCTATTGCGGTTCCGTCATGTCTCCTCTGCTGAATACCAGTTGGGTGCCAATGTGGCGGCCTGTTGCCACTGCGGGTTCTCTCAGAGAGACTCAGAGACAGCGGACGGTTCAACGTATAATTTATTTAATCTTTTTTCACGAATGTGGAGTCGTTCGCAGGCCTTACCTCCCGGTTCGTGCTGCCGACTCCACTTCAATCCTCCTTCCAGCTCCAGCACGCTACTGAGTTTTTAAAAGAGGACAGTGATTAGACAAGTGACTGCCGGTGTACTAATCACTCACCTAGTCCTGCTCCCTAGAGCTCTCTCCACAGCTCTCTCCTGCAGCTGATGCACCACGCCACCTCCACAGCCATGTTGATAGGTCCGCACAGACTTCAAGCCAGAACTTCTGGACAAAACCACAAAGCGTGTGCATAATCATCAGGTGTGTTATCTGTGCAATGTGAGCAGATGTTTGAGTGTGTTAGACCCATCCTGAACATCCTTTGTCCTGTATAGTGTGTTCTATGAAGAATTTTGTATTGTATGAGCTGTAAATTAGGATTTTGAGTCATTGTGAAGGTGTTCAAACATATTTGTGGCCAGAAGCTATGACTAGAACTGATGGATAAATCTGCCTCCCATTTTGAGGACGGTAGAGACATTGTGTCATCTATCTTAGACAATAATTTATATATTTTTGATAGTACTTTTGGGGTGCAGATGCTTAGAAATTGTGCTACCCTAATCGGGAGTTGTAAGTCTGGTTGGTGGAGGATATATTTCTTTGTTATTATAGACTTAAATTGTTGATATTCTAGGAATTTATTGCTTCCTATCTCATGTTGTGATATGAGCTCATCAAATTAAATAAAATGTCCATTTTGGATTATATGTTCCAGATGTTTGATTCCTTTGATCTTCCACAGAGTAAAGTTTAGCATTTTTTTGTTTTGCAGGATGTCAGGATTGTTCCAGATGGGTGTAAGCTTACACGGGACAAGTGAAGACTTTGTTATTTTAAGAATGTCCCACCAGGCTGTCAGAGAGGTGCTGATGTTAATGCTTTTGAAACATTTGTGATTTTTTACGTTTTGACTAATAAGTGGCAGGTCAGAGATTTCCAGATTATCACACAATGCTTGTTCTATATTTATCCATGGTTCATCTATTGGGCTAGGTTTAAACCATTTTGATATATACCGTAACCTATTGGCTAAGGAATAGTGCTGAAAATTAGGTAAATCTAATCCACCACTGTCCTTGATCTTCTGTAGGGTTTTTAAACTAATACGTGGTGGTTTGTTTTTCCACAGAAATTTGGAGATGCATGAATCTAGTGACTTAAACCAAGTAGCAGGTGGTTTTATGGGGATCATTGAGAACAAATAGTTAACTTTTGGTAGTATCATCATTTTAATGGTTGTAACTCTCCCCATAAGTGATATAGGTAAGGACTTCCAACGAGAGAGATCGTCCTCTACTGTCTTTAATAATTGCACATTGAGGCGGCCTGTTGCCACTGCGGGTTCTTTCAGAGAGACTCAGAGAAAGCGGACGGTTCAACGTATAGTTTATTTAACCCTTTATCACGAATTTGGAGTCGTTCGCAGGCCTTCCCTCCCGGTTCGTGCTGCCCACTCCACTTCAATCCTCCTTCCAGCTCTGAGTTTTTAAAAGAGGAGAGTGATTAGACAAGTGACTGCCGGTGTACTAATCACTCACCTAGTCATGCTCCCCAGAGCTCTCTCCACAGCTCTCTCCTGCAGCTGATGCACCACGCCCCCTCAACATACCTCCACCGCCTGACCTTGGCCGGGGAGCGGTCCGGCCTAACAGACTTTTGACCCTACCGGGGGACCTAAGCATGATGAAATGAAAAAGAAATATGGTCCAGAGGTTTTCCACCTGAAGGTTCTTTTAGTATGTTAGAAATAAGAAAATTAGAAGAAATGTTTTGCAAATATGAGAAAGAGATGAAGCAAAAAAAAGAAAATTAAGTTTAAATAAGAAGTAAGAAAGGTATAGAATGTTGGAAAAAATAAAGTGTATTAAGAGAAAGAAAGGAAAATGTTAAACAAATGCCATGACGGAATGATGATAATAATTTAGTATGTGGACGAAAAGATAATTCAGCTCTGATTAAGACTGAATCTTCTTTTAAACCACCACCATATTCCACTGATAACACTTTTTCTCCTTCTGCACCTCTTTACCCCACCCTGAGCGCTCTCGCTGTGCCGGATCCAGACCTGGACTCCTGCCCTCCACGACGCCTGCAACAACAACAGCCAGCCCTGCCACAAGCCTCTGGCTCTCGGGAAGAAGGGACTTCTTCCATCCTCCCTCGGGAAGAAATTCCATCATCCTCACAACATCAGTTACATAGGTCTGATGATGAGGAAAAGGAAGACGTTTGGTTCTCCAGCGTACCTGCCCAAGAACTTTTAACGCAAGTGACAAAAATCCTTTACCCACAATCTGGACTTCAGAGATCTAAACGTGAGAAAAAACAAAACCAGATTCAAACCATGCCTATGGTTAAAGTTGCAGTTCCCACTGGACCATTACTGGTTTATCGACCCTGGACTGATACTGACATCATGGAAGCATAACAATGCTTACCAGATCCAGAGATTTCTGGACCCCATTTTGCTGACGAGTTGCGAGATTTCTGCGCACAATTCTGCCCGACTGGGGTTGAATTGCGTCGCATATTGGCAAAAAAGTTCAAACTGACCGACCTCTGCAAAATAGAGGCCAGTATGCTACAACTGGATTTGCGACCTACCAACAGTGAACGAGGACATAATGATAACGCTCAATATGAAGCAGCCATCCAAAGACTGTGTCAAGCCATCACCACTCAATTTCCAACCAAAATCAATATGTCCCACATTTACACCTGCAAACAGAAACCCGGTGAAGGGACTGATGATTTTGTACACCGCATCCTTGAGGAAGTCAGCAAGCACAGCGGTCATCAGAGACCAAGGGATTTGGGTAATGAATCAGGACCATGAGTATTGCATGCAAAGCAATAATTAAAGGCCTCATGCCAGATGTCGCCACTGAAGTAAAGAACATTTACGTGGGATGGTGTGAGGGTCCTCGTTTGGCTGACGTTCGCCGATATGCTCGCCATGCTCATAACCAAGTTGAGACGCGTAAGACAACCAAAAGGGACAAGTGTGAAAAGGAGCTGCATTTGGCATACACCATCAAAAGAGGGAGCCGAGGTGTTCGGTTGTGAGGAGGTGTGAATCTCCGAACACAATTGCTGAAAAATGTGTTAGAAAAGGTAAGAATGCCGGTCCATACATCATCAAAAGCGAGAGAGGTGGTGTTCGGCTGCAAGTAGGTGTGAATGTCCAGCCATAATTACTCACAAACGGGTAAGAAAAGGTAGTATTGCCGGACCATACATGATCAAAACAGGGAGCGGAGGTGGTTCAGCTGCAAGAAGGTGTGAATGTCCGACTAAAGTTCAAATATATTAACAAAAGCGGGAGGAGAGGTCTTCGGATGAGAGTGGTTTAGAATTTCCAACCATAAACTATAAAATGCGGTGAAAAAAAAGGTGTGATAGAACAATAAAAGGTGGAGCGGAAGTGTTCGGCTGCAAGAAGGTTTGAATCTCCGACCATAATTGCTGAAAAATGTGTTAGAAAAGGTAAGAATGCCGGACCATACATCATCAAAAGCGGGAGAGGTGTTGTTTTCAGCTGCAAAAAGGTGTGAATGTTCGACTTAAGTTTGTAAAAAGCGGGTAAGACAAAGTGCGAATGCCCGACAATGTATGTTCAAAAGTGGGAGCGGAGGTGTTCAGCTGCAAGAAGGTCTGAATGTCCATCAATAATTTCTAGAAAACATGAAAGAAAATTTTCGAAAATCAAACCGCACATGATCATAAATGGGAGAGGAGGTGTTCAGCTGCAAGAAGTTGTGAATGTCCACCCATAATTCCTGAAAAACGGAAAAAAAAGGTGCGAATTCCCAACCATACATCATCAAAGGCAGGAGCGGAGGTGTTCCGCTGTAAGAAGGTGTGAATGTCCGACCATAGTTGGTAAAAAGCGGGTAAGAAAAGGTTAAAATACCCGACTGTACACAATCAATAGCGGGAGCGTATGTGTTCGGCTACAAGAAGTTGTGAAAGTCCGACCATGGTTTGTAAAAAGCGGGTAAGAAAAGGTGCGAATGCCCGACAATGTATGATCAATAGAGGGAGCGGAGGTTTTCGGCTGCAAGAAGGTCTGAATGTCCAACCATAATTTTTTTAAAAACGGGGAAGAAAAGAATCGAAAGCCCGACTCTACACCATCAAAAGCGGGAGCAGAGGTGTTCAGCTGCAAGAAGGTCTGAATGTCCATCAATAATTGCTAGAAAACATGAAAGAAAATTTTCGAATATCAAACCGCACATGATCATAAGCGGGAGAGGAGGTGTTCAGCTGCAGGAAGGTTTGAATCTCCACCCATAATTCCTGAAAAATGGGTAAAAAAAAAGGTAAGAATGCCCAACCATACATCATCAAAAGCAGGTGTGAATGTTAGATCATAATTTGCAAAAAGCTGATGAGAAAGGGTGCCCGACTATACACCATCAAATGCGGGAGCGGAGGTGTTCGGCTGTGAGGAGGTGTGAATCTCCGACCATAATTGCTGAAAAATGTGTTAGAAAAGGTAAGAATGCCGGACCATACATCATCAAAAGCGGGAGAGGTGGTGTTCGGCTGCAAGTAGGTGTGAATGTCCAGCCATAATTACTCACAAACGGGTAAGAAAAGGTAGTATTGCCAGACCATACATGATCAAAACAGGGAGCGGAGGTGGTTCGGCTGCAAGAAGGTGTGAATGTCCGACTATATTTGGTGAAAAGCAGGTGAAGCAAGGTCTGAATGCCCAACCTTACATCATGAAAAGCGAGATCAGAGGTGTTTGGCTGAGAGAAGGCCACAGTTTGCGATGCAATAATTAAAGGCCTCATGCCAGATGTCGCCACTGAAGTAAAGAACATTTACGTGGGATGGTATGAGGGTCCTCGTTTGGCTGACGTTCGCCGATATGCTCGCCATGCTCAGAACCAAGTTGAGACGCGTAAGACAACCAAAAGGGACAAGTGTGAAAAGGAGCTGCATTTGGCAGCCATGACCATGTATTACGCAGTTGGTGTAACCAGAGGACGAGGCCGAAGTCGAAGACGTGGACGTGTGAGAGAGGAGGTCGAAATGGGCCACGCCAGAGCTATGATCCGAATATTTGTTTTTACTGTGGCCAGACTGGACACTGGAAGAAGGACTGTCCACAGCTGAAAAGTGATGAAATTTGGCCAAAGGCTGACTGAGGGTGGGAGGCAGGTTCTGGACGTCACGCGGCAGCGGAGCCTCCACTAATGGGTGATAGCACAAACACACTCACACAATTTTCCTGCTCTGTGAAGTGAAGAAACGCTTGCCGACTGTGATTCACGTAGTAAAGTTTTGCATGCTATTTCCGTCCTAGAGCAAAGATATTTCTCTCAGAATATAGGAACTTATGTTCATCAGTAGTGACGTCAGGGGAGTTTGATTGTCCTCCAAAGTTAAGTGGAAACCACGTTTACTGTATGTCTGCATCAGGCCAGGTTGTGAAGGAGAAAATGACAATGCCCATTGCGTGTTGTCACTCCCGATGAGCTCTCCTTCAAACACTCATTTTTGTTATCAGAGTTGTGTCCCATTAACCTGATGGGCTGTGATCTCATGTGTAAATTAGGCATTATTTTAACTTCTACACCAGAGGGTGTTACGGTTATGTTACAGCCTGACAAAGTTTTCACAGCAGTGCAGTTTGATTCATCGGCACTTACATATGCTTATGAGTGGAAACTTCCCAGCTCTCCTTTTTCACAACAACTAGTGGAAGAAGCAAAAGCGTTAGTTTCACCCCTTTCTGATGTCATGCAACCTACTGATTTGCACTGCACATCACACATTTCTTTGGGGCCTGACAATGACTATGAGAAGAAGTGAAAAAATATGTGCGCCTACTTTATTGGCTGTGTCGCTCACTCCAGAGCACTTCGATTTTTTTAATGTTTGTGGTACTCGCCCTCACATTTCCTTGGCCAAACATACACACTGGCAGTGACAAGGTGTGGGAGAGTTTGTTGCTACATGTCAGAAAGAAATGGAGTGGACCGTTTCACCTGCTGATCCAAATTTGATGTTTTCTGAACGATTGTCAGCATACAAAAAAACATTTTTGAGTACAATGCATTGTCAAAGAACTGTGGATTTAATTCCTACCACAGAATCACATTTTGAAGCATGTTTTTTTATCTGAAACAGATTTGTCTTCGATACCCATGTTGGCTGAAGTGCCCAATGATCTTTGAGCTAAGAGCAAATATGATGTGGGGTTGATAAAAGGCTGTGAACCAGTAATTGTCACCCCTAAATCAGACTTTTGTCCATGTAAAAAACAATACCCTTTTAAGCCTGAAGCAATTAAAGGGATTAAACCTGTTTTTCAATCTTTTCAGAAAACAGGCGTTATTGTTCCTTTCGAAAATTCACCTGTATTTACTCCATTGTTTCCTGTTAAAAAGATTAAAGATGCTGGCTAGCCAGATGAATGGCGTTTTGTACAGGACCTCCAAGCGGTGAATGCTGCAGTTCAGCCACATGCTCCTACTGTGCCCAACCCACACACTATTTTGTCTCAAATTACATCAGATGCACAGTTTTTCTCAGTGGTTGACTTGTCGCCAGTGCACCCTGATAGCCCATTTTGGTTTGCTTTTTAGTTTGAAGGGAGATCTTGGACTTTTACCCGGTTATGCCAGGGGTACTGTGAAAGTCCCACTATTTACAATGCTGCCCTCAAAGCTAGTCTGGATTAACTTCAATCAACCACAGGCTTTGCTCTTTTGCAGTATGTGGATGACATCCTTTTATGTAGTCCATCTAAACAACAGTGTGAAAAAGACAGTGAATCTGTTGAAACATCTTCATTCTTATGGCCATAAAGCCAGCCTTTCTAAGTTACAGTTTGTACAGGACGAAGTCACCTTTTTGGGTCATGTGATTTCTAAGGATGGGCGCTCACTTTCTCCTAAACGTGTTGCTGCAGTTCAGATCATTCCTAAACCGGTTACTAAAAAACAGCTTATGTCATTCTTAGGTATAACATCTTACTGCAGGAACTTTATTCCTAACTACTCTTTTCTCGAAGCTCTCTTAGGTGCTCTTATCCATGGTAAAGGCCTCCAGTCAGCTGATCGTGTTCCATGGACTCCTGAGGCTGAATCAGCCTTTAGTCAGCTTAAGCTGGCTCTTCAAACAGCACCAACACTTGGCATTCCAGATCCTCATAAACCTTTCATACAGGCAGTTGATGAGAAGCATGGTTGTATGACATCTGTTCTTATGCAGGAACATGGGGCAGGCAAAGGCCAGTGGCTCATTTCTCAGCAAAACTGGACTCTGTGGCTGCGGGCCTGCCTGGTTGTCTTCGTGTTGTTGCAGCTGCAGAGAAAGCTGTCCTGGCCTCCCAAGATATTGTGGGCTACGCTAATTTGACTGTTTTGGTTCCTCATGCTGTTGCCATTATTCTTCTCGAGCAGAAAACTTCACATCTTTCAACTGCTCGTTGGCTCAGATACACCTCTGTGATATGCCAAATGTCACTGTTAAACGTTGTACTGTTCTGAATCCTGCTACTTTGCTTCCGACTCCTGAGGATGGGGAGCCTCATGACTGTGAAGCTGTTTTGGAACAAGTTTGTACACCCCGACCTGATCTTTTAGAGACTCCTCTTCCAAACTCTGACATGATTCTTTTTGTAGATGGATCAGCTTTGCGTGATCCAGCCACAGGTACTAACTGTGTTTGGTTTGCAGTATGTTCTTCACATGACACTTTGTTGTCTGGTTCTCTTCCTAAACATTTCTCTGCTCAAACTACTGAGCTTATTGCACTTACTGAAGCTTGTAAGTTGGCAGCTGGTAAGTCTGTCACTATTTACACAGATTCCAGATATGCTTTTGGTGTTGTTCATGACTTTGGTGCGCTGTGGAAACACAGGCATTTCCTTAAATCAGATGGTAAAACTATTCTGAACTCCAAGCAGGTTTCTGATCTTCTTGATGCGATCCTTTTGCCTACAGCAATCTCGGTCTGTAAGTGTGCAGCTCACACTAACTCAGACGATCCTGTTGCTTGTGGCAATGCCAGAGCTGATGCTGCAGCTAAGCAAGCAGCTAAATCTTTTCCTGTTTTCGCTTCCCTCTCTTTGCAGGCAGAAGACTCCCTTCACAGATCTCCATGCTTTGCAAACTTTTGCCTCTGCAGATGAAATTTGGTCCTCTGGACGCATTTGGTCCTCTGTGGGTGCAACTCATATGGATGGTGTTTGGATGGGACCTAATGGTAAACCCTGTCTACCTAAACATTTTTTTCCTCATTTTTCAAAATTGACACATGGGTTGGACCATGTGTCAAAAGGGGGGATGCTGAATGCACTCACTGCTCAGTGGTTCACAAAAGGGTTCAGTTCATATGCGCAAAAATACTGTCAGTCATGTATGGTTTGTGCCACACATAATGTAGGAAAGGCATTACACACATCGCAAGTTGCACACCCTCCACCAGAGAAACCTTTTGAACATTTGATGATGGATTTTGTTGAACTCACACCAGCTGAAGGAAAGAAATATGCACTAGTAATAGTGGACGTGTTTAGTAAATGGGTTGAAGTTTTCCCTGCAAAACATGCAAACAGTAATGCAGTGACTAAAGCACTGCTAAACAGAAATCATTCCTAGATGGGGCATTCCAGAGAAGATCAGCAGTGATAATGGCACACATTTTGTAAACACTGCATTGACTGAGGTTGGTAAATTCCTGGGAATAACCTTGCGCACACATTGTGCTTATCATCCACAGAGTGGAGGTGCTGTGGAAAGAGAAAATGGTACATTAAAGTCCAAGTTAGCCAAATGTTGTGAAGAAACAGGTCTGCCATGGACAAAAGCATTACCTATTGTGCTTACCTACATGAGAATGAGAATCAGAGCTCAAGTGAATCTCAGCCCATTTGAAATTTTATTTGGCAGACCTCCTAACCTGGGATTGGGACCTGTAACCAGACCCCTCCCTTCCACAACTGTTTGTGATGATGCTATGTTGTCTTACTGTCGAAACCTTTCCACTGTTCTATCTCAAGTTTCACAGACAGTAAAAGCAGCCCTTCCAGCCACAGAAAACACACCACTCCAACCAGATGACAGGTGGTGAAGGAACTTCGCAGGAAACATTGGAAGTCCAAACGTTGGCAAGGCCCGTTCCAGGTGCTACTGGTCACTCACATAGATGTTAAAGTTGCAGAGAGAGCAACCTGGATTCATGCCAGTCACTGTAAGAAGGTACCAGAACCAGTAGATGACTTCCACCCTGACATACATCAGCCTAACCAACACGCCCGGAAGGACAAAGATAAGAGTCAGCAGTAAAAGCTGTACTCCACCGGTGTGTTAAGTGCTAGTAACCTCTGACACCGAAGATTGAAACATCCTTACTGAGACCTGCGATGAAGGTGATCATACACATGCTGTGAACCATGGCAGAAACTGTTTGTTGTTTGTATTTTCTTATTTGTAACCAGCATGTGCACATTGTACACATTCGTCCTGTACAAACTGTAACTTAGAAAGGCTGGCTTTATGGCCATAAGAAGGAAGATGTTTCAACAGATTCACTGTCTTTTTCACACTGTTGTTTAGATGGACTACATAAAAGGATGTCATCCACATACTGCAAAAGAGCAGAGCCTGTGGTTGATTGAAGTTAATCCAGACTAGCTTTGAGGGCAGCATTGTAAATAGTGGGACTTTCACAGTACCCCTGGCATAACCGGGTAAAAGTCCAAGATCTCCCTTCAAACTAAAAAGCAAACCAAAATGGGCTATCAGGGTGCACTGGCGACAAGTCAACCACTGAGAAAAACTGTGCATCTGATGTAATTTGAGACAAAATAGTGTGTGGGTTGGGCACAGTAGGAGCATGTGGCTGAACTGCAGCATTCACCGCTTGGAGGTCCTGTACAAAACGCCATTCATCTGGCTGGCCAGCATCTTTAATCTTTTTAACAGGAATCAATGGAGTAAGCACAGGTGAATTTTCAAAAGGAACAATAACGCCTGTTTTCTGAAAAGATTGAAAAACAGGTTTAATCCCTTTAATTGCTTCAGGCTTAAAAGGGTATTGTTTTTTACATGGACAAAAGTCTGATTTAGGGGTGACAATTACTGGTTCACAGCCTTTTATCAACCCCACATCATATTTGCTCTTAGCCCAAAGATCATTGGGCACTTCAGCCAACATGGGTATCGAAGACAAATCTGTTTCAGATAAAAAACATGCTTCAAAATGTGATTCTGTGGTAGGAATTAAGTCCACAGTTCTTTGACAATGCATTGTACTCAAAAATGTTTTTTTGTATGCTGACAATCGTTCAGAAAACATCAAATTTGGATCAGCAGGTGAAACGGTCCACTCCATTTATTTCTGACATGTAGCAACAAACTCTCCCACACCTTGTCACTGCCAGTGTGTACGTTTGGCCAAGGAAATGTGAGGGCGAGTGCCACAAACATTAAAAAAATCGAAGTGCTCTGGAGTGAGCGACACAGCCAATAAAGTAGGCGCACATATTTTTTCACTTCTTCTCATAGTCATTGTCAGGCCCCAAAGAAATGTGTTATGTGCAGTGCAAATCAGTAGGTTGCATGAAATCAGAAAGGGGTGAAACTAAGACTTTTGCTTCTTCCACTAGTTGTTGTGAAAAAGGAGAGCTGGGAAGTTTCCACTCATAAGCATATGTAAGTGCCGATGAATCAAACTGCACTGCTGTGAAAACTTTGTCAGGCTGTAACATAACCTTAACACTCTCTGGTGTAGAAGTTAAAATAATGCCTAATTTACACATGAGATCACAGCCCATCAGGTTAATGGGACACAACTCTGATAACAAAAATGAGTGTTTGAAGGAGAGCTCATCGGGAGTGACAACACGCAATGGGCATTGTCATTTTCTCCTTCACAACCTGGCCTGAGGCAGACATACAGTAAACGTGGTTTCCACTTAACTTTGGAGGACAATCAAACTCCCCTGACGTCACTACTGATGAACATAAGTTCCCATATTCTGAGAGAAATATCTTTGCTCTAGGATGGAAATAGCATGCAAAACTTTACTACGTGAATCACCGTCGGCAAGCGTTTCTTCACTACACAGAGCAGGAAAAATGTGTGAGTGTGTTTGTGCTATCACCCATTAGTGGAGGCTCCGCTGCCGCGTGACGTCCAGAACCTGCCTCCCACCCTCAGTCAGCCTTTTGCCCAATTTCATCACTTTTCAGCTGTGGACAGTCCTTCTTCCAGTGTCCAGTCTGGCCACAGTAAAAACAAATATTCGGATCATAGCTCTGATCCCACACGTCCACGTCTTCGACTTCGGCCTCGTCCTCTGTTTACACCAACTGCGTAATACATGGTCATGGCTGCCAAATGCAGCTCCTTTTCACACTTGTCCCTTTTGGTTGTCTTACGCGTCTCAACTTGGTTATGAGCATGGCGAGCATATCGGCAAACGTCAGCCAAACGAGGACCCTCACACCATCCCACGTAAATGTTCTTTACTTCAGTGGCGACATCTGGCATGAGGCCTTTAATTATTGCATTGCATGCAATACTCTCCCATGGTCCTGATTCATTACCCAAATCCCTTGGTCTCTGATGACCGCTGTGCTTGCTGACTTCCTCAAGGATGCGGTGTACAAAATCATCAGTCCCTTCACCGGGTTTCTGTTTGCAGGTGTAAATGTGGGACATATTGATTTTGGTTGGAAATTGAGTGGTGATGGCTTTACACAGTCTTTGGTTGGCTTCTTCATATTGAGCGTTATCATTATGTCCTCGTTCACTGTTGGTAGGTCGCAAATCCAGTTGTAGCATACTGGCCTCTATTTTGCAGAGGTCGGACGGTTTGAACTTTTTTGCCAATATGCGACGCAAATCAACCCCAGTCGGGCAGAATTGTGCGCAGAAATCTCGCAACTCGTCAGCAAAATGGGGTCCAGAAATCTCTGGATCTGGTAAGCATTGTTATGCTTCCATGATGTCAGTCTCAGTCCAGGGTCGATAAACCAGTAATGGTCCAGTGGGAACTGCAACTTTAACCATAGGCATGGTTTTAATCTGGTTTTGTTTTTTCTCACGTTTAGATCTCTGAAGTCCAGATTGTGGGTAAAGGATTTTTGTCACTTGCGTTAAAAGTTCTTGGGCAGGTACGCTGGAGAACCAAACGTCTTCCTTTTCCTCATCATCAGACCTATGTAGCTGATGTTGTGAGAATGATGGAATTTCTTCCCGAGGGAGGATGGAAGAAGTCCCTTCTTCCCGAGAGCCAGAGGCTTGTGGCAGGGCTGGCTGTTGTTGTTGCAGGCGTCGTGGAGGGCAGGAGTCCAGGTCTGGATCCGGCACAGCTAATACTAAATTATTATCATCATTCCGTCATGGCATTTGTTTAACATTTTCCTTTCTTTCTCTTAATACACTTTATTTTTTCCAAAATTCTATACCTTTCTTACTTCTTATTTAAACTTAATTTTCTTTTTTTTGCTTCATCTCTTTCTCATATTTGCAAAACTTTTCTTCTAATTTTCTTATTTCTAACATACTAAAAGAACCTTCAGGTGGAAAACCTCTGGACCATATGTCTTTTTCATTTCATCATGCTCAGGTCCCCCGGTAGGGTCAAAAGTCTGAGACCTACTGTTTCCCATTCTCAGACTTGGAATGGGGAAATATATTCCTTCACTCAAAGGACGTCTCCAATGAGGACCTTAATCTGTACTCACACTTCTTCGGAGTACTTCACACTTCTTCGGACTGCTTCAAAAGTTTCACTTACCCATGAAATCTCTGTCTCACTAATGACACAACCGGGAAACCCTCTTTTATTCAAATAAAAACTAAAAAGCAGTCCTATCGTCTCAGACTATCATATTTCAAAAATGATCCCAGCGCTGGTATTCAGGAAAAGGACCTGCCAGTCCTCTCTCTCAGAAAAGGCCTTGGAGGTATGAGGCTGGAACAGCTACTTCAGTCCAGGCTGGCCATGCACTGCGATCCGGTCCAGAGACACCAGTCGAGGGATCCTGTTCGTGACGCCAAAATTGTGGTGGAAATTTAGTAACGCACAGAGTCAGTTATTTTCTTCTGAGGAGATAAGAGGCTTTAATAATAATATCTTGAAAGAGAGAACAACACAGTACAGAATACAGAGTTGCTCTGACCACTGAAGTAAAAACACACAGTTATATTGCCCGCTCATCACGTCATCTGTCTTTGGTTGATAGTTGATTGTTCTTCTAACTTTCCTCCCCAACCATCAGTTTAGGTTACCCCAAAGGAGTGTATTGCTCCATCACAAGTATGCTTCTTTCACATACAGGGTAATATGAAGAATTTTATGCCTGAAACCTATTTAGACATGCAAAAATATGAAGGACAAAGCAGTTTTAACTTGGTTTGAGTGAAGGAATTCATTTTATAACAAAATCTGAAATTGTGTAGAACTCGTGAAAATAAGTTTATTCTCGGATTCCTAAAGGTTTAGTGTTGTTCTTTCCTATCCTGCAAAGTACAACGTTCTTTTTTGTTTAAAGCTATTTAGACATGGATAAATATGAAGGACAAAGCAGTTTTAACTTGGTTTGAGTGAAGGAATTAATTTTATATCAAAATCCGGAATTGTGTAGAACTCGTGAAAAGAAGCTTATTCTTGGATTCCTGAAAAAATTTAGTGTTGTTGTTTCCTATCCTGGAAAGTACTACGTTTGTTTTTGTTTAAAGCTATTTAGACATGGATAAATATGAAGTACAAAGCAGTTTTAACTTGGTTTGAGTGAAGGATTTCATTTTATATCAAAATCCGATATTGTGTAGAACTCGTCAAACAACGCTTATTCTCGGATTCCTGAAAAGGTTTAGTGTTGTTCTTTCCTATCCTGCAAAGTACAACGTTCTTTTTTGTTTAAAGCTATTTAGACATGGATAAATATGAAGGACAAAGCAGTTTTAACTTGGTTTGAGTGAAGGAATTAATTTTATATCAAAATCCGAAATTGTGTAGAACTCGTGAAAATAAGCTTATTCTCGGATTCCTAAAGGTTTAGTGTTGTTGGCAGCAGAATTGTAGTCTGAATACCTTTATGCCAAACAGATTTGCTTTGCCAAGGGAAGTTTTGTAAATGTTTATTGTTTATGTTTACAGAGACTGGCTGCAATAGGCATCCCTGCTACCTGGGACCCAACACAGGGCAGGAGGGCCTGATGTCCATCAGGCTCGGGGCCTGCAGTCACCATATTCCGGGAGCTACTGTACCCCCAGAAGGAACCAATCCTGCCCCACACCACTCAACCCAACCCCACCCCGGAGGACCTCTACAAAAACAAACAAACAACAACAAAAATCAAACAAACAAACAAACAAATCACCCGGTCACACCAGTCGCAGCAGCCCGGGCCTGAGACCCACCATCACCCAGGCCCCCCCAGGCCCCTCCCAACAGGGGAAAAGCACACCCCCACACAGACCCCCTCCGCCTCACCGCACGCCCCAACACCCTAAAAAAACAACCACCTGCGGACACCTTGGAGTTACATTACTGCACCAACCCACGCATACTGTGGCATGTCCAGGGCAACCCAGACCCCCCAGGCACAGGCAGGGCCCCGCCCCGGGCACAAGGCAGCGGCAAGCCACCAGGTCAAGGCCCAGCTCCACCACCCATGCCAGAGCGGCGCGGTCACCCGGTACAGAGCCAGCAGCCACCACCCCAAGGCCCCTAAGGGACCCCGCCCCACACCGCAAGACAGCCCAACCCGCAAGCCCCCAAAACTGCCCTCCAAGCCCGACACACAGTCCCCCCTAGCAATGACCAACCCGGTCCCCACGACCCGAGAGACCACCAGACGCCCGAAGCCACACAGCCCCCCCCAGCACACACCCAACCGCCCAGAGCGATTTCTAAACTGGTTAATATACAGATTGTTCTTCGCTTTCCAGTTCATGAGAATAGTTTTCTTTGCTATACATAACACTGTGAGGATCATGTGTGCTAAGCTAAATTCCATGTTGATGTTGTCTAAGTCACCCAGTATGCACAGTGTGGGGCATGCAGGAATGCTACACTTTAGCCATGTTGATAGGTCCGCACAGACTTCAAGCCAGAACTTCTGGACAGGCGCACAAAACCACAAAGCGTGTGCATAATCATCAGATGTGTTATCTGTGCAATGTGAGCAGATGTTTGAGTGTGTTAGACCCATCCTGAACATCCTTTGTCCTGTATAGTGTGTTTTATGAAGAATTTTGTATTGTATGAGCTGTAAATTAGGATTTTGAGTCATTCTGAAGGTGTTCAAACATATTTGTGGCCAGAAGCTATGACTAGAACTGATGGATAAATCTGCCTCCCATTTTGAGGACGGTAGAGACATTGTGTCATCTATCTTAGACAATAATTTATACATTTTTGATAGTAGTTTTGGGGTGCAGATGCTTAGAAATTCTGCTACCCTAATCGGGAGTTGTAAGTCTGGTTGGTGGAGGATATATTTCTTTGTTATTATAGACTTAA
The DNA here is from genome assembly GCF_036924035.1 of Leuresthes tenuis. NCBI lineage: Eukaryota > Metazoa > Chordata > Actinopteri > Atheriniformes > Atherinopsidae > Leuresthes > Leuresthes tenuis. The sequence goes on from NW_027325358.1 coordinate 31,707,923, forward strand.
GTTGTTGATATTCTAGGAATTTATTGCTGCCTATCTCATGTTGTGATATGAGCTCATCAAATGAAATAAATTGTCCATTTTGGATTATATGTTCCAGATGTTTGATTCCTTTGATCTTCCACAGAGTAAAGTTTAGCATTTTTTTGTTTTGCAGGATGTCAGGATTGTTCCAGATGGGTGTAAGCTTACACGGGACAAGTGAAGACTTTGTTATTTTAAGAAATTCCCACCAGGCTGTCAGAGAGGTGCTGATGTTAATGCTTTTGAAACATTTGTGATTTTTTACGTTTTGACTAATAAGTGGCAGGTCAGAGATTTCCAGATTATCACACAATGCTTGTTCTATATTTATCCATGTTCATCTATTGGGCTAGGTTTAAACCATTTTGATATATACCGTAACCTATTGGCTAAGGAATAGTGCTGAAAATTAGGTAAATCTAATCCACCACTGTCCTTGGTCTTCTGTAGGGTTTTTAAACTAATACGTGGTGGTTTGTTTTTCCACAGAAATTTAGAGATGCATGAATCTAGTGACTTAAACCAAGTAGCAGGTTGGTTTTATGGGGATCATTGAGAACAAATAGTTAACTTTTGGTAGTGTCATCATTTTAATGGTTGTAACTCTCCCCATAAGTGATATAGGTAAGGACTTCCAACGAGAGAGATTGTCCTCTACTGTCTTTAATAATTGCACATAAATTAGCTTTGTTAGCTCTGAGAGCCTGGAGGAAATGTTTATGCCTAAATATCTAATATTTCCTGACTGTAAAGTGATCGCAGGTATATTCTGGACCCTACAGTTAATGGGCAGAACTGTGGTCTTAGACCAATTGATAGAGTAGTCAGAAAGTGCTGAGAATTTATTTATGAGTGTGATCGTGTGAGTGAGAGACGTCTGTGAGTTCTGAAGGAAAAGTAATACATCATCAGCATAAAGACTTATTTTATGCTCAATATTTTGGGGTTGGATGTCTTTAATATTTCTATCTTGTCTGATAGCAGCTGCTAAAGGTTTGATGAAAATAGCAAAAAGTGAGGGAGAAAGTGAGCAACCCTGTCTTGTACTTCTCTGCAGACTGAAGCTTGGAGAAGTTTGATCATTTGTCCTGACACTTGCATTTGGGGAGTCAGTTATTTTCTTGTGAGGAGATAAGAGGCTTTAATAATAATATCTTGCAAGAGAGAACAACACAGTACAGAATACAGAGTTGCTCTGACCACTGAAGCAAAAACACACAGTTATATTGCCCGCTCATCACGTCATCTGTTTTTGGGTATAATTGATTGTTCTTCTAACTTTCCTCCCCAACCATCAGTTGAGGTTACCCAGACACCCTCGTAAATACCAGCCTAACCCTGTCCCCCCTAAAGTGCAGCTATCTCATTATAACAAGCCCACCATTGTAAAGAGGAATTTAAGAAAACAGGGCAGGTTGGTACCTTGCAGCTCGGTCATTTGCAGGTTATACACAGTAACACTCAATACAATGCATATAAGAATTATTTTCCATTACATTCCTCCCTTTTGATTATAATAATACCATTATATTAATCAACCCAAAAGAAACAAGGAAAATAATAACTTTATCTGTAAAACATCAGCCTGCATTTGCACACAACGTGAGTTTAAAATGCAGGCATCATAGTAATAAAGGGTCCAATGATAAACAATCAAAACATGAACAATTAAACATGATTATCTTCATCCCTCTCTAAGTCAGCGTCACTAGAGGAAAAATTTTGAAAGCAAGAAAGTTATTTGAGTCATTTGGTCTTTTTCACACTGTTGTTTAGATGGACTACATAAAAGGATGTCATCCACATACTGCAAAAGAGCAGAGCCTGTGGTTGATTGAAGTTAATCCAGACTAGCTTTGAGGGCAGCATTGTAAATAGTGGGACTTTCACAGTACCCCTGGCATAACCGGGTAAAAGTCCAAGATCTCCCTTCAAACTAAAAAGCAAACCAAAATGGGCTATCAGGGTGCACTGGCGACAAGTCAACCACTGAGAAAAACTGTGCATCTGATGTAATTTGAGACAAAATAGTGTGTGGGTTGGGCACAGTAGGAGCATGTGGCTGAACTGCAGCATTCACCGCTTGGAGGTCCTGTACAAAACGCCATTCATCTGGCTGGCCAGCATCTTCAATCTTTTTAACAGGAAACAATGGAGTAAGCACAGGTGAATTTTCAAAAGGAACAATAACGCCTGTTTTCTGAAAAGATTGAAAAACAGGTTTAATCCCTTTAATTGCTTCAGGCTTAAAAGGGTATTGTTTTTTACATGGACAAAAGTCTGATTTAGGGGTGACAATTACTGGTTCACAGCCTTTTATCAACCCCACATCATATTTGCTCTTAGCCCAAAGATCATTGGGCACTTCAGCCAACATGGGTATCGAAGACAAATCTGTTTCAGATAAAAAACATGCTTCAAAATGTGATTCTGTGGTAGGAATTAAGTCCACAGTTCTTTGACAATGCATTGTACTCAAAAATGGTTTTTTTGTATGCTGACAATCGTTCAGAAAACATCAAATTTGGATCAGCAGGTGAAACAGTCCACTCCATTTCTTTCTGACATGTAGCAACAAACTCTCCCACAACTTGTCACTGCCAGTGTGTACGTTTGGCCAAGGAAATGTGAGGGCGAGTACCACAAACATTAAAAAAATCGAAGTGCTCTGGAGTCAATAAAGTAGGCGCACATATTTTTTCACTTCTTCTCATAGTCATTGTCAGGCCCCAAAGAAATGTGTGATGTGCAGTGCAAATCAGTAGGTTGCATGAAATCAGAAAGGGGTGAAACTAACGCTTTTGCTTCTTCCACTAGTTGTTGTGAAAAAGGAGAGCTGGGAAGTTTCCACTCATAAGCATATGTAAGTGCCGATGAATCAAACTGCACTGCTGTGAAAACTTTGTCAGGCTGTAACATAACCTTAACACCCTCTGGTGTAGAAGTTAAAATAATGCCTAATTTACACATGAGATCACAGCCCATCAGGTTAATGGGACACAACTCTGATAACAAAAATGAGTGTTTGAAGGAGAGCTCATCGGGAGTGACAACACGCAATGGGCATTGTCATTTTCTCCTTCACAACCTGGCCTGATGCAGACATACATTAAACGTGGTTTCCACTTAACTTTGGAGGACAATCAAACTCCCCTGACGTCACTACTGATGAACATAAGTTCCTATATTCTGAGAGAAATATCTTTGCTCTAGGACGGAAATAGCATGCAAAACTTTACTACGTGAATCACAGTCGGCAAGCGTTGCTTCACTACACAGAGCAGGAAAAATGTGTGAGTGTGTTTGTGCTATCACCCATTAGTGGAGGCTCCGCTGCCGCGTGACGTCCAGAACCTGCCTCCCACCCTCAGTCAGCCTTTTGCCCAATTTCATCACTTTTTAGCTGTGGACAGTCCTTCTTCCAGTGTCCAGTCTGGCCACAGTAAAAACAAATATTCGGATCATAGCTCTGGCGTGGCCCATTTCGACCTCCTCTCCCACACGTCCACGTCTTCGACTTCGGCCTCGTCCTCTGTTTACACCAACTGCGTAATACATAGTCATGGTTGCCAAATGCAGCTCCTTTTCACACTTGTCCCTTTTGGTTGTCTTACGCGTCTCAACTTGGTTCTGAGCATGGCGAGCATATCGGCGAACGTCAGCCAAACGAGGACCCTCACACCATCCCACGTAAATGTTCTTTACTTCAGTGGCGACATCTATATAATATTGTCTGGGTCCCGTTAAAACATGTATTTTTCCCATCTAATTCCTTGTTTGCTTTAAAACAAGTATTCCCCATTTTCTATCCCTTCAGTAGCCAACCAGTTTGTATGGAGTACACTGGAGCAACTTGACTCATCAGTAAAACACTGCTTTTGTTGTCACCGCAAGGCTTCCCCCGTCGGTTGTTTCACTGAGACACTACTGAGTAACTACAACTCAACACAGTTTATACACATAACATTCATATACATACTAACAAACAAACAAACAATCATTTATCGCAATTTTCTCATCTCTGTTTGAACGTACACCCAGGTAAATATTCCTGTAGTCTTCTCATACCGACTATGGACCCATTCATTGTTTAACTTCACTGTTTTGCAAATCCTAATTGAATATTACACATTGACATTGAACTTTACTGGATAAGCAGGTCTTCATTGCATTCAGCAGCCTATATGTGAGCATCTATGTGTAAGCTGTTCTTCTTTGCATTTATCAGCAGCAAGCAATTCTTCACTGCACATGCATATGTAAATAGTAAAACAATTCCAATGTGTTAGCGAAACCTTCTATATCACAGTGGTTTCTAAGGTCTATTTTAAGTTCTTTGCCATCAGTGAGATGACATTGTTTACAAAGTGTGTCTAAGTATCACTGAAGATCTTTTCAGGAATTTCAAATCTAGAAATGAGTTATTTTACGCGTGATTTTGCTACTGAGAGTGCATCTGCTTGTGCACATGGAAATATTTCAGACCATTTGGTAAAAACCTCTGTTGTCACTGAGCAGAATCGTTTCCCTTAACATTAATTTAGTTCAATGAAATCTACACAATAATGAAATAATGAAATCCAAACAAATATGTTGAAAAAGATACACTGGCTTAGGGAATTATCTTCGTTTTGGTCTTAGATTGCCCTGTGGAATGTATTTTGCACATATTTGACCTGCTAGACAAAACTTTATTCATTTATTTATTCTAAAAAAAAAAATTCAATAATTAGTAAAACCATATGCTGTAAAAACCTTGTTCATTATTGCTTCCATCCCTCCTGTTAAGACATGACATGGTGCGTGGCTCAATACTGCAGCATATTTAAACAAATTCTTTGGCAGTATGGTTTTCCTTCCGGTCATTCATACGAGTCTATTGTAGATGGCAATTGAATAACATCTAATAATGCTAAAATATTTGTAGTTTATACATTTAGCTGTGGATGTCAACATACCTGTTTTTCCAATGCTGTGTTAACACATGTACAGTTGAGAAGGCATACTGACTGTCAGTGTAAACGTTAACAACCTTTTTGTTATTTAATTTACAAGCTTCAGTTAAAGCTACCAATTCGACTGCTTGAACAGAGTAATTTTTTGGTAGTGGTTGTTTTAAGAAAACTTCAGTTTCTGTTACTACTGCAAATCCTGTAGCATTTGTGCCATCAGGGTTTTTTGCTTGACCTGTTGAATAAATATAGTTATTTCTGCATTTTCATAACGTATATCAGTTAAGTCTGGCCTGGGTAAAACACTGATGGTTATTTCTGACATGCAATCATGAGGCTTTCCATCTGTGGGGTAGGTAGCAGTGTGGATGGATTAAGTGTAGCACATCTCTCGACAACAAGGTGTGGCTGTGAAAGAAGAACTGTTATGTAGGAGAGATGTCTGGTAAAGATATTTTGTTAAGTAACCATATCACAGCCACTGCATGAGGTACCTTAAGTGTTAATGGGTGAAATAACACCATTATTGTTGATGCCTGCACTGCCAATGGCTTCTGGCCATTGATTCAAAAGTACGATCTCGTCCCTTTTTCCCCCTTTCAGTGGACACTGGCCCCTAATTACCGCAATTCAGCAGGGGGTCTTTCATTAGGAGTACTGGACTCCCCCGTGCACGGTTTCAGCTCCGACCCTGGAAAGCGGAAAAAACGTTGAGATCTGGTTTGAGGACCCAATTGTTGAGAAAAGTCTCTCAATGAGACTCAGAGTTGCTGGAGTCAGTTAATGCAAATGTTTAATCTTGCAGCAAGTTCAAGAATGTGTGTGTGTATGGGTGTATGTGTGCGAACGTGTGTGAGTTTGTGTGTGTGAGAGTTTAAAGAACCTGTTATCAACAGGCAGGTCTTAACTAGTATGGCACAGGTCCAGCCTGTCTCATCTTTTTTGGAAGGTCCAGCGCTCGGCCGTAACCCTTCTGTCTGTTTGGACTCTCACATACATTCGGTTAATCATAGAAAAACGAGAACAAAACTTTTTAGCCCCTTAAATTCATAAAACAGACATGGTGCAGTTATTTCCATTCTAGAAAATAAGAGTAATCACCACCATTCCTATAAATTCTGGATATTCTAACAATCTGAATCTTTTTTAAATGTTCGATGAAGCCCTTTGCTGTTCTGTTTAGAGACTCAGCTGATCATAAACCAAGTTTTGCTCTTGAACCAAGCTTCTAAACTCTTCACCTTTTTCATTTCTCAGTTAGTATTCACTTTAAAACTGATTAAAAGAAAAATTAAATGAATGCCTATCAACAAATGTGGGATCTAAACTCTAGTGCTTTCTCTAAAATAATTTCCTTTCTCAATTCAGAAATGTGTGTGTGTAAGTCACAACACCCGTGACACCAAAACGGCTTTCTTTTCTCTCTTTTCTCTACACTCTGCACTGTGAGCACACACACCAAATCAGAAAGGCTTTTTTCTCTCTTTTCTACATTATGGACTGTGGGGACACAAAACCGCTCTCTCTCTTTTTTTTTTGATTGTGTGCCAGGGCGTTGTCTCACGTATTAGATTATGCTTAAGATACGAATAGGTTTATCAGTCACATCAGAATCCATACATACTGATCCTCCCGTAATAAAATGGTCGGATCTTATCAAACACACTTTGTTTCTTGTGACAAGTCAGCGAAACAGCGTATACACGTCAAGACACTGAATCAAGTTTGCCACAAGAACTCATAAGTTTGGCAGTATTGCTCTGCCGTCAGCAATCATACACCCATTTTATTTTCATGAGACATGTGCAGGCACCTGTTCATCTACTGTTCTATCACTATGAATTAGTTTATCTATTATCAATAAGGATACTTCTACAACTACTATCAAAGTATGTCCGGACTTCTTATGTTGTCAGTTGCTATATATGAATAAGTGGGTTGCTACTGAAAAGCATTAAGCATGTCACACAGCCCAAACATATAACATTTCAGGACACACCACACAGTTAACAACCACAGTGAAGCGTGTCAAAGCCCAAACATGTAACATTCAACAGGACACTTACACAACACATTCAAATCAAACAGTCAGACAACATACAAGAACATATACCCCAGCCGGCATTGCTCCCTGCCTATTTTCCTACAACTCACTATGTGTGCGCACACCTTTATTCACAAACTCTTCAACTTATACTCTTTTACCGAAGCTGCTACAGCTCGATTGGCCAAATACCCTTAGATCCTATTTCGGTGAATTTGACATCTGCCTTGTATGTAACAGATTAGCGGTTTAGCAGTTTTAATTTAGTTTGAGTGAAGGAATTCATTTTATAGCAAAATCCGAAATCGTGAAGAACTCATGAAAGTAAGCTTATTCTCGGATTCCTGAAACTTTAGATTTGCTCTTTCTTTTACTGCAAAGTACAACGTTGAGCAGCACTAATGAGTTGTTTCTATTTTTGGCAGGCTTTACCTTTGCGGATGAAGCCCTTTCTGTCTGTGCAAAAGAAATCTTGTTACTGTGCAGAGTGACTTCTCTGAGTAGAGTCGCCTTACTTGTTGCGACTGTGCCGATGTTCGAAGCTGGAGTGCAAAGTTGTTGCTTGAATGGTGCTCGCTGGAGCGTGTGGTAGTGTAAAGTTATACCATTTAAAAGGGCTGAAGAGTGCTCAGTGCAGCGGGTGGGCGGAGGTGCAAAGTGACACTATGGCCATAAAAAGAACACCGCTACAAGTGCGCATTGTGCCAGGAAGGGCCCTCGGACGGGAACCAGTGGACAGTTATCGCTTCTCGGCCTTTTGGCTAAGATCAAGTGTAGTATCTGTTATTATCAGTTTAATGTCTGATATGTCCTCTATGCGAGGACTACATATTAAATGGATTTTTATCAATAGGAGTTGAAAAAGGAGCTTACTCCGTTCACTCCAAGCATCGACCCGGTACTGCAGTGCCGCTGGGAACAGTGCGCTCTCCTCTGCTCTTGTGAAAAAGCAAACAGCGGTGCAGGATGGAAGTTTCTTTTAATCTGCTGAGAAAAGAGAGTGAATGCGAAGCAGACTTTAACACGGCTCTGGGAGCGAGCCGAGTGCGGGCTAACCGGGAGAATTGCTTGAAAGAAACGCGACACCGAATGAGCAGTCAGAACAAAGCCTCAATACGGTGTTCCCGTGTTGTTTGTGGCTGCCTTGTCTTTTGCACAGAGTAAAAGACAAGGCAGCCATCGAATAGGGCCCGATTGTTCCTACTTGGTCAGCCGAGGAGCAAGGGGGGGGAGCAAGCGTCTCAACCAAGCAAAGCTCACCATGGGGAAGGTGGCTATGCCAACTAGCCTGATGCCCTGCTCCCGCAGTGATGGATAATCGTACACTGGTTTCTCTTCATAATGTACAAGTCTTTCGCCTTTTACTAAAGACTCCCGTGGAGAGCAGCACTAATGAATTGTTCCTATTTTTGGCAGGCTTTACCTTTGCGGGTGAAGCCCTTTCTGTCTGTGCAAAAGAAATCTTGTTACTGTGCAGAGTGACTTCTCTGAGTAGAGTCGCCTTACTTGTTGCGACTGTGCCGATGTTGCTTGAATGGTGCTCGCTGGAGCGTGCGGTAGTGTAAAGTTATACCATTTAAAAGGGTTGAAGAGTGCTCAGTGCAGCGGGTGGGCGGAGGTGCAAAGTGACACTATGGCCATAAAAAGAACACCGCTACAAGTGCGCATTGTGCCAGGAAGGGCCCTCGGACGTGAACCAGTGGACAGTTATCGCTTCTCGGCCTTTTGGCTAAGATCAAGTGTAGTATCTGTTCTTATCAGTTTAATGTCTGATATGTCCTCTATGCGAGGACTACATATTAAATGGATTTTTATCAATAGGAGTTGAAAAAGGAGCTTGCTCCGTTCACTCCAAGCATCGACCCGGTACTGCAGTGCCGCTGGGAACGGTGCGCTCTCCTCTGCTCTTGTGAAAAAGCAAGCAGCGGTGCAGGATGGAAGTTTCAGGGAGCCTAAGATGAAACTTTCTTTTAATCTGCTGAGAAAAGAGAGTGAATGCGAAGCAGACTTTAACACGGCTCTGGGAGCGAGCCGAGTGCGGGCTAACCGGGAGAATTGCTTGAAAGAAACGCGACACCGAATGAGCAGTCAGAACAAAGCCTCAATACGGTGTTCCCGTGTTGTTTGTGGCTGCCTTGTCTTTGGCACAGAGTAAAAGACAAGGCAGCCATCGAATAGGGCCCGATTGTTCCTACTTGGTCAGCCGAGGAGCAAGGGGGGGGAGCAAGCGTCTCAACCAAGCAAAGCTCACCATGGGGAAGGTGGCTATGCCAACTAGCCTGATGCCCTGCTCCCGCAGTGATGGATAATCGTACTCTGGTTTCTCTTCATAACGTACAAGTCCTTCGCCTTTTACTAAAGACTTCTGTGGAGAGCAGCACTAATGAATTGTTTCTATTTTTGGCAGGCTTTACCTTTGGGGGTGAAGCCCTTTCTGTCTGTGCAAAAGAAATCTTGTTACTGTGCAGAGTGACTTCTCTGAGGAGAGTCGCCTTACTTGTTGCGACTGTGCCGATGTTGCTTGAATGGTGCTCGCTGGAGCGTGCGGTAGTGTAAAGTTATACCATTTAAAAGGGTTGAAGAGTGCTCAGTGCAGCGGGTGGGCGGAGGTGCAAAGTGACACTATGGCCATAAAACGAACACCGCTACAAGTGCGCATTGTGCCAGGAAGGGCCCTCGGACGTGAACCAGTGGACAGATATTGCTTCTCGGCCTTTTGGCTAAGATCAAGTGTAGTATCTGTTCTTATCAGTTTAATATGTGATATGTCTATGCAAGGACTACATATTAAATGGATTTTTATCAATAGGAGTTGAAAAAGGAGCTTACTCCGTTCACTCCAAGCATCGACCCGGTACTGCAGTTCCGCTGGGAACGGTGTGCTCTCCTCTGCTCTTGTGAAAAAGCAAACAGCGGTGCAGGATGGAAGTTTCTTTTAATCTGCTGAGAAAAGAGAGTGAATGCGAAGCAGACTTTAACACGGCTCTGGGAGCGAGCCGAGTGCGGGCTAACCAGGAGAATTGCTTGAAAGAAACGCGACACCGAATGAGCGGTCAGAACAAAGCCTCAATACGGTGTTCCTGTGGTGTTTTTATAAAATGCGGTGTAAAAAAAGGTGTGAATGCCCCATAGAAAACTAAAAGGTGGAGCGGAAGTGTTCGGCTGCAAGAAGGTGTGAATGTCCGACTATATTTGGTGAAAAGCAGGTGAAGCAAGGTCTGAATGCCCAACCTTACATCATCAAAAGCGAGATCAGAGGTTTTTGGCTGCAAGAAGGCCATAGTTTGCCAAAAGCGGGTAAGGTGCGAATGATCGGCTAAATATCAACAAAAGTGGGGGCGGAGGTCTTCGGATGCAAGTGGGTGTGAATATCCCACCATACAAGTATGGTGGAGAGGAAGCTGTGAATGGCCGACCATAGTTTGCAAAAAGCGGGTGAGAAAAGGTGCGAATGTCCAACCATACATGATCAAAACAGGGAGCGGAGGTGTTTGGCTGCGACAAGGTGTGAATAATTATTATTATTAATAATAATTAATGAAAAGCGGGCAACAAGTAGGTTCGAATGCCCAACCATACATCATCAAAAGCAGGAGTGGATGTGTTCGGCTACAAGAAGGTTTGAATGTCCGAGCATAGTTTGTAAAAAGCGGGTAAGAAAAGGTTCGAATGCCCGAACATACACCATCAAAAGAGGGAGCGGAGGTGTTCCGCTGTAAGACGGTGTGAATGTCCGACCATAGTTGGTAAAAAGTGGGTATGAAAAGGTTCGAATGCCCAAATTCGGCTGCAAAAAACTGTGTTCGGCTGCAAAAAGGTGTGAATGTTCGACTAAATTTTGTAAAAAGCGGGTAAGACAAGGTGCGAATGCCTGACAATGTATGATCAAAAGCGGGAGCGGAGGTGTTCAGCTGCAAGAAGGTCTAAATGTCCATTTTTAATTGCTAGAAAACATGAAAGAAAATTTTCGAAAATCAATCCGCACATGATCATAAGTGGGAGAGGAGGTGTTCAGCTGCAAGAAGGTGTGAATGTCCTACCATAATTGCTGAAAAATGTGTTAGAAACGGTAAGAATGCCGGACCATACATCATCAAAAGCTAGAGAGGTGGTGTTCGGCTGCAAGTAGGTGTGAATGTCTGACTAAAGTTCAAATATATTAACAAAAGCGGGAGGAGAGGTCTTCGGATGAGTGGTTGAGAATTTCCAACCATAATCTATAAAATGCGGTGAAAAAAAAGGTGTGATAGATACCTAAAAGGTGGAGCGGAAGTGTTCGGCTGCAAGAAGGTGTGAATGTTATATATATAGTTGGTGAAAAGCAGGAAAAGCAAGGTCTGAATGCCCAATCTTACATCATCAAAAGCGAGATCAGAGGTGTTTGGCGGCAAGAAAACGGGTAAGGTGTGAATGACCGACTAAATATCAACAAAAGTGGGGGCGGAGGTCTTCGGATGCAAGTGGGTGTGAATATCCCACCATACAAGTATGGTGGAGAGGAAGCTGTGAATGGCCGACCATAGTTTGCAAAAAGCGGGTGAGAAAAGGTGCGAATGTCCAACCATACATGATCAAAACAGGGAGCGGAGGTGTTTGGCTGCGACAAGGTGTGAATGTCCACCCATAATTAATGAAAAGCGGGCAACAAGTAGGTTCGAATGCCCAACCATACATCAACAAAATCAGGAGTGGATGTGTTTGGCTACAAGAAGGTTTGAATGTCCGAGCATAGTTTGTAAAAAGCGGGTAAGAAAAGGTGCGAATGCCCGACAAAGTATGATCAAAAGAGGGTGGAGGTTTCCGGCTACAAGAAGGTTTGAATGTACGACCATAGTTTGTAAAAAGCGGGTAAGAAAAGGTGCGAATGCCCGAACATACACCATCAAAAGAGGGAGCGGAGGTGTTCCACTGAAAGACGGTGTGAATGTCCGACCATAGTTGGTAAAAAGCGGGTAAGAAAAGGTTCGAATGCCCGAATATATACCATCAAAAGCGGAAGCGGAGGTGTTCGGTTGTAAGAAGTTGTGAACGTCCGAATTTAGTCGAACACCTTTTTGCAGCCGAACACAGTTTTTTGCAGCCGAATTTGGGCATTCGAACCTTTTCATACCCACTTTTTACCAACTATGGTCGGACATTCACACCGTCTTACAGCGGAACACCTCCGCTCCCTCTTTTGATGGTGTATGTTCGGGCATTCGAACCTTTTCTTACCCGCTTTTTACAAACTATGCTCGGACATTCAAACCTTCTTGTAGCCGAACACATCCACTCCTGATTTTGTTGATGTATGGTTGGGCATTCGAACCTACTTGTTGCCCGCTTTTCATTAATTATGGGTGGACATTCACACCTTGTCGCAGCCAAACACCTCCGCTCCCTGTTTTGATCATGTATGGTTGGACATTCGCACCTTTTCTCACCCGCTTTTTGCAAACTATGGTCGGCCATTCACAGCTTCCTCTCCACCATACTTGTATGGTGGGATATTCACACCCACTTGCATCCGAAGACCTCCGCCCCCACTTTTGTTGATATTTAGTCGGTCATTCACACCTTACCCGTTTTCTTGCCGCCAAACACCTCTGATCTCGCTTTTGATGATGTAAGATTGGGCATTCAGACCTTGCTTTTCCTGCTTTTCACCAACTATATATATAACATTCACACCTTCTTGCAGCCGAACACTTCCGCTCCACCTTTTAGGTATCTATCACACCTTTTTTTTCACCGCATTTTATAGATTATGGTTGGAAATTCTCAACCACTCATCCGAAGACCTCTCCTCCCGCTTTTGTTAATATATTTGAACTTTAGTCAGACATTCACACCTACTTGCAGCCGAACACCACCTCTCTAGCTTTTGATGATGTATGGTCCGGCATTCTTACCGTTTCTAACACATTTTTCAGCAATTATGGTAGGACATTCACACCTTCTTGCAGCTGAACACCTCCTCTCCCACTTATGATCATGTGCGGATTGATTTTCGAAAATTTTCTTTCATGTTTTCTAGCAATTAAAAATGGACATTTAGACCTTCTTGCAGCTGAACACCTCCGCTCCCGCTTTTGATCATACATTGTCAGGCATTCGCACCTTGTCTTACCCGCTTTTTACAAAATTTAGTCGAACATTCACACCTTTTTGCAGCCGAACACAGTTTTTTGCAGCCGAATTTGGGCATTCGAACCTTTTCATACCCACTTTTTACCAACTATGGTCGGACATTCACACCGTCTTACAGCGGAACACCTCCGCTCCCTCTTTTGATGGTGTATGTTCGGGCATTCGAACCTTTTCTTACCCGCTTTTTACAAACTATGCTCGGACATTCAAACCTTCTTGTAGCCGAACACATCCACTCCTGCTTTTGATGATGTATGGTTGGGCATTCGAACCTACTTGTTGCCCGCTTTTCATTAATTATGGGTGGACATTCACACCTTGTCGCAGCCAAACACCTCCGCTCCCTGTTTTGATCATGTATGGTTGGACATTCGCACCTTTTCTCACCCGCATTTTGCAAACTATGGTCGGCCATTCACAGCTTCCTCTCCACCATACTTGTATGGTGGGATATTCACACCCACTTGCATCCGAAGACCTCCGCCCCCACTTTTGTTGATATTTAGCCGATCATTCGCACCTTAACCGCTTTTGGCAAACTATGGCCTTCTTGCAGCCAAAAACCTCTGATCTCGCTTTTGATGATGTAAGGTTGGGCATTCAGACCTTGCTTCACCTGCTTTTCATCAAATATAGTCGGACATTCACACCTTCTTGCAGCCGAACACTTCCGCTCCACCTTTTAGTTTTCTATGGGGCATTCACACCTTTTTTTACACCGCATTTTATAAAAACACCACAGGAACACCGTATTGAGGCTTTGTTCTGACCGCTCATTCGGTGTCGCGTTTCTTTCAAGCAATTCTCCTGGTTAGCCCGCACTCGGCTCGCTCCCAGAGCCGTGTTAAAGTCTGCTTCGCATTCACTCTCTTTTCTCAGCAGATTAAAAGAAACTTCCATCCTGCACCGCTGTTTGCTTTTTCACAAGAGCAGAGGAGAGCGCACCGTTCCCAGCAGCACTGCAGTACCGGGTCGATGCTTGGAGTGAACGGAGCAAGCTCCTTTTTCAACTCCTATTGATAAAAATCCATTTAATATGTAGTCCTTGCATAGACATATCACATATTAAACTGATAAGTACAGATACTACACTTGATCTTAGCCAAAAGGCCGAGAAGCGATATCTGTCCACTGGTTCACGTCCGAGGGCCCTTCCTGGCACAATGCGCACTTGTAGCGGTGTTCGTTTTATGGCCATAGTGTCACTTTGCACCTCCGCCCACCCGCTGCACTGAGCACTCTTCAACCCTTTTAAATGGTATAACTTTACACTACCGCACGCTCCAGCAAGCACCATTCAAGCAACAACTTTGCACTCCAGCTTCGAACATCGGCACAGTCGCAACAAGTAAGGCGACTCTACTCAGAGAAGTCACTCTGCACAGTAACAAGATTTCTTTTGCACAGACAGAAAGGGCTTCACCCGCAAAGGTAAAGCCTGCCAAAAATAGAAACAATTCATTAGTGCTGCTCTCCACGGAAGTCTTTAGTAAAAGGCGAAAGACTTGTACATTATGAAGAGAAACCAGTGTACGATTATCCATCACTGCGGGAGCAGGGCATCAGGCTAGTTGGCATAGCCACCTTCCCCATGGTGAGCTTTGCTTGGTTGAGACGCTTGCTCCCCCCCCTTGCTCCTCGGCTGACCAAGTAGGAACAATCGGGCCCTATTCGATGGCTGCCTTGTCTTTTACTCTGTGCAAAAGACAAGGCAGCCACAAACAACACGGGAACACCGTATTGAGGCTTTGTTCTGACTGCTCATTCGGTGTCGCGTTTCTTTCAAGCAATTCTCCCGGTTAGCCCGCACTCGGCTCGCTCCCAGAGCCGTGTTAAAGTCTGCTTCGCATTCACTCTCTTTTCTCAGCAGATTAAAAGAAAGTTTCATCTTAGGCTCCCTGAAACTTCCATCCTGCACCGCTGTTTGCTTTTTCACAAGAGCAGAGGAGAGCGCACCGTTCCCAGCGGCACTGCAGTACCGGGTCGATGCTTGGAGTGAACGGAGCAAGCTCCTTTTTCAACTCCTATTGATAAAAATCCATTTAATATGTAGTCCTCGCATAGAGGACATATCAGACATTAAACTGATAATAACAGATACTACACTTGATCTTAGCCAAAAGGCCGAGAAGCGACAACAGTCCACTGGTTCACGTCCGAGGGCCCTTCCTGGCACAATGCGCACTTGTAGCGGTGTTCTTTTTATGGCCATAGTGTCACTTTGCACCTCCGCCCACCCGCTGCACTGAGCACTCTTCAGCCCTTTTAAATGGTATAACTTTACACTACCACACGCTCCAGCGAGCACCATTCAAGCAACAACTTTGCACTCCAGCTTCGAACATCGGCACAGTCGCAACAAGTAAGGCGACTCTACTCAGAGAAGTCACTCTGCACAGTAACAAGATTTCTTTTGCACAGACAGAAAGGGCTTCATCCGCAAAGGTAAAGCCTGCCAAAAATAGAAACAACTCATTAGTGCTGCTCAACGTTGTACTTTGCAGTAAAAGAAAGAGCAAATCTAAAGTTTCAGGAATCCGAGAATAAGCTTACTTTCATGAGTTCTTCACGATTTCGGATTTTGCTATAAAATGAATTCCTTCACTCAAACTAAATTAAAACTGCTAAACCGCTAATCTGTTACATACAAGGCAGATGTCAAATTCACCGAAATAGGATCTAAGGGTATTTGGCCAATCGAGCTGTAGCAGCTTCGGTAAAAGAGTATAAGTTGAAGAGTTTGTGAATAAAGGTGTGCGCACACATAGTGAGTTGTAGGAAAATAGGCAGTGAGCAATGCCGGCTGGGGTATATGTTCTTGTATGTTGTCTGACTGTTTGATTGGAATGTGTTGTGTAAGTGTCCTGTTGAATGTTACATGTTTGGGCTTTGACACGCTTCACTGTGGTTGTTAACTGTGTGGTGTGTCCTGAAATGTTATATGTTTGGGCTGTGTGACATGCTTAATGCTTTTCAGTAGCAACCCACTTATTCATATATAGCAACTGACAACATAAGAAGTCCGGACATACTTTGATAGTAGTTGTAGAAGTATCCTTATTGATAATAGATAAACTAATTCATAGTGATAGAACAGTAGATGAACAGGTGCCTGCACATGTCTCATGAAAATAAAATGGGTGTATGATTGCTGACGGCAGAGCAATACTGCCAAACTTATGAGTTCTTGTGGCAAACTTGATTCAGTGTCTTGACGTGTATACGCTGTTTCGCTGACTTGTCACAAGAAACAAAGTGTGTTTGATAAGATCCGACCATTTTATTACGGGAGGATCAGTATGTATGGATTCTGATGTGACTGATAAACCCATTCGTATCTTAAGCATAATCTAATACGGGAGACAACGCCCTGGCACACAATCAAAAAAAAAAAAGAGAGAGAGCGGTTTTGTGTCCCCACAGTCCATAATGTAGAAAAGAGAGAAAAAAAGCCTTTCTGATTTGGTGTGTGTGCTCACAGTGCAGAGTGTAGAGAAAAGAGAGAAAAGAAAGCCGTTTTGGTGTCACGGGTGTTGTGACTTACACACACACATTTCTGAATTGAGAAAGGAAATTATTTTAGAGAAAGCACTAGAGTTTAGATCCCACATTTGTTGATAGGCATTCATTTAATTTTTCTTTTAATCAGTTTTAAAGTGAATACTAACTGAGAAATGAAAAAGGTGAAGAGTTTAGAAGCTTGGTTCAAGAGCAAAACTTGGTTTATGATCAGCTGAGTCTCTAAACAGAACAGCAAAGGGCTTCATCGAACATTTAAAAAAGATTCAGATTGTTAGAATATCCAGAATTTATAGGAATGGTGGTGATTACTCTTATTTTCTAGAATGGAAATAACTGCACCATGTCTGTTTTATGAATTTAAGGGGCTAAAAAGTTTTGTTCTCGTTTTTCTATGATTAACCGAATGTATGTGAGAGTCCAAACAGACAGAAGGGTTACGGCCGAGCGCTGGACCTTCCAAAAAAGATGAGACAGGCTGGACCTGTGCCATACTAGTTAAGACCTGCCTGTGGATAACAGGTTCTTTAAACTCTCACACCCACAAACTCACACACATTTGCACACATACACCCATACACACACACATTCTTGAACTTGCTGCAAGATTAAACATTTGCATTAACTGACTCCAGCAACTCTGAGTCTCATTGAGAGACTTTTCTCAACAATTGGGTCCTCAAACCAGATCTCAACGTTTTTTCCGCTTTCCAGGGTCGGAGCTGAAACCGTGCACGGGGGAGTCCAGTACTCCTAATGAAAGACCCCCTGCTGAATTGCGGTAATTAGGGGCCAGTGTCCACTGAAAGGGGGAAAAAGGGACGAGATCGTACTTTTGAATCAATGGCCAGAAGCCATTGGCAGTGCAGGCATCAACAATAATGGTGTTATTTCACCCATTAACACTTAAGGTACCTCATGCAGTGGCTGTGATATGGTTACTTAACAAAATATCTTTACCAGACATCTCTCCTACATAACAGTTCTTCTTTCACAGCCACACCTTGTTGTCGATAGATGTGCTACACTTAATCCATCCACACCGCTACCTACCCCACAGATGGAAAGCCTCATGATTGCATGTCAGAAATAACCATCAGTGTTTTACCCAGGCCAGACTTAACTGATATACGTTATGAAAATGCAGAAATAACTATATTTATTCAACAGGTCAAGCAAAAAACCCTGATGGCACAAATGCTACAGGATTTGCAGTAGTAACACTCCACCTGTCATCTGGTTGGAGTGGTGTGTTTTCTGTGGCTGGAAGGGCTGCTTTTACTTTCTGTGAAACTTGAGATAGAACAGTGGAAAGGTTTCGACAGTAAGACAACATAGCATCATCACAAACAGTTGTGGAAGGGAGGGGTCTGGTTACAGGTCCCAATCCCAGGTTAGGAGGTCTGCCAAATAAAATTTCAAATGCGCTGAGATTCACTTGAGCTCTGATAACTTGACTGATCAGTAAAACACTGCTTTTGTTGTCACCGCAAGGCTTCCCCCGTTGGTTGTTTCACTGAGACACTACTGAGTAACTACAACGCGCAGAAATCTCGCAACTCGTCAGCAAAATGGGGTCCAGAAATCTCTGGATCTGGTAAGCATTGTTATGCTTCCATGATGTCAGTCTCAGTCCAGGGTTGATAAACCAGTAATGGTCCAGTGGGAACTGCAACTTTAACCATAGGCATGGTTTGAATCTGGTTTTGTTTTTTCTCACGTTTAGATCTCTGAAGTCCAGATTGTGGGTAAAGGATTTTTGTCACTTGCGTTAAGAGTTCTTGGGCAGGTACGCTGGAGAACCAAACGTCTTCCTTTTCCTCATCATCAGACCTCAATTTCTTCCCGAGGGAGGATGGAAGAAGTCCCTTCTTCCCGAGAGCCAGAGGCTTGTGGCAGGGCTGGCTGTTGTTGTTGCAGGCGTCGTGGAGGGCAGGAGTCCACGTCTGGATCCGGCACAGCTAATACTAAATTATTATCATCATTCCGTCATGGCATTTGTTTAACATTTTCCTTTCTTTCTCTTAATACACTTTATTTTTTCCAAAATTCTATACCTTTCTTACTTCTTATTTAAACTTAATTTTCTTTTTTTTGCTTCATCTCTTTCTCATATTTGCAAAACTTTTCTTCTAATTTTCTTATTTCTAACATACTAAAAGAACCTTCAGGTGGAAAACCTCTGGACCATATGTCTTTTTCATTTCATCATGCTCAGGTCCCCCGGTAGGGTCAAAAGTCTGAGACCTACTGTTTCCCATTCTCAGACTTGGAATGGGGAAATATATTCCTTCACTCAAAGGACGTCTCCAATGAGGACCTTAATCTGTACTCACACTTCTTCGGAGTACTTCACACTTCTTCGGACTGCTTCAAAAGTTTCACTTACCCGTGAAATCTCTGTCTCACTAATGACACAACCGGGAAACCCTCTTTTATTCAAATAAAAACTAAAAAGCAGTCCTATCGTCTCAGACTATCATATTTCAAAAATGATCCCAGCGCTGGTATTCAGGAAAAGGACCTGCCAGTCCTCTCTCTCAGAAAAGGCCTTGGAGGTATGAGGCTGGAACAGCTACTTCAGTCCAGGCTGGCCATGCACTGCGATCCGGTCCAGAGACACCAGTCGAGGGATCCTGTTCGTGACGCCAAAATTGTGGTGGAAATTTAGTAACGCACAGAGTCAGTTATTTTCTTCTGAGGAGATAAGAGGCTTTAATAATAATATCTTGAAAGAGAGAACAACACAGTACAGAATACAGAGTTGCTCTGACCACTGAAGTAAAAACACACAGTTATATTGCCCACTCATCACGTCATCTGTCTTTGGTTGATAGTTGATTGTTCTTCTAACTTTCCTCCCCAACCATCAGTTTAGGTTACCCAAAAGGAGTGTATTGCTCCATCACAAGTATGCTTCTTTCACATACAGGGTAATATGAAGAATTTTATGCCTGAAACCTATTTAGACATGCAAAAATATGAAGGACAAAGCAGTTTTAACTTGGTTTGAGTGAAGGAATTCATTTTATAACAAAATCTGAAATTGTGTAGAACTCGTGAAAATAAGCTTATTCTCGGATTCCTAAAGGTTTAGTGTTGTTCTTTCCTATCCTGCAAAGTACAACGTTCTTTTTTGTTTAAAGCTATTTAGACATGGATAAATATGAAGGACAAAGCAGTTTTAACTTGGTTTGAGTGAAGGAATTAATTTTATATCAAAATCCGGAATTGTGTAGAACTCGTGAAAAGAAGCTTATTCTTGAATTCCTGAAAAAATTTAGTGTTGTTGTTTCCTATCCTGAAAAGTACTACGTTTGTTTTTGTTTAAAGCTATTTAGACATGGATAAATATGAAGTACAAAGCAGTTTTAACTTGGTTTGAGTGAAGGAATTCATTTTATATCAAAATCCGATATTGTGTAGAACTCGTCAAACGACGCTTATTCTCGGATTCCTGAAAAGGTTTAGTGTTGTTCTTTCCTATCCTGCAAAGTACAACGTTCTTTTTTGTTTAAAGCTATTTAGACATGGATAAATATGAAGGACAAAGCAGTTTTAACTTGGTTTGAGTGAAGGAATTCATTTTATATCAAAATCCGAAATTGTGTAGAACTCGTGAAAATAAGCTTATTCTCGGATTCCTAAAGGTTTAGTGTTGTTGGCAGCAGAATTGTAGTCTGAATACCTTTATGCCAAACAGATTTGCTTTGCCAAGGGAAGTTTTTTAAATGTTTATTGTTTATGTTTACAGAGACTGGCTGCAATAGGCATCCCCGCTACCTGGGACCCAACACAGGGCAGGAGGGCCTGATGTCCATCAGGCTCGGGGCCTGCAGTCACCATATTCCGGGAGCTACTGTACCCCCAGAAGGAACCAATCCCGCCCCACACCACTCAACCCAACCCCACCCCGGAGGACCTCTACAAAAACAAACAAACAACAACAAAAATCAAACAAACAAACAAACAAATCACCCGGTCACACCAGTCGCAGCAGCCCGGGCCTGAGACCCACCATCACCCAGGCCCCCCCAGGCCCCTCCCAACAGGGGAAAAGCACACCCCCACACAGACCCCCTCCCCCTCACCGCACGCCCCAACACCCTAAAAAAAACAACCACCTGCGGACACCTTGGAGTTCCCAGAGCAACAAGCCCGGCACCAGGACCTGCACCAACCCACGCATACTGTGGCATGTCCAGGGCAACCCAGACCCCCCAGGCACAAGTCACCCAGTATGCACAGTGTGGGGCATGCAGGAATGCTACACTTTAGCCATGTTGATAGGTCCGCACAGACTTCAAGCCAGAACTTCTGGACAGGCGCACAAAACCACAAAGCGTGTGCATAATCATCAGATGTGTTATCTGTGCAATGTGAGCAGATGTTTGAGTGTGTTAGACCCATCCTGAACATCCTTTAAGCTGTATAGTGTGTTCTATGAAGAATTTTGTATTGTATGAGCTGTAAATTAGGATTTTGAGTCATTCTGAAGGTGTTCAAACATATTTGTGGCCAGAAGCTATGACTAGAACTGATGGATAAATCTGCCTCCCATTTTGAGGACGGTAGAGACATTGTGTCATCTATCTTAGACAATAATTTATATATTTTTGATAGTAGTTTTGGGGTGCAGATGCTTAGAAATTCTGCTACCCTAATCGGGAGTTGTAAGTCTGGTTGGTGGAGGATATATTTCTTTGTTATTATAGACTTAAGTTGTTGATATTCTAGGAATTTATTGCTTCCTATCTCATGTTGTGATATGAGCTCATCAAATGAAATAAAATGTCCATTTTGGATTATATGTTCCAGATGTTTGATTCCTTTGATCTTCCACAGAGTAAAGTTTAGCATTTTTTTGTTTTGCAGGATGTCAGGATTGTTCCAGATGGGTGTAAGCTTACACGGGACAAGTGAAGACTTTGTTATTTTAAGAAATTCCCACCAGGCTGTCAGAGAGGTGCTGATGTTAATGCTTTTGAAACATTTGTGATTTTTTACGTTTTGACTAATAAGTGGCAGGTCAGAGATTTCCAGATTATCACACAATGCTTGTTCTATATTTATCCATGTTCATCTATTGGGCTAGGTTTAAACCATTTTGATATATACCGTAACCTATTGGCTAAGGAATAGTGCTGAAAATTAGGTAAATCTAATCCACCACTGTCCTTGGTCTTCTGTAGGGTTTTTAAACTAATACGTGGTGGTTTGTTTTTCCACAGAAATTTGGAGATGCATGAATCGAGTGACTTAAACCAAGTAGCAGGTTGGTTTTATGGGGATCATTGAGAACAAATAGTTAACTTTTGGTAGTATCATCATTTTAATGGTTGTAACTCTCCCCATAAGTGATATAGGTAAGGACTTCCAACGAGAGAGATTGTCCTCTACTGTCTTTAATAATTGCACATAAATTAGCTTTGTTAGCTCTGAGAGCCTGGAGGAAATGTTTATGCCTAAATATCTAATATTTCCTGACTGTAAAGTGATCGCAGGTATATTCTGGACCCTACAGTCAGAAAGTGCTGAGAATTTATTTATGAGTGTGATCGTGTGAGTGAGAGACGTCTGTGAGTTCTGAAGGAAAAGTAATACATCATCAGCATAAAGACTTATTTTATGCTCAATATTTTGGGGTTGGTTGTCTTTAATATTTCTATCTTGTCTGATAGCAGCTGCTTAAGGTTTGATGAAAATAGCAAAAAGTGAGGGAGAAAGTGAGCAACCCTGTCTTGTACTTCTCTGCAGACTGAAGCTTGGAGAAGTTTGATCATTTGTCCTGACACTTGCATTTGGGGAGTCAGTTATTTTCTTGTGAGGAGATAAGAGGCTTTAATAATAATATCTTGCAAGAGAGAACAACACAGTACAGAATACAGAGTTGCTCTGACCACTGAAGCAAAAACACACAGTTATATTGCCCGCTCATCACGTCATCTGTTTTTGGGTATAATTGATTGTTCTTCTAACTTTCCTCCCCAACCATCAGTTGAGGTTACCCAGACACCCTCGTAAATACCAGCCTAACCCTGTCCCCCCTAAAGTGCAGCTATCTCATTATAACAAGCCCACCATTGTAAAGAGGAATTTAAGAAAACAGGGCAGGGTGGTACCTTGCAGCTCGGTCATTTGCAGGTTATACACAGTAACACTCAATACAATGCATATAAGAATTATTTTCCATTACATTCCTCCCTTTTGATTATAATAATACCATTATATTAATCAACCCAAAAGAAACAAGGAAAATAATAACTTTATCTGTAAAACATCAGCCTGCATTTGCACACAACGTGAGTTTAAAATGCAGGCATCATAGTAATAAAGGCTCCAATGATAAACAATCAAAACATGAACAATTAAACATGATTATCTTCATCCCTCTCTAAGTCAGCGTCACTAGAGGAAAAATTTTGAAAGCAAGAAAGTTATTTGAGTCATTTGGTCTTTTTCACACTGTTGTTTAGATGGACTACATAAAAGGATGTCATCCACATACTGCAAAAGAGCAGAGCCTGTGGTTGATTGAAGTTAATCCAGACTAGCTTTGAGGGCAGCATTGTAAATAGTGGGACTTTCACAGTACCCCTGGCATAACCGGGTAAAAGTCCAAGATCTCCCTTCAAACTAAAAAGCAAACCAAAATGGGCTATCAGGGTGCACTGGCGACAAGTCAACCACTGAGAAAAACTGTGCATCTGATGTAATTTGAGACAAAATAGTGTGTGGGTTGGGCACAGTAGGAGCATGTGGCTGAACTGCAGCATTCACCGCTTGGAGGTCCTGTACAAAACGCCATTCATCTGGCTGGCCAGCATCTTTAATCTTTTTAACAGGAAACAATGGAGTAAGCACAGGTGAATTTTCAAAAGGAACAATAACGCCTGTTTTCTGAAAAGATTGAAAAACAGGTTTAATCCCTTTAATTGCTTCAGGCTTAAAAAGGTATTGTTTTTTACATGGACAAAAGTCTGATTTAGGGGTGACAATTACTGGTTCACAGCCTTTTATCAACCCCACATCATATTTGCTCTTAGCCCAAATATCATTGGGCACTTCAGCCAACATGGGTATCGAAGACAAATCTGTTTCAGATAAAAAACATGCTTCAAAATGTGATTCTGTGGTAGGAATTAAGTCCACAGTTCTTTGACAATGCATTGTACTCAAAAATGTTTTTTTGTATGCTGACAATCGTTCAAAAAACATCAAATTTGGATCAGCAGGTGAAACAGTCCACTCCATTTCTTTCTGACATGTAGCAACAAACTCTCCCACACCTTGTCACTGCCAGTGTGTACGTTTGGCCAAGGAAATGTGAGGGCGAGTACCACAAACATTAAAAAAATCGAAGTGCTCTGGAGTCAATAAAGTAGGCGCACATATTTTTTCACTTCTTCTCATAGTCATTGTCAGGCCCCAAAGAAATGTGTGATGTGCAGTGCAAATCAGTAGGTTGCATGAAATCAGAAAGGGGTGAAACTAACGCTTTTGCTTCTTCCACTAGTTGTTGTGAAAAAGGAGAGCTGGGAAGTTTCCACTCATAAGCATATGTAAGTGCCGATGAATCAAACTGCACTGCTGTGAAAACTTTGTCAGGCTGTAACATAACCTTAACACCCTCTGGTGTAGAAGTTAAAATAATGCCTAATTTACACATGAGATCACAGCCCATCAGGTTAATGGGACACAACTCTGATAACAAAAATGAGTGTTTGAAGGAGAGCTCATCGGGAGTGACAACACGCAATGGGCATTGTCATTTTCTCCTTCACAACCTGGCCTGATGCAGACATACAGTAAACGTGGTTTCCACTTAACTTTGGAGGGCAATCAAACTCCCCTGACGTCACTACTGATGAACATAAGTTCCTATATTCTGAGAGAAATATCTTTGCTCTAGGACGGAAATAGCATGCAAAACTTTACTACGTGAATCACAGTCGGCAAGCGTTGCTTCACTACACAGAGCAGGAAAAATGTGTGAGTGTGTTTGTGCTATCACCCATTAGTGGAGGCTCCGCTGCCGCGTGACGTCCAGAACCTGCCTCCCACCCTCAGTCAGCCTTTTGCCCAATTTCATCACTTTTTAGCTGTGGACAGTCCTTCTTCCAGTGTCCAGTCTGGCCACAGTAAAAACAAATATTCGGATCATAGCTCTGGCGTGGCCCATTTCGACCTCCTCTCCCACACGTCCACGTCTTCGACTTCGGCCTCGTCCTCTGTTTACACCAACTGCGTAATACATGGTCATGGCTGCCAAATGCAGCTCCTTTTCACACTTGTCCCTTTTGGTTGTCTTACGCGTCTCAACTTGGTTCTGAGCATGGCGAGCATATCGGCGAACGTCAGCCAAACGAGGACCCTCACACCATCCCACGTAAATGTTCTTTACTTCAGTGGCGACATCTATATAATATTGTCTGGGTCCCGTTAAAACATGTATTTTTCCCATCTCATTCCTTGTTTGCTTTAAAACAAGTATTCCCCATTTTCTATCCCTTCAGTAGCCAACCAGTTTGTATGGAGTACACTGGAGCAACTTGACTGATCAGTAAAACACTGCTTTTGTTGTCACTGCAAGGCTTCCCCCGTCGGTTGTTTCACTGAGACACTACTGAGTAACTACAACTCAACACAGTTTATACACATAACATTCATATACATACTAACAAACAAACAAACAATAATTTATCGCAATTTTCTCATCTCTGTTTGAACGTACACCCAGGTAAATATTCCTGTAGTCTTCTCATACCGACTATGGACCCATTCATTGTTTAACTTCACTGTTTTGCAAATCCTAATTGAATATTACACATTGACATTGAACTTTACTGGATAAGCAGGTCTTCATTGCATTCAGCAGCCTATATGTGAGCATCTATGTGTAAGCTGTTCTTCTTTGCATTTATCAGCAGCAAGCAATTCTTCACTGCACATGCATATGTAAATAGTAAAACAATTCCAATGTGTTAGCGAAACCTTCTATATCACAGTGGTTTCTAAGATCTATTTTAAGTTCTTTGCCATCAGTGAGATGACATAGTTTACAAAGTGTGTCAAATTATCACTGAAGATCTTTTCAGGAATTTCAAATCTAGAAATGAGTTATTTTACGCGTGATTTTGCTACTGAGAGTGCATCTGCTTGTGCACATGGAAATATTTCAGACCATTTGGTAAAAACCTCTGTTGTCACTGAGCAGAATCGTTTCCCTTAACATTAATTTAGTTCAATGAAATCTACACAATAATGAAATAATGAAATCCAAACAAATATGTTGAAAAAGATACACTGGCTTAGGGAATTATCTTCGTTTTGGTCTTAGATTGCCCTGTGGAATGTATTTTGCACATATTTGACCTGCTAGACAAAACTTTATTCATTTATTTATTCTAAAAAAAAAAATTCAATAATTAGTAAAACCATATGCTGTAAAAACCTTGTTCATTATTGCTTCCATCCCTCCTGTTGAGACATGACATGGTGCGTGGCTCAATACTGCAGCATATTTAAACAAATTCTTTGGCAGTATGGTTTTCCTTCCGGTCATTCATACGAGTCTATTGTAGATGGCAATTGAATAACATCTAATAATGCTAAAATATTTGTAGTTTATACATTTAGCTGTGGATGTCAACATACCTGTTTTTCCAATGCTGTGTTAACACATGTACAGTTGAGAAGGCATACTGACTGTCAGTGTAAACGTTAACAACCTTTTTGTTATTTAATTTACAAGCTTCAGTTAAAGCTACCAATTCGACTGCTTGAACAGAGTAATTTTTTGGTAGTGGTTGTTTTAAGAAAACTTCAGTTTCTGTTACTACTGCAAATCCTGTAGCATTTGTGCCATCAGGGTTTTTTGCTTGACCTGTTGAATAAATATAGTTATTTCTGCATTTTCATAACGTATATCAGTTAAGTCTGGCCTGGGTAAAACACTGATGGTTATTTCTGACATGCAATCATGAGGCTTTCCATCTGTGGGGTAGGTAGCAGTGTGTATGGATTAAGTGTAGCACATCTATCGACAACAAGGTGTGGCTGTGAAAGAAGAACTGTTATGTAGGAGAGATGTCTGGTAAAGATATTTTGTTAAGTAACCATATCACAGCCACTGCATGAGGTACCTTAAGTGTTAATGGGTGAAATAACACCATTATTGTTGATGCCTGCACTGCCAATGGCTTCTGGCCATTGATTCAAAAGTACGATCTCGTCCCTTTTTCCCCCTTTCAGTGGACACTGGCCCCTAATTACCGCAATTCAGCAGGGGGTCTTTCATTAGGAGTACTGGACTCCCCCGTGCACGGTTTCAGCTCCGACCCTGGAAAGCGGAAAAAACGTTGAGATCTGGTTTGAGGACCCAATTGTTGAGAAAAGTCTCTCAATGAGACTCAGAGTTGCTGGAGTCAGTTAATGCAAATGTTTAATCTTGCAGCAAGTTCAAGAATGTGTGTGTGTATGGGTGTATGTGTGCAAACGTGTGTGAGTTTGTGTGTGTGAGAGTTTAAAGAACCTGTTATCCACAGGCAGGTCTTAACTAGTATGGCACAGGTCCAGCCTGTCTCATCTTTTTTGGAAGGTCCAGCGCTCGGCCGTAACCCTTCTGTCTGTTTGGACTCTCACATACATTCGGTTAATCATAGAAAAACGAGAACAAAACTTTTTAGCCCCTTAAATTCATAAAACAGACATGGTGCAGTTATTTCCATTCTAGAAAATAAGAGTAATCACCACCATTCCTATAAATTCTGGATATTCTAACAATCTGAATCTTTTTTAAATGTTCGATGAAGCCCTTTGCTGTTCTGTTTAGAGACTCAGCTGATCATAAACCAAGTTTTGCTCTTGAACCAAGCTTCTAAACTCTTCACCTTTTTCATTTCTCAGTTAGTATTCACTTTAAAACTGATTAAAAGAAAAATTAAATGAATGCCTATCAACAAATGTGGGATCTAAACTCTAGTGCTTTCTCTAAAATAATTTCCTTTCTCAATTCAGAAATGTGTGTGTGTAAGTCACAACACCCGTGACACCAAAACGGCTTTCTTTTCTCTCTTTTCTCTACACTGTGAGCACACACACCAAATCAGAAAGGCTTTTTTCTCTCTTTTCTACATTATGGACTGTGGGGACACAAAACCGCTCTCTCTCTTTTTTTTTTTGATTGTGTGCCAAGGCGTTGTCTCGCGTATTAGATTATGCTTAAGATACGAATGGGTTTATCAGTCACATCAGAATCCATACATACTGATCCTCCCGTAATAAAATGGTCGGATCTTATCAAACACACTTTGTTTCTTGTGACAAGTCAGCGAAACAGCGTATACACGTCAAGACACTGAATCAAGTTTGCCACAAGAACTCATAAGTTTGGCAGTATTGCTCTGCCGTCAGCAATCATACACCCATTTTATTTTCATGAGACATGTGCAGGCACCTGTTCATCTACTGTTCTATCACTATGAATTAGTTTATCTATTATCAATAAGGATACTTCTACAACTACTATCAAAGTATGTCCGGACTTCTTATGTTGTCAGTTGCTATATATGAATAAGTGGGTTGCTACTGAAAAGCATTAAGCATGTCACACAGCCCAAACATATAACATTTCAGGACACACCACACAGTTAACAACCACAGTGAAGCGTGTCAAAGCCCAAACATGTAACATTCAACAGGACACTTACACAACACATTCAAATCAAACAGTCAGACAACATACAAGAACATATACCCCAGCCGGCATTGCTCCCTGCCTATTTTCCTACAACTCACTATGTGTGCGCACACCTTTATTCACAAACTCTTCAACTTATACTCTTTTACCGAAGCTGCTACAGCTCGATTGGCCAAATACCCTTAGATCCTATTTCGGTGAATTTGACATCTGCCTTGTATGTAACAGATTAGCGGTTTAGCAGTTTTAATTTAGTTTGAGTGAAGGAATTCATTTTATAGCAAAATCCGAAATCGTGAAGAACTCATGAAAGTAAGCTTATTCTCGGATTCCTGAAACTTTAGATTTGCTCTTTCTTTTACTGCAAAGTACAACGTTGAGCAGCACTAATGAGTTGTTTCTATTTTTGGCAGGCTTTACCTTTGCGGATGAAGCCCTTTCTGTCTGTGCAAAAGAAATCTTGTTACTGTGCAGAGTGACTTCTCTGAGTAGAGTCGCCTTACTTGTTGCGACTGTGCCGATGTTCGAAGCTGGAGTGCAAAGTTGTTGCTTTAATGGTGCTCGCTGGAGCGTGTGGTAGTGTAAAGTTATACCATTTAAAAGGGCTGAAGAGTGCTCAGTGCAGCGGGTGGGCGGAGGTGCAAAGTGACACTATGGCCATAAAAAGAACACCGCTACAAGTGCGCATTGTGCCAGGAAGGGCCCTCGGACGTGAACCAGTGGACAGATATCGCTTCTCGGCCTTTTGGCTAAGATCAAGTGTAGTATCTGTACTTATCAGTTTAATATGTGATATGTCTATGCAAGGACTACATGTTAAATGGATTTTTATCAATAGGAGTTGAAAAAGGAGCTTGCTCCGTTCACTCCAAGCATCGACCCGGTACTGCAGTGCTGCTGGGAACGGTGCGCTCTCCTCTGCTCTTGTGAAAAAGCAAACAGCGGTGCAGGATGGAAGTTTCTTTTAATCTGCTGAGAAAAGAGAGTGAATGCGAAGCAGACTTTAACACGGCTCTGGGAGCGAGCCGAGTGCGGGCTAACCAGGAGAATTGCTTGAAAGAAACGCGACACCGAATGAGCGGTCAGAACAAAGCCTCAATACGGTGTTCCTGTGGTGTTTTTATAAAATGCGGTGTAAAAAAAGGTGTGAATGCCCCATAGAAAACTAAAAGGTGGAGCGGAAGTGTTCGGCTGCAAGAAGGTGTGAATGTCCGACTATATTTGGTGAAAAGCAGGTGAAGCAAGGTCTGAATGCCCAACCTTACATCATCAAAAGCGAGATCAGAGGTTTTTGGCTGCAAGAAGGCCATAGTTGGCCAAAAGCGGGTAAGGTGCGAATGATCGGCTAAATATCAACAAAAGTGGGGGCGGAGGTCTTCGGATTCAAGTGGGTGTGAATATCCCACCATACAAGTATGGTGGAGAGGAAGCTGTGAATGGCCGACCATAGTTTGCAAAAAGCGGGTGAGAAAAGGTGCGAATGTCCAACCATACATGATCAAAACAGGGAGCGGAGGTGTTTGGCTGCGACAAGGTGTGAATGTCCACCCATAATTAATGAAAAGCGGGCAACAAGTAGGTTCGAATGCCCAACCATACATCATCAAAAGCAGGAGTGGATGTGTTCGGCTACAAGAAGGTTTGAATGTCCGAGCATAGTTTGTAAAAAGCGGGTAAGAAAAGGTTCGAATGGCCGAACATACACCATCAAAAGAGGGAGCGGAGGTGTTCCGCTGTAAGACGGTGTGAATGTCCGACCATAGTTGGTAAAAAGTGGGTATGAAAAGGTTCGAATGCCCAAATTCGGCTGCAAAAAACTGTGTTCGGCTGCAAAAAGGTGTGAATGTTCGACTAAATTTTGTAAAAAGCGGGTAAGACAAGGTGCGAATGCCTGACAATGTATGATCAAAAGCGGGAGCGGAGGTGTTCAGCTGCAAGAAGGTCTAAATGTCCATTTTTAATTGCTAGAAAACATGAAAGAAAATTTTCGAAAATCAATCCGCACATGATCATAAGTGGGAGAGGAGGTGTTCAGCTGCAAGAAGGTGTGAATGTCCTACCATAATTGCTGAAAAATGTGTTAGAAACGGTAAGAATGCCGGACCATACATCATCAAAAGCTAGAGAGGTGGTGTTCGGCTGCAAGTAGGTGTGAATGTCTGACTAAAGTTCAAATATATTAACAAAAGCGGGAGGAGAGGTCTTCGGATGAGTGGTTGAGAATTTCCAACCATAATCTTTTCGAACCTTTTCTTACCCGCTTTTTACAAACTATGCTCGGACATTCAAACCTTCTTGTAGCCAAACACATCCACTCCTGATTTTGTTGATGTATGGTTGGGCATTCGAACCTACTTGTTGCCCGCTTTTCATTAATTATGGGTGGACATTCACACCTTGTCGCAGCCAAACACCTCCGCTCCCTGTTTTGATCATGTATGGTTGGACATTCGCACCTTTTCTCACCCGCTTTTTGCAAACTATGGTCGGCCATTCACAGCTTCCTCTCCACCATACTTGTATGGTGGGATATTCACACCCACTTGCATCCGAAGACCTCCGCCCCCACTTTTGTTGATATTTAGTCGGTCATTCACACCTTACCCGTTTTCTTGCCGCCAAACACCTCTGATCTCGCTTTTGATGATGTAAGATTGGGCATTCAGACCTTGCTTTTCCTGCTTTTCACCAACTATATATATAACATTCACACCTTCTTGCAGCCGAACACTTCCGCTCCACCTTTTAGGTATCTATCACACCTTTTTTTTCACCGCATTTTATAGATTATGGTTGGAAATTCTCAACCACTCATCCGAAGACCTCTCCTCCCGCTTTTGTTAATATATTTGAACTTTAGTCAGACATTCACACCTACTTGCAGCCGAACACCACCTCTCTAGCTTTTGATGATGTATGGTCCGGCATTCTTACCGTTTCTAACACATTTTTGAGCAATTATGGTAGGACATTCACACCTTCTTGCAGCTGAACACCTCCGCTCCCGCTTTTGATCATACATTGTCAGGCATTCGCACCTTGTCTTACCCGCTTTTTACAAAATTTAGTCGAACATTCACACCTTTTTGCAGCCGAACAGTTTTTTGCAGCCGAATTTGGGCATTCGAACCTTTTCATACCCACTTTTTACCAACTATGGTCGGACATTCACACCGTCTTACAGCCGAACACCTCTCCTCCCGCTTTTGATGATGAATGGTCCGGCATTCTTACCTTTTCTAACACATTTTTCAGCAATTATTGTCGGTCATTCACACCTTTCTCATCAGCTTTTTGCAAATTATGATCTGACATTCACACCTACTTGCAGCCGAACACCTCGGCTTCCGCTTTTGATGGTGTATATTTTGGCATTCGAACCTTTTCTTACCCGCTTTTTACCAACTATGGTCGGACATTCACACCTTCTTACAGCGGAACACCTCCGCTCCCTCTTTTGATGGTGTATGTTCTGGCATTCGAACCTTTTCATACCCACTTTCTACAAACTATGCTCGGACATTCACACCTTCTTGCAGCGAAACACCTCCGCTCCCTCTTTTGATGGTGTATGTTCGGGCATTCGAACCTTTTCTTACCCGCTTTTTACAAACTATGCTCCGACATTCAAACCTTCTTGTAGCCGAACACATCCACTCCTGCTTTTGATGATGTATGGTTGGGCATTCGAACCTACTTGTTGCCCGCTTTTCATTAATTATGGGTGGACATTCACACCTTGTCGCAGCCAAACACCTCCGCTCCCTGTTTTGATCATGTATGGTTGGACATTCGCACCTTTTCTCACCCGCTTTTTGCAAACTATGGTCGGCCATTCACAGCTTCCTCTCCACCATACTTGTATGGTGGGATATTCACACCCACTTGCATCCGAAGACCTCCGCCCCCACTTTTGTTGATATTTAGCCGATCATTCGCACCTTACCCGCTTTTGGCAAACTATGGCCTTCTTGCAGCCAAAAACCTCTGATCTCGCTTTTGATGATGTAAGGTTGGGCATTCAGACCTTGCTTCACCTGCTTTTCACCAAATATAGTCGGACATTCACACCTTCTTGCAGCCGAACACTTCCGCTCCACCTTTTAGTTTTCTATGGGGCATTCACACCTTTTTTTACACCGCATTTTATAAAAACACCACAGGAACACCGTATTGAGGCTTTGTTCTGACCGCTCATTCGGTGTCGCGTTTCTTTCAAGCAATTCTCCTGGTTAGCCCGCACTCGGCTCGCTCCCAGAGCCGTGTTAAAGTCTGCTTCGCATTCACTCTCTTTTCTCAGCAGATTAAAAGAAACTTCCTTCCTGCACCGCTGTTTGCTTTTTCACAAGAGCAGAGGAGACCGCACCGTTCCCAGCGGCACTGCAGTACCGGGTCGATGCTTGGAGTGAACGGAGCAAGCTCCTTTTTCAACTCCTATTGATAAAAATCCATTTAATATGTAGTCCTTGCATAGACATATCACATATTAAACTGATAAGTACAGATACTACACTTGATCTTAGCCAAAAGGCCGAGAAGCGATATCTGTCCACTGGTTCACGTCCGAGGGCCCTTCCTGGCACAATGCGCACTTGTAGCGGTGTTCTTTTTATGGCCATAGTGTCACTTTGCACCTCCGCCCACCCGCTGCACTGAGCACTCTTCAGCCCTTTTAAATGGTATAACTTTACACTACCACACGCTCCAGCGAGCACCATTAAAGCAACAACTTTGCACTCCAGCTTCGAACATCGGCACAGTCGCAACAAGTAAGGCGACTCTACTCAGAGAAGTCACTCTGCACAGTAACAAGATTTCTTTTGCACAGACAGAAAGGGCTTCATCCGCAAAGGTAAAGCCTGCCAAAAATAGAAACAACTCATTAGTGCTGCTCAACGTTGTACTTTGCAGTAAAAGAAAGAGCAAATCTAAAGTTTCAGGAATCCGAGAATAAGCTTACTTTCATGAGTTCTTCACGATTTCGGATTTTGCTATAAAATGAATTCCTTCACTCAAACTAAATTAAAACTGCTAAACCGCTAATCTGTTACATACAAGGCAGATGTCAAATTCACCGAAATAGGATCTAAGGGTTGAGAAGACTACAGGAATATTTACCTGGGTGTACGTTCAAACAGAGATGAGAAAATTGCGATAAATTATTGTTTGTTTGTTTGTTAGTATGTATATGAATGTTATGTGTATAAACTGTGTTGAGTTGTAGTTACTCAGTAGTGTCTCAGTGAAACAACCGACGGGGGAAGCCTTGCAGTGACAACAAAAGCAGTGTTTTACTGATCAGTCAAGTTGCTCCAGTGTACTCCATACAAACTGGTTGGTTACTGAAGGGATAGAAAATGGGGAATACTTGTTTTAAAGCAAACAAGGAATTAGATGGGAAAAATACATGTTTTAACGGGACCCAGACAATATTATATAGATGTCGCCACTGAAGTAAAGAACATTTACGTGGGATGGTGTGAGGGTCCTCGTTTGGCTGACGTTCGCCGATATGCTCGCCATGCTCAGAACCAAGTTGAGACGCGTAAGACAACCAAAAGGGACAAGTGTGAAAAGGAGCTGCATTTGGCAACCATGACCATGTATTACGTAGTTTGTGTAAACAGAGGACGAGGCCGAAGTCGAAGACGTGGACGTGTGGGAGAGGAGGTCGAAATGGGCCACGCCAGAGCTATGATCCGAATATTTGTTTTTACTGTGGCCAGACTGGACACTGGAAGAAGGACTGTCCACAGCTAAAAAGTGATGAAATTGGGCAAAAGGCTGACTGAGGGTGGGAGGCAGGTTCTGGACGTCACGCGGCAGCGGAGCCTCCACTAATGGGTGATAGCACAAACACACTCACACATTTTTCCTGCTCTGTGTAGTGAAGCAACGCTTGCCGACTGTGATTCACGTAGTAAAGTTTTGCATGCTATTTCCGTCCTAGAGCAAAGATATTTCTCTCAGAATATAGGAACTTATGTTCATCAGTAGTGACGTCAGGGGAGTTTGATTGCCCTCCAAAGTTAAGTGGAAACCACGTTTACTGTATGTCTGCATCAGGCCAGGTTGTGAAGGAGAAAATGACAATGCCCATTGCGTGTTGTCACTCCCGATGAGCTCTCCTTCAAACACTCATTTTTGTTATCAGAGTTGTGTCCCATTAACCTGATGGGCTGTGATCTCATGTGTAAATTAGGCATTATTTTAACTTCTACACCAGAGGGTGTTAAGGTTATGTTACAGCCTGACAAAGTTTTCACAGCAGTGCAGTTTGATTCATCGGCACTTACATATGCTTATGAGTGGAAACTTCCCAGCTCTCCTTTTTCACAACAACTAGTGGAAGAAGCAAAAGCGTTAGTTTCACCCCTTTCTGATTTCATGCAACCTACTGATTTGCACTGCACATCACACATTTCTTTGGGGCCTGACAATGACTATGAGAAGAAGTGAAAAAATATGTGCGCCTACTTTATTGGCTGTGTCGCTCACTCCAGAGCACTTCGATTTTTTTAATGTTTGTGGTACTCG
Organism: Leuresthes tenuis; assembly: GCF_036924035.1. NCBI lineage: Eukaryota > Metazoa > Chordata > Actinopteri > Atheriniformes > Atherinopsidae > Leuresthes > Leuresthes tenuis. Next base: position 31,742,826 of record NW_027325358.1, read on the forward strand.
CCCTCACATTTCCTTGGCCAAACGTACACACTGGCAGTGACAAGGTGTGGGAGAGTTTGTTGCTACATGTCAGAAAGAAATGGAGTGGACCGTTTCACCTGCTGATCCAAATTTGATGTTTTCTGAACGATTGTCAGCATACAAAAAAACATTTTTGAGTACAATGCATTGTCAAAGAACTGTGGACTTAATTCCTACCACAGAATCACATTTTGAAGCATGTTTTTTATCTGAAACAGATTTGTCTTCGATACCCATGTTGGCTGAAGTGCCCAATGATCTTTGGGCTAAGAGCAAATATGATGTGGGGTTGATAAAAGGCTGTGAACCAGTAATTGTCACCCCTAAATCAGACTTTTGTCCATGTAAAAAACAATACCTTTTTAAGCCTGAAGCAATTAAAGGGATTAAACCTGTTTTTCAATCTTTTCAGAAAACAGGCGTTATTGTTCCTTTTGAAAATTCACCTGTGCTTACTCCATTGTTTCCTGTTAAAAAGATTAAAGATGCTGGCCAGCCAGATGAATGGCGTTTTGTACAGGACCTCCAAGCGGTGAATGCTGCAGTTCAGCCACATGCTCCTACTGTGCCCAACCCACACACTATTTTGTCTCAAATTATATCAGATGCACAGTTTTTCTCAGTGGTTGACTTGTCGCCAGTGCACCCTGATAGCCCATTTTGGTTTGCTTTTTAGTTTGAAGGGAGATCTTGGACTTTTACCCGGTTATGCCAGGGGTACTGTGAAAGTCCCACTATTTACAATGCTGCCCTCAAAGCTAGTCTGGATTAACTTCAATCAACCACAGGCTCTGCTCTTTTGCAGTATGTGGATGACATCCTTTTATGTAGTCCATCTAAACAACAGTGTGAAAAAGACCAAATGACTCAAATAACTTTCTTGCTTTCAAAATTTTTCCTCTAGTGACGCTGACTTAGAGAGGGATGAAGATAATCATGTTTAATTGTTCATGTTTTGATTGTTTATCATTGGACCCTTTATTAATATGATGCCTCCATTTTAAACTCACGTTGTGTGCAAATGCAGGCTGATGTTTTACAGATAAAGTTATTATTTTCCTTGTTTCTTTTGGGTTGATTAATATAATGGTATTATTATAATCAAAAGGGAGGAATGTAATGGAAAATAATTCTTATATGCATTGTATTGAGTGTTACTGTGTATAACCTGCAAATGACCGAGCTGCAAGGTACCACCCTGCCCTGTTTTCTTAAATTCCTCTTTACAATGGTGGGCTTGTTATAATGAGATAGCTGCACTTTAGGGGGGACAGGGTTAGGCTGGTATTTACGAGTGTGTCTGGGTAACCTCAACTGATGGTTGGGGAGGAAAGTTAGAAGAACAATCAATTATACCCAAAAACAGATGACGTGATGAGCGGGCAATATAACTGTGTGTTTTTGCTTCAGTGGTCAGAGCAACTCTGTATTCTGTACTGTGTTGTTCTCTCTTGCAAGATATTATTATTAAAGCCTCTTATCTCCTCACAAGAAAATAACTGACTCCCCAAATGCAAGTGTCAGGACAAATGATCAAACTTCTCCAAGCTTCAGTCTGCAGAGAAGTACAAGACAGGTTTGCTCACTTTCTCCCTCACTTTTTGCTATTTTCATCAAACCTTAAGCAGCTGCTATCAGACAAGATAGAAATATTAAAGACAACCAACCCCAAAATATTGAGAATAAAATAAGTCTTTATGCTGATGATGTATTACTTTTCCTTCAGAACTCACAGACGTCTCTCACTCACACGATCACACTCATAAATAAATTCTCAGCACTTTCTGACTGTAGGGTCCAGAATATACCTGCGATCACTTTACAGTCAGGAAATATTAGATATTTAGGCATAAACATTTCCTCCAGGCTCTCAGAGCTAACAAAGCTAATTTATGTGCAATTATTAAAGACAGTAGAGGACAATCTCTCTCGTTGGAAGTCCTTACCTATATCACTTATGGGGAGAGTTACAACCATTAAAATGATGATACTACCAAAAGTTAACTATTTGTTCTCAATGATCCCCATAAAACCAACCTGCTACTTGGTTTAAGTCACTAGATTCATGCATCTCCAAATTTCTGTGGAAAAACAAACCACCACGTATTAGTTTAAAAACCCTACAGAAGACCAAGGACAGTGGTGGATTAGATTTACCTAATTTTCAGCACTATTCCTTAGCCAATAGGTTACGGTATATATCAAAATGGTTTAAACCTAGCCCAATAGATGAACATGGATAAATATAGAACAAGCATTGTGTGATAATTTGGAAATCTCTGACCTGCCACTTATTAGTCAAAACGTAAAAAATCACAAATGTTTCAAAAGCATTAACATCAGCACCTCTCTGACAGCCTGGTGGGAATTTCTTAAAATAACAAAGTCTTCACTTGTCCCGTGTAAGCTTACACCCATCTGGAACAATCCTGACATCCTGCAAAACAAAAAAATGCTAAACTTTACTCTGTGGAAGATCAAAGGAATCAAACATCTGGAACATATAATCCAAAATGGACATTTTATTTCATTTGATGAGCTCATATCACAACATGAGATAGGCAGCAATAAATTCCTAGAATATCAACAACTTAAGTCTATAATAACAAAGAAATATATCCTCCACCAACCAGACTTACAACTCCCGATTAGGGTAGCAGAATTTCTAAGCATCTGCACCCCAAAACTACTATCAAAAATATATAAATTATTGTCTAAGATAGATGACACAATGTCTCTACCGTCCTCAAAATGGGAGGCAGATTTATCCATCAGTTCTAGTCATAGCTTCTGGCCACAAATATGTTTGAACACCTTCAGAATGACTCAAAATCCTAATTTACAGCTCATACAATACAAAATTCTTCATAGAACACACTATACAGCTTAAAGGATGTTCAGGATGGGTCTAACACACTCAAACATCTGCTCACATTGCACAGATAACACATCTGATGATTATGCACACGCTTTGTGGTTTTGTGCGCCTGTCCAGAAGTTCTGGCTTGAAGTCTGTGCGGACCTATCAACATGGCTAAAGTGTAGCATTCCTGCATGCCCCACACTGTGCATACTGGGTGACTTAGACAACATCAACGTGGAATTTAGCTTAGCACACATGATCCTCACAGTGTTATGTATAGCAAAGAAAACTATTCTCATGAACTGGAAAGCGAAGAACAATCTGTGTATTAACCAGTTTAGAAATCGCTCTGGGCGGTTGAGTGTGTGCTGGGGGGGGCTGTGTGGCTTCGGGCGTCTGGTGGTCTCTCGGATCGTGGGGACCGGTTTGGTCATTGCTAGGGGGCACTGTGTGTCAGGCTTGGAGGGCAGTTTTGGGGGCTTGCGGGTTGGGCTGTCTTGCGGTGTGGGGCGGGGTCCCTTAGGGGCCTTGGGGTGGTGGCTGCTGGCTCTGTACCGGGTGACCGGGCCGCTCTGGCGTGGGTGGTGGAGCTGGGCCTTGACCTGGTGGCTTGCCGCTGCCTTGTGCCCGGGGCGGGGCCCTGCCTGTGCCTGGGGGGTCTGGGTTGCCCTGGACATGCCACAGTATGCGTGGGTTGGTGCAGGTCCTGGTGCCGGGCTTGTTGCTCTGGGAACTCCAAGGTGTCCGCAGGTGGTTGTTTTTTTTAGGGTGTTGGGGCGTGCGGTGAGGGGGAGGGGGTCTGTGTGGGGGTGTGCTTTTCCCCTGTTGGGAGGGGCCTGGGGGGGCCTGGGTGATGGTGGGTCTCAGGCCCGGGCTGCTGCGACTGGTGTGACCGGGTGATTTGTTTGTTTGTTTGTTTGATTTTTGTTGTTGTTTGTTTGTTTTTGTAGAGGTCCTCCGGGGTGGGGTTGGGTTGAGTGGTGTGGGGCGGGATTGGTTCCTTCTGGGGGTACAGTAGCTCCCGGAATATGGTGACTGCAGGCCCCGAGCCTGATGGACATCAGGCCCTCCTGCCCTGTGTTGGGTCCCAGGTAGCGGGGATGCCTATTGCAGCCAGTCTCTGTAAACATAAACAATAAACATTTAAAAAACTTCCCTTGGCAAAGCAAATCTGTTTGGCATAAAGGTATTCAGACTACAATTCTGCTGCCAACAACACTAAACCTTTAGGAATCCGAGAATAAGCTTATTTTCACGAGTTCTACACAATTTCGGATTTTGATATAAAATGAATTCCTTCACTCAAACCAAGTTAAAACTGCTTTGTCCTTCATATTTATCCATGTCTAAATAGCTTTAAACAAAAAAGAACGTTGTACTTTGCAGGATAGGAAAGAACAACACTAAACCTTTTCAGGAATCCGAGAATAAGCGTCGTTTGACGAGTTCTACACAATATCGGATTTTGATATAAAATGAATTCCTTCACTCAAACCAAGTTAAAACTGCTTTGTACTTCATATTTATCCATGTCTAAATAGCTTTAAACAAAAACAAACGTAGTACTTTTCAGGATAGGAAACAACAACACTAAATTTTTTCAGGAATTCAAGAATAAGCTTCTTTTCACGAGTTCTACACAATTCCGGATTTTGATATAAAATTAATTCCTTCACTCAAACCAAGTTAAAACTGCTTTGTCCTTCATATTTATCCATGTCTAAATAGCTTTAAACAAAAAAGAACGTTGTACTTTGCAGGATAGGAAAGAACAACACTAAACCTTTAGGAATCCGAGAATAAGCTTATTTTCACGAGTTCTACACAATTTCAGATTTTGTTATAAAATGAATTCCTTCACTCAAACCAAGTTAAAACTGCTTTGTCCTTCATATTTTTGCATGTCTAAATAGGTTTCAGGCATAAAATTCTTCATATTACCCTGTATGTGAAAGAAGCATACTTGTGATGGAGCAATACACTCCTTTTGGGTAACCTAAACTGATGGTTGGGGAGGAAAGTTAGAAGAACAATCAACTATCAACCAAAGACAGATGACGTGATGAGCGGGCAATATAACTGTGTGTTTTTACTTCAGTGGTCATAGCAACTCTGTATTCTGTACTGTGTTGTTCTCTCTTTCAAGATATTATTATTAAAGCCTCTTATCTCCTCAGAAGAAAATAACTGACTCTGTGCGTTACTAAATTTCCACCACAATTTTGGCGTCACGAACAGGATCCCTCGACTGGTGTCTCTGGACCGGATCGCAGTGCATGGCCAGCCTGGACTGAAGTAGCTGTTCCAGCCTCATACCTCCAAGGCCTTTTCTGAGAGAGAGGACTGGCAGGTCCTTTTCCTGAATACCAGCGCTGGGATCATTTTTGAAATATGATAGTCTGAGACGATAGGACTGCTTTTTAGTTTTTATTTGAATAAAAGAGGGTTTCCCGGTTGTGTCATTAGTGAGACAGAGATTTCACGGGTAAGTGAAACTTTTGAAGCAGTCCGAAGAAGTGTGAAGTACTCCGAAGAAGTGTGAGTACAGATTAAGGTCCTCATTGGAGACGTCCTTTGAGTGAAGGAATATATTTCCCCATTCCAAGTCTGAGAATGGGAAACAGTAGGTCTCAGACTTTTGACCCTACCGGGGGACCTGAGCATGATGAAATGAAAAAGACATATGGTCCAGAGGTTTTCCACCTGAAGGTTCTTTTAGTATGTTAGAAATAAGAAAATTAGAAGAAAAGTTTTGCAAATATGAGAAAGAGATGAAGCAAAAAAAAGAAAATTAAGTTTAAATAAGAAGTAAGAAAGGTATAGAATTTTGGAAAAAATAAAGTGTATTAAGAGAAAGAAAGGAAAATGTTAAACAAATGCCATGACGGAATGATGATAATAATTTAGTATTAGCTGTGCCGGATCCAGACCTGGACTCCTGCCCTCCACGACGCCTGCAACAACAACAGCCAGCCCTGCCACAAGCCTCTGGCTCTCGGGAAGAAGGGACTTCTTCCATCCTCCCTCGGGAAGAAATTGAGGTCTGATGATGAGGAAAAGGAAGACGTTTGGTTCTCCAGCGTACCTGCCCAAGAACTTTTAACGCAAGTGACAAAAATCCTTTACCCACAATCTGGACTTCAGAGATCTAAACGTGAGAAAAAACAAAACCAGATTCAAACCATGCCTATGGTTAAAGTTGCAGTTCCCACTGGACCATTACTGGTTTATCGACCCTGGACTGAGACTGACATCATGGAAGCATAACAATGCTTACCAGATCCAGAGATTTCTGGACCCCATTTTGCTGACGAGTTGCGAGATTTCTGCGCACAATTCTGCCTGACTGGGGTTGAATTGCGTCGCATATTGGCAAAAAAGTTCAAACCGACCGACCTCGGCAAAATAGAGGCCAGTATGCTACAACTGGATTTGCGACCTACCAACAGTGAACGAGGACATAATGATAACGCTCAATATGAAGCAGCCATCCAAAGACTGTGTCAAGCCATCACCACTCAATTTCCAACCAAAATCAATATGTCCCACATTTACACCTGCAAACAGAAACCTGGTGAAGGGACTGATGATTTTGTACACCGCATCCTTGAGAAAGTCAGCAAGCACAGCGGTCATCAGAGACCAAGGGATTTGGGTAATGAATCAGGACCATGGGAGAGTATTGCATGCAATGGAATGTCCGACCATAGTTGGTAAAAAGCGGGTAAGAAAAGGTTAAAATACCCGACTGTACACAATCAATAGTGGGAGCGTATGTGTTCGGCTACAAGAAGGTGTGAAAGTCCGACCATGGTTTGTAAAAAGCGGGTAAGACAAGGTGCGAATGCCTGACAATGTATGATCAAAAGAGGGAGCGGAGGTGTTCGGCTGCAAGGTCTGAATTTCCAACCATAATTTGTAAACACCGTTGAAGAAAAGCCTCGAAAGCCCGACTATACACCATCAAAAGCGGGAGCAGAGGTGTTCAGCTGCACACAATCAGGTTTTTGCAAATTATGATCTGACATTCACACATGCTTTTGATGATGTATGGTTGGGCATTCGCACCTTTTTTTACCCATTTTTCAGGAATTATGGGTGGACATTCACACCTTCTTGCAGCTGAACACCTCCTCTCCCGCATATGATCATGTGCGGTTTGATATTCGAAAATTTTCTTTCATGTTTTCTAGCAATTATTGATGGACATTCAGACATTCTTGCAGCTGAACCCCTCTGCTCCCGCTTCTGATGGTGTATAGTCGGGCTTTCGAGCCTTTTCTTCCCCGGTTTTTACAAATTATGGTTGGACATTCAGACCTTCTTTTAGCCGAAAACCTCCGCTCCCTCTTTTGATCATACATTGTTGGGCATTCGCACCTTTTCTTACCCGCTATTTACAAAAAATGGTCGGCCATTCACACCTTGTAGCCGAACACATTCGCTCCCGCTATTGATTGTGTACAGTCGGGTATTTTAACCAACTACGGTCGGACATTCACACCTTCTTATGGCGGAACACCTCCGCTCCCTCTTTTGATGGTGTATGTTCGGGCATTCGAACCTTTTCTTACCCGCTTTTTACAAACTATGCTCTTACATTCAAACCTTCTTGTAGCCTAACACATCCAGTCCTGCTTTTGATGATGTATGGTTGGGCATTCGCACCTTTTTTTTTACCCATTTTTGAGGAATTATGGGTGGACATTCACACCTTCTTGCAGCTGAACACCTCCTCTCCCACTTATGATCATGTGCGGTTGGATATTCGAAAATTTTTTTTCATGTTTTCTAGCAATTATTGATGGACATTCAGACCTTCTTGCAGTTGAACACCTCCGCTCCCGCTTTTGATGGTGTATAGTTGGGCTTCTGAGCCTTTTTCTTCCCCGGTTTTTACAAATTATGGTTGGACATTTAGACCTTCTTGCAGCCGAAAACCTCCGTTCCCTCTTTTGATCATACATTGTCGGGCATTCGCACCTTTTCTTACCCGCTTTTTACCAATTATGGTCGGATATTCACACCTTCTTACAGCGGAAAACCTCCGCTCCCTTTTTTGGTCTGGCAATACTACCTTTTCTTACCCGTTTTTGAGTAATTATGGCTGGACATTCACAGCTTCTTGCAGCCGAACACCTCTTCTCCCGCTTTTGATGATGAATGGTCCGGCATTCTTACCTTTTCTAACACATTTTTCAGCAATTATTGTCGGTCATTCACACCTTTCTCATCAGCTTTTTGCAAATTATGATCTGACATTCACACCTACTTGCAGCCGAACACCTCGGCTTCCGCTTTTGATGGTGTATATTTTGGCATTCGAACCTTTTCTTACCCGCTTTTTACCAACTATGGTCGGACATTCACACCTTCTTACAGCGGAACACCTCCGCTCCCTCTTTTGATGGTGTATGTTCTGGCATTCGAACCTTTTCTTACCCACTTTCTACAAACTATGCTCGGACATTCACACCTTCTTGCAGCGAAACACCTCCGCTCCCTCTTTTGATTGTGTATGTACGGGCATTCGAACCTTTTCTTACCCGCCTTTTACAAACTATGGTCGGACATTCAAACCTTCTTGTGGCCGAACACATCCACTTCTGCTTTTGATGATGTATAGTTGGGCATTCACGTCTTTTCTTACCCATTTTTCAGTAATTATTGGTGGACTTTCACACCTTCTTGTAGCCGAACAACTCCGCTTCCGCTATTGATTGTGTACAGTCGGGTTTTTTAACCTTTTCTTACCCGCTTTTTACCAACTATGGCCGGACATTCGCAGCATCTTACAGCGGAACACCTCCGCTCCCTCTTTTGATGGTGTATGTTCGGACATTCGCACCTTGTCTTACCCGCTTTTTATAAAATTTAGTCGAACATTCACACCTTTTTGCAGCCGAACACAGTTTTTTGCAGCCGAATTTGGGCATTCGAACCTTTTCATACCCACTTTTTACCAACTATGGTCGGACATTCACACCGTCTTACAGCGGAACACCTCCGCTCCCTCTTTTGATGGTGTATGTTCGGGCATTCGAACCTTTTCTTACCCGCTTTTTACAAACTATGCTCGGACATTCAAACCTTCTTGTAGCCGAACACATCCACTCCTGCTTTTGATGATGTATGGTTGGGCATTCGAACCTACTTGTTGCCCGCTTTTCATTAATTATGGGTGGACATTCACACCTTGTCGCAGCCAAACACCTCCGCTCCCTGTTTTGATCATGTATGGTTGGACATTCGCACCTTTTCTCACCCGCATTTTGCAAACTATGGTCGGCCATTCACAGCTTCCTCTCCACCATACTTGTATGGTGGGATATTCACACCCACTTGCATCCGAAGACCTCCGCCCCCACTTTTGTTGATATTTAGCCGATCATTCGCACCTTACCCGCTTTTGGCCAACTATGGCCTTCTTGCAGCCAAAAACCTCTGATCTCGCTTTTGATGATGTAAGGTTGGGCATTCAGACCTTGCTTCACCTGCTTTTCATCAAATATAGTCGGACATTCACACCTTCTTGCAGCCGAACACTTCCGCTCCACCTTTTAGTTTTCTATGGGGCATTCACACCTTTTTTTACACCGCATTTTATAAAAACACCACAGGAACACCGTATTGAGGCTTTGTTCTGACCGCTCATTCGGTGTCGCGTTTCTTTCAAGCAATTCTCCTGGTTAGCCCGCACTCGGCTCGCTCCCAGAGCCGTGTTAAAGTCTGCTTCGCATTCACTCTCTTTTCTCAGCAGATTAAAAGAAACTTCCATCCTGCACCGCTGTTTGCTTTTTCACAAGAGCAGAGGAGAGCGCACCGTTCCCAGCGGCACTGCAGTACCGGGTCGATGCTTGGAGTGAACGGAGCAAGCTCCTTTTTCAACTCCTATTGATAAAAATCCATTTAATATGTAGTCCTTGCATAGACATATCACATATTAAACTGATAAGTACAGATACTACACTTGATCTTAGCCAAAAGGCCGAGAAGCGATATCTGTCCACTGGTTCACGTCCGAGGGCCCTTCCTGGCACAATGCGCACTTGTAGCGGTGTTCTTTTTATGGCTATAGTGTCACTTTGCACCTCCGCCCACCCGCTGCACTGAGCACTCTTCAGCCCTTTTAAATGGTATAACTTTACACTACCACACGCTCCAGCGAGCACCATTCAAGCAACAACTTTGCACTCCAGCTTCGAACATCGGCACAAGTAAGGCGACTCTACTCAGAGAAGTCACTCTGCACAGTAACAAGATTTCTTTTGCACAGACAGAAAGGGCTTCATCCGCAAAGGTAAAGCCTGCCAAAAATAGAAACAACTCATTAGTGCTGCTCAACGTTGTACTTTGCAGTAAAAGAAAGAGCAAATCTAAAGTTTCAGGAATCCGAGAATAAGCTTACTTTCATGAGTTCTTCACGATTTCGGATTTTGCTATAAAATGAATTCCTTCACTCAAACTAAATTAAAACTGCTAAACCGCTAATCTGTTACATACAAGGCAGATGTCAAATTCACCGAAATAGGATCTAAGGGTATTTGGCCAATCGAGCTGTAGCAGCTTCGGTAAAAGAGTATAAGTTGAAGAGTTTGTGAATAAAGGTGTGCGCACACATAGTGAGTTGTATGAAAATAGGCAGGGAGCAATGCCGGCTGGGGTATATGTTCTTGTATGTTGTCTGACTGTTTGATTTGAATGTGTTGCGTAAGTGTTCTGTTGAATGTTACATGTTTGGGCTTTGACACGCTTCACTGTGGCTGTTAACTGTGTGGTGTGTCCTGAAATGTTATATGTTTGGGCTGTGTGACATGCTTAATGCTTTTCAGTAGCAACCCACTTATTCATATATAGCAACTGACAACATAAGAAGTCCGGACATACTTTGATAGTAGTTGTAGAAGTATCCTTATTGATAATAGATAAACTAATTCATAGTGATAGAACAGTAGATGAACAGGTGCCTGCACATGTCTCATGAAAATAAAATGGGTGTATGATTGCTGACGGCAGAGCAATACTGCCAAACTTATGAGTTCTTGTGGCAAACTTGATTCAGTGTCTTGACGTGTATACGCTGTTTTGCTGACTTGTCACAAGAAACAAAGTGTGTTTGATAAGATCCGACCATTTTATTACGGGAGGATCAGTATGTATGGATTCTGATGTGACTGATAAACCCATTCGTATCTTAAGCATAATCTAATACGTGAGACAACGCCCTGGCACACAATCAAAAAAAAAAAGAGAGAGAGCGGTTTTGTGTCCCCACAGTCCATAATGTAGAAAAGAGAGAAAAAAGCCTTTCTGATTTGGTGTGTGTGCTCACAGTGCAGAGTGTAGAGAAAAGAGAGAAAAGAAAGCCGTTTTGGTGTCACGGGTGTTGTGACTTACACACACACATTTCTGAATTGAGAAAGGAAATTATTTTAGAGAAAGCACTAGAGTTTAGATCCCACATTTGTTGATAGGCATTCATTTAATTTTTCTTTTAATCAGTTTTAAAGTGAATACTAACTGAGAAATGAAAAAGGTGAAGAGTTTAGAAGCTTGGTTCAAGAGCAAAACTTGGTTTATGATCAGCTGAGTCTCTAAACAGAACAGCAAAGGGCTTCATCGAATATTTAAAAAAGATTCAGATTGTTAGAATATCCAGAATTTATAGGAATGGTGGTGATTACTCTTATTTTCTAGAATGGAAATAACTGCACCATGTCTGTTTTATGAATTTAAGGGGCTAAAAAGTTTTGTTCTCGTTTTTCTATGATTAACCGAATGTATGTGAGAGGCCAAACAGACAGAAGGGTTACGGCCGAGCGCTGGACCTTCCAAAAAAGATGAGACAGGCTGGACCTGTGCCATACTAGTTAAGACCTGCCTGTGGATAACAGGTTCTTTAAACTCTCACACACACAAACTCACACACGTTTGCACACATACACCCATACACACACACATTCTTGAACTTGCTGCAAGATTAAACATTTGCATTAACTGACTCCAGCAACTCTGAGTCTCATTGAGAGACTTTTCTCAACAATTGGGTCCTCAAACCAGATCTCAACGTTTTTTCCGCTTTCCAGGGTCGGAGCTGAAACCGTGCACGGGGGAGTCCAGTACTCCTAATGAAAGACCCCCTGCTGAATTGCGGTAATTAGGGGCCAGTGTCCACTGAAAGGGGGAAAAAGGGACGAGATCGTACTTTTGAATCAATGGCCAGAAGCCATTGGCAGTGCAGGCATCAACAATAATGGTGTTATTTCACCCATTAACACTTAAGGTACCTCATGCAGTGGCTGTGATATGGTTACTTAACAAAATATCTTTACCAGACATCTCTCCTACATAACAGTTCTTCTTTCACAGCCACACCTTGTTGTCACACTGCTACCTACCCCACAGATGGAAAGCCTCATGATTGCATGTCAGAAATAACCATCAGTGTTTTACCCAGGCCAGACTTAACTGATATACGTTATGAAAATGCAGAAATAACTATATTTATTCAACAGGTCAAGCAAAAAACCCTGATGGCACAAATGCTACAGGATTTGCAGTAGTAACAGAAACTGAAGTTTTCTTAAAACAACCACTACCAAAAAATTACTCTGTTCAAGCAGTCGAATTGGTAGCTTTAACTGAAGCTTGTAAATTAAATAACAAAAAGGTTGTTAACGTTTACACTGACAGTCAGTATGCCTTCTCAACTGTACATGTGTTAACACAGCATTGGAAAAACAGGTATGTTGACATCCACAGCTAAATGTATAAACTACAAATATTTTAGCATTATTAGATGTTATTCAATTGCCATCTACAATAGACTCGTATGAATGACCGGAAGGAAAACCATACTGCCAAAGAATTTGTTTAAATATGCTGCAGTATTGAGCCACGCACCATGTCATGTCTCAACAGGAGGGATGGAAGCAATAATGAACAAGGTTTTTACAGCATATGGTTTTACTAATTATTGAATTTTTTTTTTTAGAATAAATAAATGAATAAAGTTTTGTCTAGCAGGTCAAATATGTGCAAAATACATTCCACAGGGCAATCTAAGACCAAAACGAAGATAATTCCCTAAGCCAGTGTATCTTTTTCAACATATTTGTTTGGATTTCATTATTTCATTATTGTGTAGATTTCATTGAACTAAATTAATGTTAAGGGAAACGATTCTGCTCAGTGACAACAGAGGTTTTTACCAAATGGTCTGAAATATTTCCATGTGCACAAGCAGATGCACTCTCAGTAGCAAAATCACGCGTAAAATAACTCATTTCTAGATTTGAAATTCCTGAAAAGATCTTCAGTGATAATTTGACACACTTTGTAAACTATGTCATCTCACTGATGGCAAAGAACTTAAAATAGATCTTAGAAACCACTGTGATATAGAAGGTTTCGCTAACACATTGGAATTGTTTTACTATTTACATATGCATGTGCAGTGAAGAATTGCTTGCTGCTGATAAATGCAAAGAAGAACAGCTTACACATAGATGCTCACATATAGGCTGCTGAATGCAATGAAGACCTGCTTATCCAGTAAAGTTCAATGTCAATGTGTAATATTCAATTAGGATTTGCAAAACAGTGAAGTTAAACAATGAATGGGTCCATAGTCGGTATGAGAAGACTACAGGAATATTTACCTGGGTGTACGTTCAAACAGAGATGAGAAAATTGCGATAAATTATTGTTTGTTTGTTTGTTAGTATGTATATGAATGTTATGTGTATAAACTGTGTTGAGTTGTAGTTACTCAGTAGTGTCTCAGTGAAACAACCGACGGGGGAAGCCTTGCGGTGACAACAAAAGCAGTGTTTTACTGATCAGTCAAGTTGCTCCAGTGTACTCCATACAAACTGGTTGGCTACTGAAGGGATAGAAAATGGGGAATACTTGTTTTAAAGCAAACAAGGAATTAGATGGGAAAAATACATGTTTTAACAGGACCCAGACAATATTATATAGATGTCGCCACTGAAGTAAAGAACATTTACGTGGGATGGTGTGAGGGTCCTCGTTTGGCTGACGTTCGCTGATATGCTCGCCATGCTCAGAACCAAGTTGAGACGCGTAAGACAACCAAAAGGGACAAGTGTGAAAAGGAGCTGCATTTGGCAACCATGACCATGTATTACGCAGTTGGTGTAAACAGAGGACGAGGCCGAAGTCGAAGACGTGGACGTGTGGGAGAGGAGGTCGAAATGGGCGACGCCAGAGCTATGATCCGAATATTTGTTTTTACTGTGGCCAGACTGGACACTGGAAGAAGGACTGTCCACAGCTAAAAAGTGATGAAATTGGGCAAAAGGCTGACTGAGGGTGGGAGGCAGGTTCTGGACGTCACGCGGCAGCGGAGCCTCCACTAATGGGTGATAGCACAAACACACTCACACATTTTTCCTGCTCTGTGTAGTGAAGCAACGCTTGCCGACTGTGATTCACGTAGTAAAGTTTTGCATGCTATTTCCGTCCTAGAGCAAAGATATTTCTCTCAGAATATAGGAACTTATGTTCATCAGTAGTGACGTCAGGGGAGTTTGATTGCCCTCCAAAGTTAAGTGGAAACCACGTTTACTGTATGTCTGCATCAGGCCAGGTTGTGAAGGAGAAAATGACAATGCCCATTGCGTGTTGTCACTCCCGATGAGCTCTCCTTCAAACACTCATTTTTGTTATCAGAGTTGTGTCCCATTAACCTGATGGGCTGTGATCTCATGTGTAAATTAGGCATTATTTTAACTTCTACACCAGAGGGTGTTAAGGTTATGTTACAGCCTGACAAAGTTTTCACAGCAGTGCAGTTTGATTCATCGGCACTTACATATGCTTATGAGTGGAAACTTCCCAGCTCTCCTTTTTCACAACAACTAGTGGAAGAAGCAAAAGCGTTAGTTTCACCCCTTTCTGATTTCATGCAACCTACTGATTTGCACTGCACATCACACATTTCTTTGGGGCCTGACAATGACTATGAGAAGAAGTGAAAAAATATGTGCGCCTACTTTATTGGCTGTGTCGCTCACTCCAGAGCACTTCGATTTTTTTAATGTTTGTGGTACTCGCCCTCACATTTCCTTGGCCAAACGTACACACAGGCAGTGACAAGGTGTGGGAGAGTTTGTTGCTACATGTCAGAAAGAAATGGAGTGGACCGTTTCACCTGCTGATCCAAATTTGATGTTTTCTGAACGATTGTCAGCATACAAAAAAAACATTTTTGAGTACAATGCATTGTCAAAGAACTGTGGACTTAATTCCTACCACAGAATCACATTTTGAAGCATGTTTTTTATCTGAAACAGATTTGTCTTCGATACCCATGTTGGCTGAAGTGCCCAATGATCTTTGGGCTAAGAGCAAATATGATGTGGGGTTGATAAAAGGCTGTGAACCAGTAATTGTCACCCCTAAATCAGACTTTTGTCCATGTAAAAAACAATACCCTTTTAAGCCTGAAGCAATTAAAGGGATTAAACCTGTTTTTCAATCTTTTCAGAAAACAGGCGTTATTGTTCCTTTTGAAAATTCACCTGTGCTTACTCCATTGATTCCTGTTAAAAAGATTAAAGATGCTGGCCAGCCAGATGAATGGCGTTTTGTACAGGACCTCCAAGCGGTGAATGCTGCAGTTCAGCCACATGCTCCTACTGTGCCCAACCCACACACTATTTTGTCTCAAATTACATCAGATGCACAGTTTTTCTCAGTGGTTGACTTGTCGCCAGTGCACCCTGATAGCCCATTTTGGTTTGCTTTTTAGTTTGAAGGGAGATCTTGGACTTTTACCCGGTTATGCCAGGGGTACTGTGAAAGTCCCACTATTTACAATGCTGCCCTCAAAGCTAGTCTGGATTAACTTCAATCAACCACAGGCTCTGCTCTTTTGCAGTATGTGGATGACATCCTTTTATGTAGTCCATCTAAACAACAGTGTGAAAAAGACAGTGAATCTGTTGAAACATCTTCATTCTTATGGCCATAATGCCAGCCTTTCTAATTTACAGTTTGTACAGGACGAAGTCACCTTTTTGGGTCATGTGATTTCTAAGGATGGGGGCTCACTTTCTCCTAAACGTGTTGCTGCAGTTCAGATCATTCCTAAACCGGTTACTAAAAAACAGCTTATGTCATTCTTAGGTATAACATCTTACTGCAGGAACTTTATTCCTAACTACTCTTTTCTCGAAGCTCTCTTAGGTGCTCTTATCCATGGTAAAGGCCTCCAGTCAGCTGATCGTGTTCCATGGACTCCTGAGGCTGAATCAGCCTTTAGTCAGCTTAAGCTGGCTCTTCAAACAGCACCAACACTTGGCATTCCAGATCCTCATAAACCTTTCATACAGGCAGTTGATGAGAAGCATGGTTGTATGACATCTGTTCTTATGCAGGAACATGGGGCAGGCAAAGGCCAGTGGCTCATTTCTCAGCAAAACTGGACTCTGTGGCTGCAGGCCTGCCTGGTTGTCTTCGTGTTGTTGCAGCTGCAGAGAAAGCTGTCCTGGCCTCCCAAGATATTGTGGGCTACGCTAATTTGACTGTTTTGGTTCCTCATGCTGTTGCCATTATTCTTCTCGAGCAGAAAACTTCACATCTTTCAACTGCTCGTTGGCTCAGATACACCTCTGTGATATGCCAAATGTCACTGTTAAACGTTGTACTGTTCTGAATCCTGCTACTTTGCTTCCGACTCCTGAGGATGGGGAGCCTCATGACTGTGAAGCTGTTTTGGAACAAGTTTGTACACCCCGACCTGATCTTTTAGAGACTCCTCTTCCAAACTCTGACATGAAAAAATATGTGCGCCTACTTTATTGACTCCAGAGCACTTCGATTTTTTTAATATTTGTGGTACTCGACCTCACATTTCCTTGGCCAAACGTACACACTGGCAGTGACAAGTTGTGGGAGAGTTTGTTGCTACATGTCAGAAAGAAATGGAGTGGACTGTTTCACCTGCTGATCCAAATTTGATGTTTTCTGAACGATTGTCAGCATACAAAAAAACATTTTTGAGTACAATGCATTGTCAAAGAACTGTGGACTTAATTCCTACCACAGAATCACATTTTGAAGCATGTTTTTTATCTGAAACAGATTTGTCTTCGATACCCATGTTGGCTGAAGTGCCCAATGATCTTTGGGCTAAGAGCAAATATGATGTGGGGTTGATAAAAGGCTGTGAACCAGTAATTGTCACCCCTAAATCAGACTTTTGTCCATGTAAAAAACAATACCCTTTTAAGCCTGAAGCAATTAAAGGGATTAAACCTGTTTTTCAATCTTTTCAGAAAACAGGCGTTATTGTTCCTTTTGAAAATTCACCTGTGCTTACTCCATTGTTTCCTGTTAAAAAGATTAAAGATGCTGGCCAGCCAGATGAATGGCGTTTTGTACAGGACCTCCAAGCGGTGAATGCTGCAGTTCAGCCACATGCTCCTACTGTGCCCAACCCACACACTATTTTGTCTCAAATTACATCAGATGCACAGTTTTTCTCAGTGGTTGACTTGTCGCCAGTGCACCCTGATAGCCCATTTTGGTTTGCTTTTTAGTTTGAAGGGAGATCTTGGACTTTTACCCGGTTATGCCAGGGGTACTGTGAAAGTCCCACTATTTACAATGCTGCCCTCAAAGCTAGTCTGGATTAACTTCAATCAACCACAGGCTCTGCTCTTTTGCAGTATGTGGATGACATCCTTTTATGTAGTCCATCTAAACAACAGTGTGAAAAAGACCAAATGACTCAAATAACTTTCTTGCTTTCAAAATTTTTCCTCTAGTGACGCTGACTTAGAGAGGGATGAAGATAATCATGTTTAATTGTTCATGTTTTGATTGTTTATCATTGGAGCCTTTATTACTATGATGCCTGCATTTTAAACTCACGTTGTGTGCAAATGCAGGCTGATGTTTTACAGATAAAGTTATTATTTTCCTTGTTTCTTTTGGGTTGATTAATATAATGGTATTATTATAATCAAAAGGGAGGAATGTAATGGAAAATAATTCTTATATGCATTGTATTGAGTGTTACTGTGTATAACCTGCAAATGACCGAGCTGCAAGGTACCACCCTGCCCTGTTTTCTTAAATTCCTCTTTACAATGGTGGGCTTGTTATAATGAGATAGCTGCACTTTAGGGGGGACAGGGTTAGGCTGGTATTTACGAGTGTGTCTGGGTAACCTCAACTGATGGTTGGGGAGGAAAGTTAGAAGAACAATCAATTATACCCAAAAACAGATGACGTGATGAGCGGGCAATATAACTGTGTGTTTTTGCTTCAGTGGTCAGAGCAACTCTGTATTCTGTACTGTGTTGTTCTCTCTTGCAAGATATTATTATTAAAGCCTCTTATCTCCTCACAAGAAAATAACTGACTCCCCAAATGCAAGTGTCAGGACAAATGATCAAACTTCTCCAAGCTTCAGTCTGCAGAGAAGTACAAGACAGGGTTGCTCACTTTCTCCCTCACTTTTTGCTATTTTCATCAAACCTTAAGCAGCTGCTATCAGACAAGATAGAAATATTAAAGACAACCAACCCCAAAATATTGAGCATAAAATAAGTCTTTATGCTGATGATGTATTACTTTTCCTTCAGAACTCACAGACGTCTCTCACTCACACGATCACACTCATAAATAAATTCTCAGCACTTTCTGACTACTCTATCAATTGGTCTAAGACCACAGTTCTGCCCATTAACTGTAGGGTCCAGAATATACCTGCGATCACTTTACAGTCAGGAAATATTAGATATTTAGGCATAAACATTTCCTCCAGGCTCTCAGAGCTAACAAAGCTAATTTATGTGCAATTATTAAAGACAGTAGAGGACAATCTCTCTCGTTGCAAGTCCTTACCTATATCAATTATGGGGAGAGTTACAACCATTAAAATGATGATACTACCAAAAGTTAACTATTTGTTCTCAATGATCCCCATAAAACCAACCTGCTACTTGGTTTAAGTCACTAGATTCATGCATCTCCAAATTTCTGTGGAAAAACAAACCACCACGTATTAGTTTAAAAACCCTACAGAAGACCAAGGACAGTGGTGGATTAGATTTACCTAATTTTCAGCACTATTCCTTAGCCAATAGGTTACGGTATATATCAAAATGGTTTAAACCTAACCCAATAGATGAACATGGATAAATATAGAACAAGCATTGCGTGATAATCTGGAAATCTCTGACCTGCCACTTATTAGTCAAAACGTAAAAAATCACAAATGTTTCAAAAGCATTAACATCAGCACCTCTCTGACAGCCTGGTGGGAATTTCTTAAAATAACAAAGTCTTCACTTGTCCCGTGTAAGCTTACACCCATCTGGAACAATCCTGACATCCTGCAAAACAAAAAAATGCTAAACTTTACTCTGTGGAAGATCAAAGGAATCAAACATCTGGAACATATAATCCAAAATGGACATTTTATTTCATTTGATGAGCTCATATCACAACATGAGATAGGAAGCAATAAATTCCTAGAATATCAACAACTTAAGTCTATAATAACAAAGAAATATATCCTCCACCAACCAGACTTACAACTCCCGATTAGGGTAGCAGAATTTCTAAGCATCTGCACCCCAAAACTACTATCAAAAATATATAAATTATTGTCTAAGATAGATGACACAATGTCTCTACCGTCCTCAAAATGGGAGGCAGATTTATCCATCAGTTCTAGTCATAGCTTCTGGCCACAAATATGTTTGAACACCTTCAGAATGACTCAAAATCCTAATTTACAGCTCATACAATACAAAATTCTTCATAGAACACACTATACAGGACAAAGGATGTTCAGGATGGGTCTAACACACTCAAACATCTGCTCACATTGCACAGATAACACATCTGATGATTATGCACACGCTTTGTGGTTTTGTGCGCCTGTCCAGAAGTTCTGGCTTGAAGTCTGTGCGGACCTATCAACATGGCTAAAGTGTAGCATTCCTGCATGCCCCACACTGTGCATACTGGGTGACTTAGACAACATCAACGTGGAATTTAGCTTAGCACACATGATCCTCACAGTGTTATGTATAGCAAAGAAAACTATTCTCATGAACTGGAAAGCGAAGAACAATCTGTGTATTAACCAGTTTAAAAATCGCTCTGGGCGGTTGGGTATGTGCTGGGGGGGGCTGTGTGGCTTCGGGCGTCTGGTGGTCTCTCGGGTCGTGGGGACCGGGTTGGTCATTGCTAGGGGGGACTGTGTGTCGGGCTTGGAGGGCAGTTTTGGGGGCTTGCGGGTTGGGCTGTCTTGCGGTGTGGGGCGGGGTCCCTTAGGGGCCTTGGGGTGGTGGCTGCTGGCTCTGTACCGGGTGACCGGGCCGCTCTGGCGTGGGTGGTGGAGCTGGGCCTTGACCTGGTGGCTTGCCGCTGCCCTGTGCCCGGGGCGGGGCCCTGCCTGTGCCTGGGGGGTCTGGGTTGCCCTGGACATGCCACAGTATGCGTGGGTTGGTGCAGGTCCTGGTGCCGGGCTTGTTGCTCTGGGAACTCCAAGGTGTCCGCAGGTGGTTGTTTTTTTTAGGGTGTTGGGGCGTGCGGTGAGGGGGAGGGGATCTGTGTGGGGGTGTGCTTTTCCCCTGTTGGGAGGGGCCTGGGGGGGCCTGGGTGATGGTGGGTCTCAGGCCCGGGCTGCTGCGACTGGTGTGACCGGGTGATTTGTTTGTTTGTTTGTTTGATTTTTGTTGTTGTTTGTTTGTTTTTGTAGAGGTCCTCCGGGGTGGGGTTGGGTTGAGTGGTGTGGGGCGGGATTGGTTCCTTCTGGGGGTACAGTAGCTCCCGGAATATGGTGACTGCAGGCCCTGAGCCTGATGGACATCAGGCCCTCCTGCCCTGTGTTGGGTCCCAGGTAGCGGGGATGCCTATTGCAGCCAGTCTCTGTAAACATAAACAATAAACATTTATAAAACTTCCCTTGGCAAAGCAAATCTGTTTGGCATAAAGGTATTCAGACTACAATTCTGCTGCCAACAACACTAAACCTTTAGGAATCCGAGAATAAGCTTATTTTCACGAGTTCTACACAATTTCGGATTTTGATATAAAATGAATTCCTTCACTCAAACCAAGTTAAAACTGCTTTGTCCTTCATATTTATCCATGTCTAAATAGCTTTAAACAAAAAAGAACGTTGTACTTTTCAGGATAGGAAAGAACAACACTAAACCTTTTCAGGAATCCGAGAATAAGCGTCGTTTGACGAGTTCTACACAATATCGGATTTTGATATAAAATGAATTCCTTCACTCAAACCAAGTTAAAACTGCTTTGTACTTCATATTTATCCATGTCTAAATAGCTTTAAACAAAAACAAACGTAGTACTTTTCAGGATAGGAAACAACAACACTAAATTTTTTCAGGAATCCAAGAATAAGCTTCTTTTCACGAGTTCTACACAATTCCGGATTTTGATATAAAATTAATTCCTTCACTCAAACCAAGTTAAAACTGCTTTGTCCTTCATATTTATCCATGTCTAAATAGCTTTAAACAAAAAAGAACGTTGTACTTTGCAGGATAGGAAAGAACAACACTAAACCTTTAGGAATCCGAGAATAAGCTTATTTTCACGAGTTCTACACAATTTCAGATTTTGTTATAAAATGAATTCCTTCACTCAAACCAAGTTAAAACTGCTTTGTCCTTCATATTTTTGCATGTCTAAATAGGTTTCAGGCATAAAATTCTTCATATTACCCTGTATGTGAAAGAAGCATACTTGTGATGGAGCAATACACTCCTTTGGGGTAACCTAAACTGATGGTTGGGGAGGAAAGTTAGAAGAACAATCAACTATCAACCAAAGACAGATGATGTGATGAGCGGGCAATATAACTGTGTGTTTTTACTTCAGTGGTCAGAGCAACTCTGTATTCTGTACTGTGTTGTTCTCTCTTTCAAGATATTATTATTAAAGCCTCTTATCTCCTCAGAAGAAAATAACTGACTCTGTGCGTTACTAAATTTCCACCACAATTTTGGCGTCACGAACAGGATCCCTCGACTGGTGTCTCTGGACCGGATCGCAGTGCATGGCCAGCCTGGACTGAAGTAGCTGTTCCAGCCTCATACCTCCAAGGCCTTTTCTGAGAGAGAGGACTGGCAGGTCCTTTTCCTGAATACCAGCGCTGGGATCATTTTTGAAATATGATAGTCTGAGACGATAGGACTGCTTTTTAGTTTTTATTTGAATAAAAGAGGGTTTCCCGGTTGTGTCATTAGTGAGACAGAGATTTCATGGGTAAGTGAAACTTTTGAAGCAGTCCGAAGAAGTGTGAAGTACTCCGAAGAAGTGTGAGTACAGATTAAGGTCCTCATTGGAGACGTCCTTTGAGTGAAGGAATATATTTCCCCATTCCAAGTCTGAGAATGGGAAACAGTAGATCTCAGACTTTTGACCCTACCGGGGGACCTGAGCATGATGAAATGAAAAAGACATATGGTCCAGAGGTTTTCCACCTGAAGGTTCTTTTAGTATGTTAGAAATAAGAAAATTAGAAGAAAAGTTTTGCAAATATGAGAAAGAGATGAAGCAAAAAAAAGAAAATTAAGTTTAAATAAGAAGTAAGAAAGGTATAGAATTTTGGAAAAAATAAAGTGTATTAAGAGAAAGAAAGGAAAATGTTAAACAAATGCCATGACGGAATGATGATAATAATTTAGTATTAGCTGTGCCGGATCCAGACCTGGACTCCTGCCCTCCACGACGCCTGCAACAACAACAGCCAGCCCTGCCACAAGCCTCTGGCTCTCGGGAAGAAGGGACTTCTTCCATCCTCCCTCGGGAAGAAATTCCATCATTCTCACAACATCAGTTACATAGGTCTGATGATGAGGAAAAGGAAGACGTTTGGTTCTCCAGCGTACCTGCCCAAGAACTTTTAACGCAAGTGACAAAAATCCTTTACCCACAATCTGGACTTCAGAGATCTAAACGTGAGAAAAAACAAAACCAGATTCAAACCATGCCTATGGTTAAAGTTGCAGTTCCCACTGGACCATTACTGGTTTATCGACCCTGGACTGAGACTGACATCATGGAAGCATAACAATGCTTACCAGATCCAGAGATTTCTGGACCCCATTTTGCTGACGAGTTGCGAGATTTCTGCGCACAATTCTGCCTGACTGGGGTTGAATTGCGTCGCATATTGGCAAAAAAGTTCAAACCGACCGACCTCGGCAAAATAGAGGCCAGTATGCTACAACTGGATTTGCGACCTACCAACAGTGAACGAGGACATAATGATAACGCTCAATATGAAGCAGCCATCCAAAGACTGTGTCAAGCCATCACCACTCAATTTCCAACCAAAATCAATATGTCCCACATTTACACCTGCAAACAGAAACCTGGTGAAGGGACTGATGATTTTGTACACCGCATCCTTGAGAAAGTCAGCAAGCACAGCGGTCATCAGAGACCAAGGGATTTGGGTAATGAATCAGGACCATGGGAGAGTATTGCATGCAATGGAATGTCCGACCATAGTTGGTAAAAAGCGGGTAAGAAAAGGTTAAAATACCCGACTGTACACAATCAATAGTGGGAGCGTATGTGTTCGGCTACAAGAAGGTGTGAAAATCCGACCATGGTTTGTAAAAAGCGGGTAAGAAAAGGTGCGAATGCCCGACAATGTATGATCAAAAGAGGGAGCGGAGGTTTTCGGCTGCAAGAAGGTCTGAATGTCCAACCATAATTTTTTTAAAAACGGGGAAGAAAATAATCGAAAGCCCGACTATACACCATCAAAAGCGGGAGCGGAGGTGTTCAGCTGCAAGAAGGTCTGAATGTCCATCAATAATTGCTAGAAAACATGAAAGAAAATTTTCGAATATCAAACCGCACATGATCATAAGCGGGAGAGGAGGTGTTCAGCTGCAGGAAGGTTTGAATGTCCACACATAATTCCTGAAAAATGGGTGAAAAAAAAGGTAAGAATGCCCAACCATACATCATCAAAAGCAGGTGTGAATGTTAGATCATAATTTGCAAAAAGCTGATGAGAAAGGGTGAGAATGCCCGACTATACACCTTCAAATGCAGGAGCGGAGGTGTTCGGCTGTAAGGAGGTGTGAATCTCCGACCATAATTGCTGAAAAATGTGTTAGAAAAGGTAAGAATGCCGGAGCATACATCATCAAAAGCGGGAGAGGTGGTGTTCGGCTGCAAGTAGGTGTGAATGTCCAGCCATAATTACTCACAAACGGGTAAGAAAAGGTAGTATTGCCAGACCATACATGATCAAAACAGGGAGCGGAGGTGGTTCGGCTGAGAGAAGGTGTGAATGTCCGGCTAAAGTTCAAATATATTAACAAAAGCGGGAGGAGAGGTCTTCGGATGAGAGTGGTTGAGAATTTCCAACCATAATCTATAAAATGCGGTGAAAAAAAAGGTGTGATAGAACACTAAAAGGTGGAGCGGAAGTGTTCGGCTGCAAGAAGGTGTGAATGTCCGACTATATTTGGTGAAAAGCAGGTGAAGCAAGGTCTGAATGCCCAACCTTACATCATGAAAAGCGAGATCAGAGGTGTTTGGCTGAGAGAAGGCCACAGTTTGCGATGCAATAATTAAAGGCCTCATGCCAGATGTCGCCACTGAAGTAAAGAACATTTACGTGGGATGGTGTGAGGGTCCTCGTTTGGCTGACGTTCGCCGATATGCTCGCCATGCTCAGAACCAAGTTGAGACGCGTAAGACAACCAAAAGGGACAAGTGTGAAAAGGAGCTGCATTTGGCAGCCATGACCATGTATTACGCAGTTGGTGTAAACAGAGGACGAGGCCGAAGTCGAAGACGTGGACGTGTGGGAGAGGAGGTCGAAATGGGCCAGAGCTATGATCCGAATATTTGTTTTTACTGTGGCCAGACTGGACACTGGAAGAAGGACTGTCCACAGCTGAAAAGTGATGAAATTGGGCAAAAGACTGACTGAGGGTGGGAGGCAGGTTCTGGACGTCACGCGTCAGCGGAGCCTCCACTAATGGGTGATAGCACAAACACACTCACACATTTTTCCTGCTCTGTGTAGTGAAGAAACGCTTGCCGACTGTGATTCACGTAGTAAAGTTTTGCATGCTATTTCCGTCCTAGAGCAAAGATATTTCTCTCAGAATATAGGAACTTATGTTCATCAGTAGTGACGTCAGGGGAGTTTGATTGTCCTCCAAAGTTAAGTGGAAACCACGTTTACTGTATGTCTGCATCAGGCCAGGTTGTGAAGGAGAAAATGACAATGCCCATTGCGTGTTGTCACTCCTTCAAACACTCATTTTTGTTATCAGAGTTGTGTCCCATTAACCTGATGGGCTGTGATCTCATGTGTAAATTAGGCATTATTTTAACTTCTACACCAGAGGGTGTTAAGGTTATGTTACAGCCTGACAAAGTTTTCACAGCAGTGCAGTTTGATTCATCGGCACTTACATATGCTTATGAGTGGAAACTTCCCAGCTCTCCTTTTTCACAACAACTAGTGGAAGAAGCAAAAGCGTTAGTTTCACCCCTTTCTGATTTCATGCAACCTACTGATTTGCACTGCACATCACACATTTCTTTGGGGCCTGACAATGACTATGAGAAGAAGTGAAAAAATATGTGCGCCTACTTTATTGGCTGTGTCGCTCACTCCAGAGCACTTCGATTTTTTTAATGTTTGTGGTACTCGCCCTCACATTTCCTTGGCCAAACGTACACACAGGCAGTGACAAGGTGTGGGAGAGTTTGTTGCTACATGTCAGAAAGAAATGGAGTGGACCGTTTCACCTGCTGATCCAAATTTGATGTTTTCTGAACGATTGTCAGCATACAAAAAAACATTTTTGAGTACAATGCATTGTCAAAGAACTGTGGACTTAATTCCTACCACAGAATCACATTTTGAAGCATGTTTTTTATCTGAAACAGATTTGTCTTCGATACCCATGTTGGCTGAAGTGCCCAATGATCTTTGGGCTAAGAGCAAATATGATGTGGGGTTGATAAAAGGCTGTGAACCAGTAATTGTCACCCCTAAATCAGACTTTTGTCCATGTAAAAAACAATACCCTTTTAAGCCTGAAGCAATTAAAGGGATTAAACCTGTTTTTCAATCTTTTCAGAAAACAGGCGTTATTGTTCCTTTTGAAAATTCACCTGTGCTTACTCCATTGATTCCTGTTAAAAAGATTAAAGATGCTGGCCAGCCAGATGAATGGCGTTTTGTACAGGACCTCCAAGCGGTGAATGCTGCAGTTCAGCCACATGCTCCTACTGTGCCCAACCCACACACTATTTTGTCTCAAATTACATCAGATGCACAGTTTTTCTCAGTGGTTGACTTGTCGCCAGTGCACCCTGATAGCCCATTTTGGTTTGCTTTTTAGTTTGAAGGGAGATCTTGGACTTTTACCCGGTTATGCCAGGGGTACTGTGAAAGTCCCACTATTTACAATGCTGCCCTCAAAGCTAGTCTGGATTAACTTCAATCAACCACAGGCTCTGCTCTTTTGCAGTATGTGGATGACATCCTTTTATGTAGTCCATCTAAACAACAGTGTGAAAAAGACAGTGAATCTGTTGAAACATCTTCATTCTTATGGCCATAAAGCCAGCCTTTCTAATTTACAGTTTGTACAGGACGAAGTCACCTTTTTGGGTCATGTGATTTCTAAGGATGGGCGCTCACTTTCTCCTAAACGTGTTGCTGCAGTTCAGATCATTCCTAAACCGGTTACTAAAAAACAGCTTATGTCATTCTTAGGTATAACATCTTACTGCAGGAACTTTATTCCTAACTACTCTTTTCTCGAAGCTCTCTTAGGTGCTCTTATCCATGGTAAAGGCCTCCAGTCAGCTGATCGTGTTCCATGGACTCCTGAGGCTGAATCAGCCTTTAGTCAGCTTAAGCTGGCTCTTCAAACAGCACCAACACTTGGCATTCCAGATCCTCATAAACCTTTCATACAGGCAGTTGATGAGAAGCATGGTTGTATGACATCTGTTCTTATGCAGGAACATGGGGCAGGCAAAGGCCAGTGGCTCATTTCTCAGCAAAACTGGACTCTGTGGCTGCAGGCCTGCCTGGTTGTCTTCGTGTTGTTGCAGCTGCAGAGAAAGCTGTCCTGGCCTCCCAAGATATTGTGGGCTACGCTAATTTGACTGTTTTGGTTCCTCATGCTGTTGCCATTATTCTTCTCGAGCAGAAAACTTCACATCTTTCAACTGCTCGTTGGCTCAGATACACCTCTGTGATATGCCAAATGTCACTGTTAAACGTTGTACTGTTCTGAATCCTGCTACTTTGCTTCCGACTCCTGAGGATGGGGAGCCTCATGACTGTGAAGCTGTTTTGGAACAAGTTTGTACACCCCGACCTGATCTTTTAGAGACTCCTCTTCCAAACTCTGACATGATTCTTTTTGTAGATGGATCAGCTTTGCGTGATCCAGCCACAGGTACTAACTGTGTTTGGTTTGCAGTATGTTCTTCACATGACACTTTGTTGTCTGGTTCTCTTCCTAAACATTTCTCTGCTCAAACTACTGAGCTTATTGCACTTACTGAAGCTTGTAAGTTGGCAGCTGGTAAGTCTGTCACTATTTACACAGATTCCAGATATGCTTTTGGTGTTGTTCATGACTTTGGTGCGCTGTGGAAACACAGGCATTTCCTTAAATCAGATGGTAAAACTATTCTGAACTCCAAGCAGGTTTCTGATCTTCTTGATGCGATCCTTTTGCCTACAGCAATCTCGGTCTGTAAGTGTGCGGCTCACACTAACTCAGACGATCCTGTTGCTTGTGGCAATGCCAGAGCTGATGCTGCAGCTAAGCAAGCAGCTAAATCTTTTCCTGTTTTCTCTTCCCTCTCTTTGCAGGCAGAAGACTCCCTCACAGATCTCCATGCTTTGCAAACTTTTGCCTCTGCAGATGAAATTTGGTCCTCTGGACGCATTTGGTCCTCTGTGGGTGCAACTCATATGGATGGTGTTTGGATGGGACCTAATGGTAAACCCTGTCTACCTAAACATTTTTTTCCTCATTTTTCAAAATTGACACATGGGTTGGACCATGTGTCAAAAGGGGGGATGCTGAATGCACTCACTGCTCAGTGGTTCACAAAAGGGTTCAGTTCATATGCGCAAAAATACTGTCAGTCATGTATGGTTTGTGCCACACATAATGTAGGAAAGGCATTACACACATCGCAAGTTGCACACCCTCCACCAGAGAAACCTTTTGAACATTTGATGATGGATTTTGTTGAACTCACACCAGCTGAAGGAAAGAAATATGCACTAGTAATAGTGGACGTGTTTAGTAAATGGGTTGAAGTTTTCCCTGCAAAACATGCAAACAGTAATGCAGTGACTAAAGCACTGCTAAACAGAAATCATTCCTAGATGGGGCATTCCAGAGAAGATCAGCAGTGATAATGGCACACATTTTGTAAACACTGCATTGACTGAGGTTGGTAAATTCCTGGGAATAACCTTGCGCACACATTGTGCTTATCATCCACAGAGTGGAGGTGCTGTGGAAAGAGAAAATGGTACATTAAAGTCCAAGTTAGCCAAATGTTGTGAAGAAACAGGTCTGCCATGGACAAAAGCATTACCTATTGTGCTTACCTACATGAGAATGAGAATCAGAGCTCAAGTGAATCTCAGCCCATTTGAAATTTTATTTGGCAGACCTCCTAACCTGGGATTGGGACCTGTAACCAGACCCCTCCCTTCCACAACTGTTTGTGATGATGCTATGTTGTCTTACTGTCGAAACCTTTCCACTGTTCTATCTCAAGTTTCACAGAAAGTAAAAGCAGCCCTTCCAGCCACAGAAAACACACCACTCCAACCAGATGACAGGTGGAGTGTTACTACTGCAAATCCTGTAGCATTTGTGCCATCAGGGTTTTTTGCTTGACCTGTTGAATAAATATAGTTATTTCTGCATTTTCATAACGTATATCAGTTAAGTCTGGCCTGGGTAAACCACTGATGGTTATTTCTGACATGCAATCATGAGGCTTTCCATCTGTGGGGTAGGTAGCAGTGTGGATGGATTAAGTGTAGCACATCTCTTGACAACAAGGTGTGGCTGTGAAAGAAGAACTGTTATGTAGGAGAGATGTCTGGTAAAGATATTTTGTTAAGTAACCATATCACAGCCACTGCATGAGGTACCTTAAGTGTTAATGGGTGAAATAACACCATTATTGTTGATGCCTGCACTGCCAATGGCTTCTGGCCATTGATTCAAAAGTACGATCTCGTCCCTTTTTCCCCCTTTCAGTGGACACTGGCCCCTAATTACCGCAATTCAGCAGGGGGTCTTTCATTAGGAGTACTGGACTCCCCCGTGCACGGTTTCAGCTCCGACCCTGGAAAGCGGAAAAAACGTTGAGATCTGGTTTGAGGACCCAATTGTTGAGAAAAGTCTCTCAATGAGACTCAGAGTTGCTGGAGTCAGTTAATGCAAATGTTTAATCTTGCAGCAAGTTTAAGAATGTGTGTGTGTATGGGTGTATGTGTGCGAACGTGTGTGAGTTTGTGTGTGTGAGAGTTTAAAGAACCTGTTATCAACAGGCAGGTCTTAACTAGTATGGCACAGGTCCAGCCTGTCTCATCTTTTTTGGAAGGTCCAGCGCTCGGCCGTAACCCTTCTGTCTGTTTGGACTCTCACATACATTCGGTTAATCATAGAAAAACGAGAACAAAACTTTTTAGCCCCTTAAATTCATAAAACAGACATGGTGCAGTTATTTCCATTCTAGAAAATAAGAGTAATCACCACCATTCCTATAAATTCTGGATATTCTAACAATCTGAATCTTTTTTAAATGTTCGATGAAGCCCTTTGCTGTTCTATTTAGAGACTCAGCTGATCATAAACCAAGTTTTGCTCTTGAACCAAGCTTCTAAACTCTTCACCTTTTTCATTTCTCAGTTAGTATTCACTTTAAAACTGATTAAAAGAAAAATTAAATGAATGCGTATCAACAAATGTGGGATCTAAACTCTAGTGCTTTCTCTAAAATAATTTCCTTTCTCAATTCAGAAATGTGTGTGTGTAAGTCACAACACCCGTGACACCAAAACGGCTTTCTTTTCTCTCTTTTCTCTACACTCTGCACTGTGAGCACACACACCAAATCAGAAAGGCTTTTTTCTCTCTTTTCTACATTATGGACTGTGGGGACACAAAACCGCTCTCTCTCTTTTTTTTTTTGATTGTGTGCCAGGGCGTTGTCTCACGTATTAGATTATGCTTAAGATACGAATGGGTTTATCAGTCACATCAGAATCCATACATACTGATCCTCCCGTAATAAAATGGTCGGATCTTATCAAACACACTTTGTTTCTTGTGACAAGTCAGCGAAACAGCGTATACACGTCAAGACACTGAATCAAGTTTGCCACAAGAACTCATAAGTTTGGCAGTATTGCTCTGCCGTCAGCAATCATACACCCATTTTATTTTCATGAGACATGTGCAGGCACCTGTTCATCTACTGTTCTATCACTATGAATTAGTTTATCTATTATCAATAAGGATACTTCTACAACTACTATCAAAGTATGTCCGGACTTCTTATGTTGTCAGTTGCTATATATGAATAAGTGGGTTGCTACTGAAAAGCATTAAGCATGTCACACAGCCCAAACATATAACATTTCAGGACACACCACACAGTTAACAACCACAGTGAAGCGTGTCAAAGCCCAAACATGTAACATTCAACAGGACACTTACACAACACATTCAAATCAAACAGTCAGACAACATACAAGAACATATACCCCAGCCGGCATTGCTCCCTGCCTATTTTCCTACAACTCACTATGTGTGCGCACACCTTTATTCACAAACTCTTCAACTTATACTCTTTTACCGAAGCTGCTACAGCTCGATTGGCCAAATACCCTTAGATCCTATTTCGGTGAATTTGACATCTGCCTTGTATGTAACAGATTAGCGGTTTAGCAGTTTTAATTTAGTTTGAGTGAAGGAATTCATTTTATAGCAAAATCCGAAATCGTGAAGAACTCATGAAAGTAAGCTTATTCTCGGATTCCTGAAACTTTAGATTTGCTCTTTCTTTTACTGCAAAGTACAACGTTGAGCAGCACTAATGAGTTGTTTCTATTTTTGGCAGGCTTTACCTTTGCGGATGAAGCCCTTTCTGTCTGTGCAAAAGAAATCTTGTTACTGTGCAGAGTGACTTCTCTGAGTAGAGTCGCCTTACTTGTTGCGACTGTGCCGATGTTCGAAGCTGGAGTGCAAAGTTGTTGCTTGAATGGTGCTCGCTGGAGCGTGTGGTAGTGTAAAGTTATACCATTTAAAAGGGCTGAAGAGTGCTCAGTGCAGCGGGTGGGCGGAGGTGCAAAGTGACACTATGGCCATAAAAAGAACACCGCTACAAGTGCGCATTGTGCCAGGAAGGGCCCTCGGACGGGAACCAGTGGACAGTTATCGCTTCTCGGCCTTTTGGCTAAGATCAAGTGTAGTATCTGTTATTATCAGTTTAATGTCTGATATGTCCTCTATGCGAGGACTACATATTAAATGGATTTTTATCAATAGGAGTTGAAAAAGGAGCTTACTCCGTTCACTCCAAGCATCGACCCGGTACTGCAGTGCCGCTGGGAACAGTGCGCTCTCCTCTGCTCTTGTGAAAAAGCAAACAGCGGTGCAGGATGGAAGTTTCTTTTAATCTGCTGAGAAAAGAGAGTGAATGCGAAGCAGACTTTAACACGGCTCTGGGAGCGAGCCGAGTGCGGGCTAACCGGGAGAATTGCTTGAAAGAAACGCGACACCGAATGAGCAGTCAGAACAAAGCCTCAATACGGTGTTCCCGTGTTGTTTGTGGCTGCCTTGTCTTTTGCACAGAGTAAAAGACAAGGCAGCCATCGAATAGGGCCCGATTGTTCCTACTTGGTCAGCCGAGGAGCAAGGGGGGGGAGCAAGCGTCTCAACCAAGCAAAGCTCACCATGGGGAAGGTGGCTATGCCAACTAGCCTGATGCCCTGCTCCCGCAGTGATGGATAATCGTACACTGGTTTCTCTTCATAATGTACAAGTCTTTCGCCTTTTACTAAAGACTCCCGTGGAGAGCAGCACTAATGAATTGTTCCTATTTTTGGCAGGCTTTACCTTTGCGGGTGAAGCCCTTTCTGTCTGTGCAAAAGAAATCTTGTTACTGTGCAGAGTGACTTCTCTGAGTAGAGTCGCCTTACTTGTTGCGACTGTGCCGATGTTGCTTGAATGGTGCTGGCTGGAGCGTGCGGTAGTGTAAAGTTATACCATTTAAAAGGGTTGAAGAGTGCTCAGTGCAGCGGAGGTGCAAAGTGACACTATGGCCATAAAAAGAACACCGCTACAAGTGCGCATTGTGCCAGGAAGGGCCCTCGGACGTGAACCAGTGGACAGTTATCGCTTCTCGGCCTTTTGGCTAAGATCAAGTGTAGTATCTGTTCTTATCAGTTTAATGTCTGATATGTCCTCTATGCGAAGACTACATATTAAATGGATTTTTATCAATAGGAGTTGAAAAAGGAGCTTGCTCCGTTCACTCCAAGCATCGACCTGGTACTGCAGTGCCGCTGGGAACGGTGCGCTCTCCTCTGCTCTTGTGAAAAAGCAAGCAGCGGTGCAGGATGGAAGTTTCTTTTAATCTGCTGAGAAAAGAGAGTGAATGCGAAGCAGACTTTAACACGGCTCTGGGAGCGAGCCGAGTGCGGGCTAACCAGGAGAATTGCTTGAAAGAAACGCCACACCGAATGAGCGGTCAGAACAAAGCCTCAATACGGTGTTCCTGTGGTGTTTTTATAAAATGCGGTGTAAAAAAAGGTGTGAATGCCCCATAGAAAACTAAAAGGTGGAGCGGAAGTGTTCGGCTGCAAGAAGGTGTGAATGTCCGACTATATTTGGTGAAAAGCAGGTGAAGCAAGGTCTGAATGCCCAACCTTACATCATCAAAAGCGAGATCAGAGGTTTTTGGCTGCAAGAAGGCCATAGTTTGCCAAAAGCGGGTAAGGTGCGAATGATCGGCTAAATATCAACAAAAGTGGGGGCGGAGGTCTTCGGATGCAAGTGGGTGTGAATATCCCACCATACAAGTATGGTGGAGAGGAAGCTGTGAATGGCCGACCATAGTTTGCAAAAAGCGGGTGAGAAAAGGTGCGAATGTCCAACCATACATGATCAAAACAGGGAGCGGAGGTGTTTGGCTGCGACAAGGTGTGAATGTCCACCCATAATTAATGAAAAGCGGGCAACAAGTAGGTTCGAATGCCCAACCATACATCATCAAAAGCAGGAGTGGATGTGTTCGGCTACAAGAAGGTTTGAATGTCCGAGCATAGTTTGTAAAAAGCGGGTAAGAAAAGGTTCGAATGCCCGAACATACACCATCAAAAGAGGGAGCGGAGGTGTTCCGCTGTAAGACGGTGTGAATGTCCGACCATAGTTGGTAAAAAGTGGGTATGAAAAGGTTCGAATGCCCAAATTCGGCTGCAAAAAACTGTGTTCGGCTGCAAAAAGGTGTGAATGTTCGACTAAATTTTGTAAAAAGCGGGTAAGACAAGGTGCGAATGCCTGACAATACCCGCTTTTTACAAACTATGCTCGGACATTCAAACCTTCTTGTAGCCAAACACATCCACTCCTGATTTTGTTGATGTATGGTTGGGCATTCGAACCTACTTGTTGCCCGCTTTTCATTAATTATGTGTGGACATTCACACCTTGTCGCAGCCAAACACCTCCGCTCCCTGTTTTGATCATGTATGGTTGGACATTCGCACCTTTTCTCACCCGCTTTTTGCAAACTATGGTCGGCCATTCACAGCTTCCTCTCCACCATACTTGTATGGTGGGATATTCACACCCACTTGCATCCGAAGACCTCCGCCCCCACTTTTGTTGATATTTAGTCGGTCATTCACACCTTACCCGTTTTCTTGCCGCCAAACACCTCTGATTGGGCATTCAGACCTTGCTTTTCCTGCTTTTCACCAACTATATATATAACATTCACACCTTCTTGCAGCCGAACACTTCCGCTCCACCTTTTAGGTATCTATCACACCTTTTTTTTCACCGCATTTTATAGATTATGGTTGGAAATTCTCAACCACTCATCCGAAGACCTCTCCTCCCGCTTTTGTTAATATATTTGAACTTTAGTCAGACATTCACACCTACTTGCAGCCGAACACCACCTCTCTAGCTTTTGATGATGTATGGTCCGGCATTCTTACCGTTTCTAACACATTTTTCAGCAATTATGGTAGGACATTCACACCTTCTTGCAGCTGAACACCTCCTCTCCCACTTATGATCATGTGCGGATTGATTTTCGAAAATTTTCTTTCATGTTTTCTAGCAATTAAAAATGGACATTTAGACCTTCTTGCAGCTGAACACCTCCGCTCCCGCTTTTGATCATACATTGTCAGGCATTCGCACCTTGTCTTACCCGCTTTTTACAAAATTTAGTCGAACATTCACACCTTTTTGCAGCCGAACACAGTTTTTTGCAGCCGAATTTGGGCATTCGAACCTTTTCATACCCACTTTTTACCAACTATGGTCGGACATTCACACCGTCTTACAGCGGAACACCTCCGCTCCCTCTTTTGATGGTGTATGTTCGGGCATTCGAACCTTTTCTTACCCGCTTTTTACAAACTATGCTCGGACATTCAAACCTTCTTGTAGCCGAACACATCCACTCCTGCTTTTGATGATGTATGGTTGGGCATTCGAACCTACTTGTTGCCTGCTTTTCATTAATTATGGGTGGACATTCACACCTTGTCGCAGCCAAACACCTCCGCTCCCTGTTTTGATCATGTATGGTTGGACATTCGCACCTTTTCTCACCCGCTTTTTGCAAACTATGGTCGGCCATTCACAGCTTCCTCTCCACCATACTTGTATGGTGGGATATTCACACCCACTTGCATCCGAAGACCTCCGCCCCCACTTTTGTTGATATTTAGCCGATCATTCGCACCTTACCCGCTTTTGGCAAACTATGGCCTTCTTGCAGCCAAAAACCTCTGATCTCGCTTTTGATGATGTAAGGTTGGGCATTCAGACCTTGCTTCACCTGCTTTTCACCAAATATAGTTGGACATTCACACCTTCTTGCAGCCGAACACTTCCGCTCCACCTTTTAGTTTTCTATGGGGCATTCACACCTTTTTTTACACCGCATTTTATAAAAACACCACAGGAACACCGTATTGAGGCTTTGTTCTGACCGCTCATTCGGTGTCGCGTTTCTTTCAAGCAATTCTCCTGGTTAGCCCGCACTCGGCTCGCTCCCAGAGCCGTGTTAAAGTCTGCTTCGCATTCACTCTCTTTTCTCAGCAGATTAAAAGAAACTTCCATCCTGCACCGCTGTTTGCTTTTTCACAAGAGCAGAGGAGAGCACACCGTTCCCAGCGGCACTGCAGTACCGGGTCGATGCTTGGAGTGAACGGAGTAAGCTCCTTTTTCAACTCCTATTGATAAAAATCCATTTAATATGTAGTCCTTGCATAGACATATCACATATTAAACTGATAAGAACAGATACTACACTTGATCTTAGCCAAAAGGCCGAGAAGCAATATCTGTCCACTGGTTCACGTCCGAGGGCCCTTCCTGGCACAATGCGCACTTGTAGCGGTGTTCTTTTTATGGCCATAGTGTCACTTTGCACCTCCGCCCACCCGCTGCACTGAGCACTCTTCAACCCTTTTAAATGGTATAACTTTACACTACCGCACGCTCCAGCGAGCACCATTCAAGCAACATCGGCACAGTCGCAACAAGTAAGGCGACTCTCCTCAGAGAAGTCACTCTGCACAGTAACAAGATTTCTTTTGCACAGACAGAAAGGGCTTCACCCCCAAAGGTAAAGCCTGCCAAAAATAGAAACAATTCATTAGTGCTGCTCTCCACAGAAGTCTTTAGTAAAAGGCGAAGGACTTGTACGTTATGAAGAGAAACCAGAGTACGATTATCCATCACTGCGGGAGCAGGGCATCAGGCTAGTTGGCATAGCCACCTTCCCCATGGTGAGCTTTGCTTGGTTGAGACGCTTGCTCCCCCCCCTTGCTCCTCGGCTGACCAAGTTGGAACAATCGGGCCCTATTCGATGGCTGCCTTGTCTTTTACTCTGTGCCAAAGACAAGGCAGCCACAAACAACACGGGAACACCGTATTGAGGCTTTGTTCTGACTGCTCATTCGGTGTCGCGTTTCTTTCAAGCAATTCTCCCGGTTAGCCCGCACTCGGCTCGCTCCCAGAGCCGTGTTAAAGTCTGCTTCGCATTCACTCTCTTTTCTCAGCAGATTAAAAGAAAGTTTCATCTTAGGCTCCCTGAAACTTCCATCCTGCACCGCTGCTTGCTTTTTCACAAGAGCAGAGGAGAGCGCACCGTTCCCAGCGGCACTGCAGTACCGGGTCGATGCTTGGAGTGAACGGAGCAAGCTCCTTTTTCAACTCCTATTGATAAAAATCCATTTAATATGTAGTCCTCGCATAGAGGACATATCAGACATTAAACTGATAAGAACAGATACTACACTTGATCTTAGCCAAAAGGCCGAGAAGCGATAACTGTCCACTGGTTCACGTCCGAGGGCCCTTCCTGGCACAATGCGCACTTGTAGCGGTGTTCTTTTTATGGCCATAGTGTCACTTTGCACCTCCGCCCACCCGCTGCACTGAGCACTCTTCAACCCTTTTAAATGGTTTAACTTTACACTACCGCACGCTCCAGCGAGCACCATTCAAGCAACATCGGCACAGTCGCAACAAGTAAGGCGACTCTACTCAGAGAAGTCACTCTGCACAGTAACAAGATTTCTTTTGCACAGACAGAAAGGGCTTCACCCGCAAAGGTAAAGCCTGCCAAAAATAGGAACAATTCATTAGTGCTGCTCTCCACGGGAGTCTTTAGTAAAAGGCGAAAGACTTGTACATTATGAAGAGAAACCAGTGTACGATTATCCATCACTGCGGGAGCAGGGCATCAGGCTAGTTGGCATAGCCACCTTCCCCATGGTGAGCTTTGCTTGGTTGAGACGCTTGCTCCCCCCCCTTGCTCCTCGGCTGACCAAGTAGGAACAATCGGGCCCTATTCGATGGCTGCCTTGTCTTTTACTCTGTGCCAAAGACAAGGCAGCCACAAACAACACGGGAACACCGTATTGAGGCTTTGTTCTGACTGCTCATTCGGTGTCGCGTTTCTTTCAAGCAATTCTCCCGGTTAGCCCGCACTCGGCTCGCTCCCAGAGCCGTGTTAAAGTCTGCTTCGCATTCACTCTCTTTTCTCAGCAGATTAAAAGAAACTTCCATCCTGCACCGCTGTTTGCTTTTTCACAAGAGCAGAGGAGAGCGCACTGTTCCCAGCGGCACTGCAGTACCGGGTCAATGCTTGGAGTGAACGGAGTAAGCTCCTTTTTCAACTCCTATTGATAAAAATCCATTTAATATGTAGTCCTCGCATAGAGGACATATCAGACATTAAACTGATAATAACAGATACTACACTTGATCTTAGCCAAAAGGCCGAGAAGCGATAACTGTCCACTGGTTCCCGTCCGAGGGCCCTTCCTGGCACAATGCGCACTTGTAGCGGTGTTCTTTTTATGGCCATAGTGTCACTTTGCACCTCCGCCCACCCGCTGCACTGAGCACTCTTCAGCCCTTTTAAATGGTATAACTTTACACTACCACACGCTCCAGCGAGCACCATTCAAGCAACAACTTTGCACTCCAGCTTCGAACATCGGCACAGTCGCAACAAGTAAGGCGACTCTACTCAGAGAAGTCACTCTGCACAGTAACAAGATTTCTTTTGCACAGACAGAAAGGGCTTCATCCGCAAAGGTAAAGCCTGCCAAAAATAGAAACAACTCATTAGTGCTGCTCAACGTTGTACTTTGCAGTAAAAGAAAGAGCAAATCTAAAGTTTCAGGAATCCGAGAATAAGCTTACTTTCATGAGTTCTTCACGATTTCGGATTTTGCTATAAAATGAATTCCTTCACTCAAACTAAATTAAAACTGCTAAACCGCTAATCTGTTACATACAAGGCAGATGTCAAATTCACCGAAATAGGATCTAAGGGTATTTGGCCAATCGAGCTGTAGCAGATTCGGTAAAAGAGTATAAGTTGAAGAGTTTGTGAATAAAGGTGTGCGCACACATAGTGAGTTGTAGGAAAATAGGCAGGGAGCAATGCCGGCTGGGGTATATGTTCTTGTATGTTGTCTGACTGTTTGATTTGAATGTGTTGTGTAAGTGTCCTGTTGAATGTTACATGTTTGGGCTTTGACACGCTTCACTGTGGTTGTTAACTGTGTGGTGTGTCCTGAAATGTTATATGTTTGGGCTGTGTGACATGCTTAATGCTTTTCAGTAGCAACCCACTTATTCATATATAGCAACTGACAACATAAGAAGTCCGGACATACTTTGATAGTAGTTGTAGAAGTATCCTTATTGATAATAGATAAACTAATTCATAGTGATAGAACAGTAGATGAACAGGTGCCTGCACATGTCTCATGAAAATAAAATGGGTGTATGATTGCTGACGGCAGAGCAATACTGCCAAACTTATGAGTTCTTGTGGCAAACTTGATTCAGTGTCTTGACGTGTATACGCTGTTTCGCTGACTTGTCACAAGAAACAAAGTGTGTTTGATAAGATCCGACCATTTTATTACGGGAGGATCAGTATGTATGGATTCTGATGTGACTGATAAACCCATTCGTATCTTAAGCATAATCTAATACGTGAGACAACGCCCTGGCACACAATCAAAAAAAAAAAGAGAGAGAGCGGTTTTGTGTCCCCACAGTCCATAATGTAGAAAAGAGAGAAAAAAGCCTTTCTGATTTGGTGTGTGTGCTCACAGTGCAGAGTGTAGAGAAAAGAGAGAAAAGAAAGCCGTTTTGGTGTCACGGGTGTTGTGACTTACACACACACATTTCTGAATTGAGAAAGGAAATTATTTTAGAGAAAGCACTAGAGTTTAGATCCCACATTTGTTGATACGCATTCATTTAATTTTTCTTTTAATCAGTTTTAAAGTGAATACTAACTGAGAAATGAAAAAGGTGAAGAGTTTAGAATCTTGGTTCAAGAGCAAAACTTGGTTTATGATCAGCTGAGTCTCTAAATAGAACAGCAAAGGGCTTCATCGAACATTTAAAAAAGATTCAGATTGTTAGAATATCCAGAATTTATAGGAATGGTGGTGATTACTCTTATTTTCTAGAATGGAAATAACTGCACCATGTCTGTTTTATGAATTTAAGGGGCTAAAAAGTTTTGTTCTCGTTTTTCTATGATTAACCGAATGTATGTGAGAGTCCAAACAGACAGAAGGGTTACGGCCGAGCGCTGGACCTTCCAAAAAAGATGAGACAGGCTGGACCTGTGCCATACTAGTTAAGACCTGCCTGTTGATAACAGGTTCTTTAAACTCTCACACACACAAACTCACACA
Source organism: Leuresthes tenuis (assembly GCF_036924035.1). Lineage (NCBI taxonomy): Eukaryota > Metazoa > Chordata > Actinopteri > Atheriniformes > Atherinopsidae > Leuresthes > Leuresthes tenuis. The sequence continues at coordinate 31,782,257 of NW_027325358.1, forward strand.
CGTTCGCACACATACACCCATACACACACACATTCTTGAACTTGCTGCAAGATTAAACATTTGCATTAACTGACTCCAGCAACTCTGAGTCTCATTGAGAGACTTTTCTCAACAATTGGGTCCTCAAACCAGATCTCAACGTTTTTTCCGCTTTCCAGGGTCGGAGCTGAAACCGTGCACGGGGGAGTCCAGTACTCCTAATGAAAGACCCCCTGCTGAATTGCGGTAATTAGGGGCCAGTGTCCACTGAAAGGGGGAAAAAGGGACGAGATCGTACTTTTGAATCAATGGCCAGAAGCCATTGGCAGTGCAGGCATCAACAATAATGGTGTTATTTCACCCATTAACACTTAAGGTACCTCATGCAGTGGCTGTGATATGGTTACTTAACAAAATATCTTTACCAGACATCTCTCCTACATAACAGTTCTTCTTTCACAGCCACACCTTGTTGTCGAGAGATGTGCTACACTTAATCCATCCACACCGCTACCTACCCCACAGATGGAAAGCCTCATGATTGCATGTCAGAAATAACCATCAGTGTTTTACCCAGGCCAGACTTAACTGATATACGTTATGAAAATGCAGAAATAACTATATTTATTCAACAGGTCAAGCAAAAAACCCTGATGGCACAAATGCTACAGGATTTGCAGTAGTAACACTCCACCTGTCATCTGGTTGGAGTGGTGTGTTTTCTGTGGCTGGAAGGGCTGCTTTTACTTTCTGTGAAACTTGAGATAGAACAGTGGAAAGGTTTCGACAGTAAGACAACATAGCATCATCACAAACAGTTGTGGAAGGGAGGGGTCTGGTTACAGGTCCCAATCCCAGGTTAGGAGGTCTGCCAAATAAAATTTCAAATGCGCTGAGATTCACTTGAGCTCTGATTCTCATTCTCATGTAGGTAAGCACAATAGGTAATGCTTTTGTCCATGGCAGACCTGTTTCTTCACAACATTTGGCTAACTTGGACTTTAATGTACCATTTTCTCTTTCCACAGCACCTCCACTCTGTGGATGATAAGCACAATGTGTGCGCAAGGTTATTCCCAGGAATTTACCAACCTCAGTCAATGCAGTGTTTACAAAATGTGTGCCATTATCACTGCTGATCTTCTCTGGAATGCCCCATCTAGGAATGATTTCTGTTTAGCAGTGCTTTAGTCACTGCATTACTGTTTGCATGTTTTGCAGGGAAAACTTCAACCCATTTACTAAACACGTCCACTATTACTAGTGCATATTTCTTTCCTTCAGCTGGTGTGAGTTCAACAAAATCCATCATCAAATGTTCAAAAGGTTTCTCTGGTGGAGGGTGTGCAACTTGCGATGTGTGTAATGCCTTTCCTACATTATGTGTGGCACAAACCATACATGACTGACAGTATTTTTGCGCATATGAACTGAACCCTTTTGTGAACCACTGAGCAGTGAGTGCATTCAGCATCCCCCCTTTTGACACATGGTCCAACCCATGTGTCAATTTTGAAAAATGAGGAAAAAAATGTTTAGGTAGACAGGGTTTACCATTAGGTCCCATCCAAACACCATCCATATGAGTTGCACCCACAGAGGACCAAATGCGTCCAGAGGACCAAATTTCATCTGCAGAGGCAAAAGTTTGCAAAGCATGGAGATCTGTGAGGGAGTCTTCTGCCTGCAAAGAGAGGGAAGAGAAAACAGGAAAAGATTTAGCTGCTTGCTTAGCTGCAGCATCAGCTCTGGCATTGCCACAAGCAACAGGATCGTCTGAGTTAGTGTGAGCCGCACACTTACAGACCGAGATTGCTGTAGGCAAAAGGATCGCATCAAGAAGATCAGAAACCTGCTTGGAGTTCAGAATAGTTTTACCATCTGATTTAAGGAAATGCCTGTGTTTCCACAGCGCACCAAAGTCATGAACAACACCAAAAGCATATCTGGAATCTGTGTAAATAGTGACAGACTTACCAGTTGCCAACTTACAAGCTTCAGTAAGTGCAATAAGCTCAGTAGTTTGAGCAGAGAAATGTTTAGGAAGAGAACCAGACAACAAAGTGTCATGTGAAGAACATACTGCAAACCAAACACAGTTAGTACCTGTGGCTGGATCACGCAAAGCTGATCCATCTACAAAAAGAATCATGTCAGAGTTTGGAAGAGGAGTCTCTAAAAGATCAGGTCGGGGTGTACAAACTTGTTCCAAAACAGCTTCACAGTCATGAGGCTCCCCATCCTCAGGAGTCGGAAGCAAAGTAGCAGGATTCAGAACAGTACAACGTTTAACAGTGACATTTGGCATATCACAGAGGTGTATCTGAGCCAACGAGCAGTTGAAAGATGTGAAGTTTTCTGCTCGAGAAGAATAATGGCAACAGCATGAGGAACCAAAACAGTCAAATTAGCGTAGCCCACAATATCTTGGGAGGCCAGGACAGCTTTCTCTGCAGCTGCAACAACACGAAGACAACCAGGCAGGCCTGCAGCCACAGAGTCCAGTTTTGCTGAGAAATGAGCCACTGGCCTTTGCCTGCCCCATGTTCCTGCATAAGAACAGATGTCATACAACCATGCTTCTCATCAACTGCCTGTATGAAAGGTTTATGAGGATCTGGAATGCCAAGTGTTGGTGCTGTTTGAAGAGCCAGCTTAAGCTGACTAAAGGCTGATTCAGCCTCAGGAGTCCATGGAACACGATCAGCTGACTGGAGGCCTTTACCATGGATAAGAGCACCTAAGAGAGCTTCGAGAAAAGAGTAGTTAGGAATAAAGTTCCTGCAGTAAGATGTTATACCTAAGAATGACATAAGCTGTTTTTTAGTAACCGGTTTAGGAATGATCTGAACTGCAGCAACACGTTTAGGAGAAAGTGAGCGCCCATCCTTAGAAATCACATGACCCAAAAAGGTGACTTCGTCCTGTACAAACTGTAAATTAGAAAGGCTGGCTTTATGGCCATAAGAATGAAGATGTTTCAACAGATTCACTGTCTTTTTCACACTGTTGTTTAGATGGACTACATAAAAGGATGTCATCCACATACTGCAAAAGAGCAGAGCCTGTGGTTGATTGAAGTTAATCCAGACTAGCTTTGAGGGCAGCATTGTAAATAGTGGGACTTTCACAGTACCCCTGGCATAACCGGGTAAAAGTCCAAGATCTCCCTTCAAACTAAAAAGCAAACCAAAATGGGCTATCAGGGTGCACTGGCGACAAGTCAACCACTGAGAAAAACTGTGCATCTGATGTAATTTGAGACAAAATAGTGTGTGGGTTGGGCACAGTAGGAGCATGTGGCTGAACTGCAGCATTCACCGCTTGGAGGTCCTGTACAAAACGCCATTCATCTGGCTGGCCAGCATCTTTAATCTTTTTAACAGGAATCAATGGAGTAAGCACAGGTGAATTTTCAAAAGGAACAATAATGCCTGTTTTCTGAAAAGATTGAAAAACAGGTTTAATCCCTTTAATTGCTTCAGGCTTAAAAGGGTATTGTTTTTTACATGGACAAAAGTCTGATTTAGGGGTGACAATTACTGGTTCACAGCCTTTTATCAACCCCACATCATATTTGCTCTTAGCCCAAAGATCATTGGGCACTTCAGCCAACATGGGTATCGAAGACAAATCTGTTTCAGATAAAAATGTTTCAAATGCTTCAAAATGTGATTCTGTGATAGGAATTAAGTCCACAGTTCTTTGACAATGCATTGTACTCAAAAATGTTTTTTTGTATGCTGACAATCGTTCAGAAAACATCAAATTTGGATCAGCAGGTGAAACGGTCCACTCCATTTATTTCTGACATGTAGCAACAAACTCTCCCACACCTTGTCACTGCCTGTGTGTACGTTTGGCCAAGGACATGTGAGGGCGAGTACCACAAACATTAAAAAAATCGAAGTGCTCTGGAGTGAGCGACACAGCCAATAAAGTAGGCGCACATATTTTTTCACTTCTTCTCATAGTCATTGTCAGGCCCCAAAGAAATGTGTGATGTGCAGTGCAAATCAGTAGGTTGCATGAAATCAGAAAGGGGTGAAACTAACGCTTTTGCTTCTTCCACTAGTTGTTGTGAAAAAGGAGAGCTGGGAAGTTTCCACTCATAAGCATATGTAAGTGCCGATGAATCAAACTGCACTGCTGTGAAAACTTTGTCAGGCTGTAACATAACCTTAACACCCTCTGGTGTAGAAGTTAAAATAATGCCTAATTTACACATGAGATCACAGCCCATCAGGTTAATGGGACACAACTCTGATAACAAAAATGAGTGTTTGAAGGAGAGCTCATCGGGAGTGACAACACGCAATGGGCATTGTCATTTTCTCCTTCACAACCTGGCCTGATGCAGACATACAGTAAACGTGGTTTCCACTTAACTTTGGAGGACAATCAAACTCCCCTGACGTCACTACTGATGAACATAAGTTCCTATATTCTGAGAGAAATATCTTTGCTCTAGGACGGAAATAGCATGCAAAACTTTACTACGTGAATCACAGTCGGCAAGCGTTTCTTCACTACACAGAGCAGGAAAAATGTGTGAGTGTGTTTGTGCTATCACCCATTAGTGGAGGCTCCGCTGCCGCGTGACGTCCAGAACCTGCCTCCCACCCTCAGTCAGTCTTTTGCCCAATTTCATCACTTTTCAGCTGTGGACAGTCCTTCTTCCAGTGTCCAGTCTGGCCACAGTAAAAACAAATATTCGGATCATAGCTCTGGCGTGGCCCATTTCGACCTCCTCTCCCACACGTCCACGTCTTCGACTTCGGCCTCGTCCTCTGTTTACACCAACTGCGTAATACATGGTCATGGCTGCCAAATGCAGCTCCTTTTCACACTTGTCCCTTTTGGTTGTCTTACGCGTCTCAACTTGGTTCTGAGCATGGCGAGCATATCGGCGAACGTCAGCCAAACGAGGACCCTCACACCATCCCACGTAAATGTTCTTTACTTCAGTGGCGACATCTGGCATGAGGCCTTTAATTATTGCATCGCAAACTGTGGCCTTCTCTCAGCCAAACACCTCTGATCTCGCTTTTCATGATGTAAGGTTGGGCATTCAGACCTTGCTTCACCTGCTTTTCACCAAATATAGTCGGACATTCACACCTTCTTGCAGCCGAACACTTCCGCTCCACCTTTTAGTGTTCTATCACACCTTTTTTTTCACCGCATTTTATAGATTATGGTTGGAAATTCTCAACCACTCTCATCCGAAGACCTCTCCTCCCGCTTTTGTTAATATATTTGAACTTTAGTCGGACATTCACACCTTCTTGCAGCTGAACCACCTCCGCTCCCTGTTTTGATCATGTATGGTCTGGCAATACTACCTTTTCTTACCCGTTTGTGAGTAATTATGGCTGGACATTCACACCTACTTGCAGCCGAACACCACCTCTCCCGCTCTTGATGATGTATGCTCCGGCATTCTTACCTTTTCTAACACATTTTTCAGCAATTATGGTCGGAGATTCACACCTCCTTACAGCCGAACACCTCCGCTCCTGCATTTGAAGGTGTATAGTCGGGCATTCTCACCCTTTCTCATCAGCTTTTTGCAAATTATGATCTAACATTCACACCTGCTTTTGATGATGTATGGTTGGGCATTCTTACCTTTTTTTTCACCCATTTTTCAGGAATTATGGGTGGACATTCAAACCTTCCTGCAGCTGAACACCTCCTCTCCCGCTTATGATCATGTGCGGTTTGATATTCGAAAATTTTCTTTCATGTTTTCTAGCAATTATTGATGGACATTCAGACCTTCTTGCAGCTGACCACCTCCGCTCCCGCTTTTGATGGTGTATAGTCGGGCTTTCGATTATTTTCTTCCCCGTTTTAAAAAAAATTATGGTTGGACATTCAGACCTTCTTGCAGCCGAAAACCTCCGCTCCCTCTTTTGATCATACATTGTCGGGCATTCGCACCTTTTCTTACCCGCTTTTTACAAACCATGGTCGGACTTTCACACCTTCTTGTAGCCGAACACATACGCTCCCACTATTGATTGTGTACAGTCGGGTATTTTAACCTTTTCTTACCCGCTTTTTACCAACTATGGTCGGACATTCCATTGCATGCAATACTCTCCCATGGTCCTGATTCATTACCCAAATCCCTTGGTCTCTGATGACCGCTGTGCTTGCTGACTTTCTCAAGGATGCGGTGTACAAAATCATCAGTCCCTTCACCAGGTTTCTGTTTGCAGGTGTAAATGTGGGACATATTGATTTTGGTTGGAAATTGAGTGGTGATGGCTTGACACAGTCTTTGGATGGCTGCTTCATATTGAGCGTTATCATTATGTCCTCGTTCACTGTTGGTAGGTCGCAAATCCAGTTGTAGCATACTGGCCTCTATTTTGCCGAGGTCGGTCGGTTTGAACTTTTTTGCCAATATGCGACGCAATTCAACCCCAGTCAGGCAGAATTGTGCGCAGAAATCTCGCAACTCGTCAGCAAAATGGGGTCCAGAAATCTCTGGATCTGGTAAGCATTGTTATGCTTCCATGATGTCAGTCTCAGTCCAGGGTCGATAAACCAGTAATGGTCCAGTGGGAACTGCAACTTTAACCATAGGCATGGTTTGAATCTGGTTTTGTTTTTTCTCACGTTTAGATCTCTGAAGTCCAGATTGTGGGTAAAGGATTTTTGTCACTTGCGTTAAAAGTTCTTGGGCAGGTACGCTGGAGAACCAAACGTCTTCCTTTTCCTCATCATCAGACCTATGTAACTGATGTTGTGAGAATGATGGAATTTCTTCCCGAGGGAGGATGGAAGAAGTCCCTTCTTCCCGAGAGCCAGAGGCTTGTGGCAGGGCTGGCTGTTGTTGTTGCAGGCGTCGTGGAGGGCAGGAGTCCAGGTCTGGATCCGGCACAGCTAATACTAAATTATTATCATCATTCCGTCATGGCATTTGTTTAACATTTTCCTTTCTTTCTCTTAATACACTTTATTTTTTCCAAAATTCTATACCTTTCTTACTTCTTATTTAAACTTAATTTTCTTTTTTTTGCTTCATCTCTTCTTCTTCTTCTCATATTTGCAAAACTTTTCTTCTAATTTTCTTATTTCTAACGGTAGGGTCAAAAGTCTGAGACCTACTGTTTCCCATTCTCAGACTTGGAATGGGGAAATATATTCCTTCACTCAAAGGACGTCTCCAATGAGGACCTTAATCTGTACTCACACTTCTTCGGAGTACTTCACACTTCTTCGGACTGCTTCAAAAGTTTCACTTACCCATGAAATCTCTGTCTCACTAATGACACAACCGGGAAACCCTCTTTTATTCAAATAAAAACTAAAAAGCAGTCCTATCGTCTCAGACTATCATATTTCAAAAATGATCCCAGCGCTGGTATTCAGGAAAAGGACCTGCCAGTCCTCTCTCTCAGAAAAGGCCTTGGAGGTATGAGGCTGGAACAGCTACTTCAGTCCAGGCTGGCCATGCACTGCGATCCGGTCCAGAGACACCAGTCGAGGGATCCTGTTCGTGACGCCAAAATTGTGGTGGAAATTTAGTAACGCACAGAGTCAGTTATTTTCTTCTGAGGAGATAAGAGGCTTTAATAATAATATCTTGAAAGAGAGAACAACACAGTACAGAATACAGAGTTGCTCTGACCACTGAAGTAAAAACACACAGTTATATTGCCCGCTCATCACGTCATCTGTCTTTGGTTGATAGTTGATTGTTCTTCTAACTTTCCTCCCCAACCATCAGTTTAGGTTACCCAAAAGGAGTGTATTGCTCCATCACAAGTATGCTTCTTTCACATACAGGGTAATATGAAGAATTTTATGCCTGAAACCTATTTAGACATGCAAAAATATGAAGGACAAAGCAGTTTTAACTTGGTTTGAGTGAAGGAATTCATTTTATAACAAAATCTGAAATTGTGTAGAACTCGTGAAAATAAGCTTATTCTCGGATTCCTAAAGGTTTAGTGTTGTTCTTTCCTATCCTGCAAAGTACAACGTTCTTTTTTGTTTAAAGCTATTTAGACATGGATAAATATGAAGGACAAAGCAGTTTTAACTTGGTTTGAGTGAAGGAATTAATTTTATATCAAAATCCGGAATTGTGTAGAACTCGTGAAAAGAAGCTTATTCTTGGATTCCTGAAAAAATTTAGTGTTGTTGTTTCCTATCCTGAAAAGTACTACGTTTGTTTTTGTTTAAAGCTATTTAGACATGGATAAATATGAAGTACAAAGCAGTTTTAACTAATAATACCATTATATTAATCAACCCAAAAGAAACAAGGAAAATAATAACTTTATCTGTAAAACATCAGCCTGCATTTGCACACAACATGAGTTTAAAATGGAGGCATCATAGTAATAAAGGGTCCAATGATAAACAATCAAAACATGAACAATTAAACATGATTATCTTCATCCCTCTCTAAGTCAGCGTCACTAGAGGAAAAATTTTGAAAGCAAGAAAGTTATTTGAGTCATTTGGTCTTTTTCACACTGTTGTTTAGATGGACTACATAAAAGGATGTCATCCACATACTGCAAAAGAGCAGAGCCTGTGGTTGATTGAAGTTAATCCAGACTAGCTTTGAGGGCAGCATTGTAAATAGTGGGACTTTCACAGTACCCCTGGCATAACCGGGTAAAAGTCCAAGATCTCCCTTCAAACTAAAAAGCAAACCAAAATGGGCTATCAGGGTGCACTGGCGACAAGTCAACCACTGAGAAAAACTGTGCATCTGATGTAATTTGAGACAAAATAGTGTGTGGGTTGGGCACAGTAGGAGCATGTGGCTGAACTGCAGCATTCACCGCTTGGAGGTCCTGTACAAAACGCCATTCATCTGGCTGGCCAGCATCTTTAATCTTTTTAACAGGAATCAATGGAGTAAGCACAGGTGAATTTTCAAAAGGAACAATAACGCCTGTTTTCTGAAAAGATTGAAAAACAGGTTTAATCCCTTTAATTGCTTCAGGCTTAAAAGGGTATTGTTTTTTACATGGACAAAAGTCTGATTTAGGGGTGACAATTACTGGTTCACAGCCTTTTATCAACCCCACATCATATTTGCTCTTAGCCCAAAGATCATTGGGCACTTCAGCCAACATGGGTATCGAAGACAAATCTGTTTCAGATAAAAAACATGCTTCAAAATGTGATTCTGTGGTAGGAATTAAGTCCACAGTTCTTTGACAATGCATTGTACTCAAAAATGTTTTTTTGTATGCTGACAATCGTTCAGAAAACATCAAATTTGGATCAGCAGGTGAAACGGTCCACTCCATTTCTTTCTGACATGTAGCAACAAACTCTCCCACACCTTGTCACTGCCTGTGTGTACGTTTGGCCAAGGAAATGTGAGGGCGAGTACCACAAACATTAAAAAAATCGAAGTGCTCTGGAGTCAATAAAGTAGGCGCACATATTTTTTCACTTCTTCTCATAGTCATTGTCAGGCCCCAAAGAAATGTGTGATGTGCAGTGCAAATCAGTAGGTTGCATGAAATCAGAAAGGGGTGAAACTAACGCTTTTGCTTCTTCCACTAGTTGTTGTGAAAAAGGAGAGCTGGGAAGTTTCCACTCATAAGCATATGTAAGTGCCGATGAATCAAACTGCACTGCTGTGAAAACTTTGTCAGGCTGTAACATAACCTTAACACCCTCTGGTGTAGAAGTTAAAATAATGCCTAATTTACACATGAGATCACAGCCCATCAGGTTAATGGGACACAACTCTGATAACAAAAATGAGTGTTTGAAGGAGAGCTCAGTGACAACACGCAATGGGCATTGTCATTTTCTCCTTCACAACCTGGCCTGATGCAGACATACAGTAAACGTGGTTTCCACTTAACTTTGGAGGACAATCAAACTCCCCTGACGTCACTACTGATGAACATAAGTTCCTATATTCTGAGAGAAATATCTTTGCTCTAGGACGGAAATAGCATGCAAAACTTTACTACGTGAATCACAGTCGGCAAGCGTTGTTTCACTACACAGAGCAGGAAAAATGTGTGAGTGTGTTTGTGCTATCACCCATTAGTGGAGGCTCCGCTGCCGCGTGACGTCCAGAACCTGCCTCCCACCCTCAGTCAGTCTTTTGCCCAATTTCATCACTTTTCAGCTGTGGACAGTCCTTCTTCCAGTGTCCAGTCTGGCCACAGTAAAAACAAATATTCGGATCATAGCTCTGGCGTGGCCCATTTCGACCTCCTCTCCCACACGTCCACGTCTTCGACTTCGGCCTCGTCCTCTGTTTACACCAACTGCGTAATACATGGTCATGGTTGCCAAATGCAGCTCCTTTTCACACTTGTCCCTTTTGGTTGTCTTACGCGTCTCAACTTGGTTCTGAGCATGGCGAGCATATCAGCGAACGTCAGCCAAACGAGGACCCTCACACCATCCCACGTAAATGTTCTTTACTTCAGTGGCGACATCTATATAATATTGTCTGGGTCCCGTTAAAACATGTATTTTTCCCATCTAATTCCTTGTTTGCTTTAAAACAAGTATTCCCCATTTTCTATCCCTTCAGTAGCCAACCAGTTTGTATGGAGTACACTGGAGCAACTTGACTGATCAGTAAAACACTGCTTTTGTTGTCACCGCAAGGCTTCCCCCGTCGGTTGTTTCACTGAGACACTACTGAGTAACTACAACTCAACACAGTTTATACACATAACATTCATATACATACTAACAAACAAACAAACAATAATTTATCGCAATTTTCTCATCTCTGTTTGAACGTACACCCAGGTAAATATTCCTGTAGTCTTCTCATACCGACTATGGACCCATTCATTGTTTAACTTCACTGTTTTGCAAATCCTAATTGAATATTACACATTGACATTGAACTTTACTGGATAAGCAGGTCTTCATTGCATTCAGCAGCCTATATGTGAGCATCTATGTGTAAGCTGTTCTTCTTTGCATTTATCAGCAGCAAGCAATTCTTCACTGCACATGCATATGTAAATAGTAAAACAATTCCAATGTGTTAGCGAAACCTTCTATATCACAGTGGTTTCTAAGATCTATTTTAAGTTCTTTGCCATCAGTGAGATGACATAGTTTACAAAGTGTGTCAAATTATCACTGAAGATCTTTTCAGGAATTTCAAATCTAGAAATGAGTTATTTTACGCGTGATTTTGCTACTGAGAGTGCATCTGCTTGTGCACATGGAAATATTTCAGACCATTTGGTAAAAACCTCTGTTGTCACTGAGCAGAATCGTTTCCCTTAACATTAATTTAGTTCAATGAAATCTACACAATAATGAAATAATGAAATCCAAACAAATATGTTGAAAAAGATACACTGGCTTAGGGAATTATCTTCGTTTTGGTCTTAGATTGCCCTGTGGAATGTATTTTGCACATATTTGACCTGCTAGACAAAACTTTATTCATTTATTTATTCTAAAAAAAAAAATTCAATAATTAGTAAAACCATATGCTGTAAAAACCTTGTTCATTATTGCTTCCATCCCTCCTGTTGAGACATGACATGGTGCGTGGCTCAATACTGCAGCATATTTAAACAAATTCTTTGGCAGTATGGTTTTCCTTCCGGTCATTCATACGAGTCTATTGTAGATGGCAATTGAATAACATCTAATAATGCTAAAATATTTGTAGTTTATACATTTAGCTGTGGATGTCAACATACCTGTTTTTCCAATGCTGTGTTAACACATGTACAGTTGAGAAGGCATACTGACTGTCAGTGTAAACGTTAACAACCTTTTTGTTATTTAATTTACAAGCTTCAGTTAAAGCTACCAATTCGACTGCTTGAACAGAGTAATTTTTTGGTAGTGGTTGTTTTAAGAAAACTTCAGTTTCTGTTACTACTGCAAATCCTGTAGCATTTGTGCCATCAGGGTTTTTTGCTTGACCTGTTGAATAAATATAGTTATTTCTGCATTTTCATAACGTATATCAGTTAAGTCTGGCCTGGGTAAAACACTGATGGTTATTTCTGACATGCAATCATGAGGCTTTCCATCTGTGGGGTAGGTAGCAGTGTGACAACAAGGTGTGGCTGTGAAAGAAGAACTGTTATGTAGGAGAGATGTCTGGTAAAGATATTTTGTTAAGTAACCATATCACAGCCACTGCATGAGGTACCTTAAGTGTTAATGGGTGAAATAACACCATTATTGTTGATGCCTGCACTGCCAATGGCTTCTGGCCATTGATTCAAAAGTACAATCTCGTCCCTTTTTCCCCCTTTCAGTGGACACTGGCCCCTAATTACCGCAATTCAGCAGGGGGTCTTTCATTAGGAGTACTGGACTCCCCCGTGCACGGTTTCAGCTCCGACCCTGGAAAGCGGAAAAAACGTTGAGATCTGGTTTGAGGACCCAATTGTTGAGAAAAGTCTCTCAATGAGACTCAGAGTTGCTGGAGTCAGTTAATGAAAATGTTTAATCTTGCAGCAAGTTCAAGAATGTGTGTGTGTATGGGTGTATGTGTGCAAACGTGTGTGAGTTTGTGTGTGTGAGAGTTTAAAGAACCTGTTATCCACAGGCAGGTCTTAACTAGTATGGCACAGGTCCAGCCTGTCTCATCTTTTTTGGAAGGTCCAGCGCTCGGCCGTAACCCTTCTGTCTGTTTGGACTCTCACATACATTCGGTTAATCATAGAAAAACGAGAACAAAACTTTTTAGCCCCTTAAATTCATAAAACAGACATGGTGCAGTTATTTCCATTCTAGAAAATAAGAGTAATCACCACCATTCCTATAAATTCTGGATATTCTAACAATCTGAATCTTTTTTAAATGTTCGATGAAGCCCTTTGCTGTTCTGTTTAGAGACTCAGCTGATCATAAACCAAGTTTTGCTCTTGAACCAAGCTTCTAAACTCTTCACCTTTTTCATTTCTCAGTTAGTATTCACTTTAAAACTGATTAAAAGAAAAATTAAATGAATGCCTATCAACAAATGTGGGATCTAAACTCTAGTGCTTTCTCTAAAATAATTTCCTTTCTCAATTCAGAAATGTGTGTGTGTAAGTCACAACACCCGTGACACCAAAACGGCTTTCTTTTCTCTCTTTTCTCTACACTCTGCACTGTGAGCACACACACCAAATCAGAAAGGCTTTTTTCTCTCTTTTCTACATTATGGACTGTGGGGACACAAAACCGCTCTCTCTCTTTTTTTTTTTTGATTGTGTGCCAGGGCGTTGTCTCACGTATTAGATTATGCTTAAGATACGAATGGGTTTATCAGTCACATCAGAATCCATACATACTGATCCTCCCGTAATAAAATGGTCGGATCTTATCAAACACACTTTGTTTCTTGTGACAAGTCAGCGAAACAGCGTATACACGTCAAGACACTGAATCAAGTTTGCCACAAGAACTCATAAGTTTGGCAGTATTGCTCTGCCGTCAGCAATCATACACCCATTTTATTTTCATGAGACATGTGCAGGCACCTGTTCATCTACTGTTCTATCACTATGAATTAGTTTATCTATTATCAATAAGGATACTTCTACAACTACTATCAAAGTATGTCCGGACTTCTTATGTTGTCAGTTGCTATATATGAATAAGTGGGTTGCTACTGAAAAGCATTAAGCATGTCACACAGCCCAAACATATAACATTTCAGGACACACCACACAGTTAACAACCACAGTGAAGCGTGTCAAAGCCCAAACATGTAACATTCAACAGGACACTTACGCAACACATTCAAATCAAACAGTCAGACAACATACAAGAACATATACCCCAGCCGGCATTGCTCCCTGCCTATTTTCCTACAACTCACTATGTCGACTAAATTCGGACATTCACAACTTCTTACAACCGAACACCTCCGCTTCCGCTTTTGATGGTATATATTCGGGCATTCGAACCTTTTCTTACCCGCTTTTTACCAACTATGGTCGGACATTCACACCGTCTTTCAGTGGAACACCTCCGCTCCCTCTTTTGATGGTGTATGTTCGGGCATTCGCACCTTTTCTTACCCGCTTTTTACAAACTATGGTCGTACATTCAAACCTTCTTGTAGCCGAAAACCTCCACTCCCTCTTTTGATCATACTTTGTCGGGCATTCGCACCTTTTCTTACCCGCTTTTTACAAACTATGCTCGGACATTCAAACCTTCTTGTAGCCAAACACATCCACTCCTGATTTTGTTGATGTATGGTTGGGCATTCGAACCTACTTGTTGCCCGCTTTTCATTAATTATGGGTGGACATTCACACCTTGTCGCAGCCAAACACCTCCGCTCCCTGTTTTTATCATGTATGGTTGGACATTCGCACCTTTTCTCACCCGCTTTTTGCAAACTATGGTCGGCCATTCACAGCTTCCTCTCCACCATACTTGTATGGTGGGATATTCACACCCACTTGCATCCGAAGACCTCCGCCCCCACTTTTGTTGATATTTAGTCGGTCATTCACACCTTACCCGTTTTCTTGCCGCCAAACACCTCTGATCTCGCTTTTGATGATGTAAGATTGGGCATTCAGACCTTGCTTTTCCTGCTTTTCACCAACTATATATATAACATTCACACCTTCTTGCAGCCGAACACTTCCGCTCCACCTTTTAGGTATCTATCACACCTTTTTTTTCACCGCATTTTATAGATTATGGTTGGAAATTCTCAACCACTCATCCGAAGACCTCTCCTCCCGCTTTTGTTAATATATTTGAACTTTAGTCAGACATTCACACCTACTTGCAGCCGAACACCACCTCTCTAGCTTTTGATGATGTATGGTCCAGTATTCTTACCGTTTCTAACACATTTTTCAGCAATTATGGTAGGACATTCACACCTTCTTGCAGCTGAACACCTCCTCTCCCACTTATGATCATGTGCGGATTGATTTTCGAAAATTTTCTTTCATGTTTTCTAGCAATTAAAAATGGACATTTAGACCTTCTTGCAGCTGAACACCTCCGCTCCCGCTTTTGATCATACATTGTCAGGCATTCGCACCTTGTCTTACCCGCTTTTTACAAAATTTAGTCGAACATTCACACCTTTTTGCAGCCGAACACAGTTTTTTGCAGCCGAATTTGGGCATTCGAACCTTTTCATACCCACTTTTTACCAACTATGGTCGGACATTCACACCGTCTTACAGCGGAACACCTCCGCTCCCTCTTTTGATGGTGTATGTTCGGGCATTCGAACCTTTTCTTACCCGCTTTTTACAAACTATGCTCGGACATTCAAACCTTCTTGTAGCCGAACACATCCACTCCTGCTTTTGATGATGTATAGTTGGGCATTCGAACCTACTTGTTGCCCGCTTTTCATTAATTATGGGTGGACATTCACACCTTGTCGCAGCCAAACACCTCCGCTCCCTGTTTTGATCATGTATGGTTGGACATTCGCACCTTTTCTCACCCGCTTTTTGCAAACTATGGTCGGCCATTCACAGCTTCCTCTCCACCATACTTGTATGGTGGGATATTCACACCCACTTGCATCCGAAGATATTTAGTCGGTCATTCACACCTTACCCGTTTTCTTGCCGCCAAACACCTCTGATCTCGCTTTTGATTATGTAAGATTGGGCATTCAGACCTTGCTTTTCCTGCTTTTCACCAACTATATATATAACATTCACACCTTCTTGCAGCCGAACATTTCCGCTCCACCTTTTAGGTATCTATCACACCTTTTTTTTCACCGCATTTTATAGATTATGGTTGGAAATTCTCAACCACTCATCCGAAGACCTCTCCTCCCGCTTTTGTTAATATATTTGAACTTTAGTCAGACATTCACACCTACTTGCAGCCGAACACCACCTCTCTAGCTTTTGATGATGTATGGTCCGGCATTCTTACCGTTTCTAACACATTTTTCAGCAATTATGGTAGGACATTCACACCTTCTTGCAGCTGAACACCTCCTCTCCCACTTATGATCATGTGCGGATTGATTTTCGAAAATTTTCTTTCATGTTTTCTAGCAATTAAAAATGGACATTTAGACCTTCTTGCAGCTGAACACCTCCGCTCCTGCTTTTGATCATACATTGTCAGGCATTCGCACCTTGTCTTACCCGCTTTTTACAAAATTTAGTCGAACATTCACACCTTTTTGCAGCCGAACACAGTTTTTTGCAGCCGAATTTGGGCATTCGAACCTTTTCATACCCACTTTTTACCAACTATGGTCGGAAATTCACACCGTCTTACAGCGGAACACCTCCGCTCCCTCTTTTGATGGTGTATGTTCGAGCATTCGAACCTTTTCTTACCCGCTTTTTACAAACTATGCTCGGACATTCAAACCTTCTTGTAGCCGAACACATCCACTCCTGCTTTTGATGATGTATGGTTGGGCATTCAAACCTACTTGTTGCCCGCTTTTCATTAATTATGGGTGGACATTCACACCTTGTCGCAGCCAAACACCTCCGCTCCCTGTTTTGATCATGTATGGTTGGACATTCGCACCTTTTCTCACCCGCTTTTTGCAAACTATGGTCGGCCATTCACAGCTTCCTCTCCACCATACTTGTATGGTGGGATATTCACACCCACTTGCATCCGAAGACCTCCGCCCCCACTTTTGTTGATATTTAGCCGATCATTCGCACCTTACCCGCTTTTGGCAAACTATGGCCTTCTTGCAGCCAAAAACCTCTGATCTCGCTTTTGATGATGTAAGGTTGGGCATTCAGACCTTGCTTCACCTGCTTTTCACCAAATATAGTCGGACATTCACACCTTCTTGCAGCCGAACACTTCCGCTCCACCTTTTAGTTTTCTATGGGGCATTCACACCTTTTTTTACACCGCATTTTATAAAAACAACACGGGAACACCGTATTGAGGCTTTGTTCTGACTGCTCATTCGGTGTCGCGTTTCTTTCAAGCAATTCTCCCGGTTAGCCCGCACTCGGCTCGCTCCCAGAGCCGTGTTAAAGTCTGCTTCGCATTCACTCTCTTTTCTCAGCAGATTAAAAGAAAGTTTCATCTTAGGCTCCCTGAAACTTCCATCCTGCACCGCTGCTTGCTTTTTCACAAGAGCAGAGGAGAGCGCACCGTTCCCAGCGGCACTGCAGTACCGGGTCGATGCTTGGAGTGAACGGAGCAAGCTCCTTTTTCAACTCCTATTGATAAAAATCCATTTAATATGTAGTCCTCGCATAGAGGACATATCAGACATTAAACTGATAAGAACAGATACTACACTTGATCTTAGCCAAAAGGCCGAGAAGCGATAACTGTCCACTGGTTCACGTCCGAGGGCCCTTCCTGGCACAATGCGCACTTGTAGCGGTGTTCTTTTTATGGCCATAGTGTCACTTTGCACCTCCGCCCACCCGCTGCACTGAGCACTCTTCAACCCTTTTAAATGGTATAACTTTACACTACCGCACGCTCCAGCGAGCACCATTCAAGCAACATCGGCACAGTCGCAACAAGTAAGGCGACTCTACTCAGAGAAGTCACTCTGCACAGTAACAAGATTTCTTTTGCACAGACAGAAAGGGCTTCACCCGCAAAGGTAAAGCCTGCCAAAAATAGGAACAATTCATTAGTGCTGCTCTCCACGGGAGTCTTTAGTAAAAGGCGCAAGACTTGTACATTATGAAGAGAAACCAGTGTACGATTATCCATCACTGCGGGAGCAGGGCATCAGGCTAGTTGGCATAGCCACCTTCCCCATGGTGAGCTTTGCTTGGTTGAGACGCTTGCTCCCCCCCCTTGCTCCTCGGCTGACCAAGTAGGAACAATCGGGCCCTATTCGATGGCTGCCTTGTCTTTTACTCTGTGCAAAAGACAAGGCAGCCACAAACAACACGGGAACACCGTATTGAGGCTTTGTTCTGACTGCTCATTCGGTGTCGCGTTTCTTTCAAGCAATTCTCCCGGTTAGCCCGCACTCGGCTCGCTCCCAGAGCCGTGTTAAAGTCTGCTTCGCATTCACTCTCTTTTCTCAGCAGATTAAAAGAAACTTCCATCCTGCACCGCTGTTTGCTTTTTCACAAGAGCAGAGGAGAGCGCACTGTTCCCAGCGGCACTGCAGTACCGGGTCGATGCTTGGAGTGAACGGAGTAAGCTCCTTTTTCAACTCCTACTGATAAAAATCCATTTAATATGTAGTCCTCGCATAGAGGACATATCAGACATTAAACTGATAATAACAGATACTACACTTGATCTTAGCCAAAAGGCCGAGAAGCGATAACTGTCCACTGGTTCCCGTCCGAGGGCCCTTCCTGGCACAATGCGCACTTGTAGCGGTGTTCTTTTTATGGCCATAGTGTCACTTTGCACCTCCGCCCACCCGCTGCACTGAGCACTCTTCAGCCCTTTTAAATGGTATAACTTTACACTACCACACGCTCCAGCGAGCACCATTCAAGCAACAACTTTGCACTCCAGCTTCGAACATCGGCACAGTCGCAACAAGTAAGGCGACTCTACTCAGATAAGTCACTCTGCACAGTAACAAGATTTCTTTTGCACAGACAGAAAGGGCTTCATCCGCAAAGGTAAAGCCTGCCAAAAATAGAAACAACTCATTAGTGCTGCTCAACGTTGTACTTTGCAGTAAAAGAAAGAGCAAATCTAAAGTTTCAGGAATCCGAGAATAAGCTTACTTTCATGAGTTCTTCACGATTTCGGATTTTGCTATAAAATGAATTCCTTCACTCAAACTAAATTAAAACTGCTAAACCGCTAATCTGTTACATACAAGGCAGATGTCAAATTCACCGAAATAGGATCTAAGGGTATTTGGCCAATCGAGCTGTAGCAGCTTCGGTAAAAGAGTATAAGTTGAAGAGTTTGTGAATAAAGGTGTGCGCACACATAGTGAGTTGTAGGAAAATAGGCAGGGAGCAATGCCGGCTGGGGTATATGTTCTTGTATGTTGTCTGACTGTTTGATTTGAATGTGTTGTGTAAGTGTCCTGTTGAATGTTACATGTTTGGGCTTTGACACGCTTCACTGTGGTTGTTAACTGTGTGGTGTGTCCTGAAATGTTATATGTTTGGGCTGTGTGACATGCTTAATGCTTTTCAGTAGCAACCCACTTATTCATATATAGCAACTGACAACATAAGAAGTCCGGACATACTTTGATAGTAGTTGTAGAAGTATCCTTATTGATAATAGATAAACTAATTCATAGTGATAGAACAGTAGATGAACAGGTGCCTGCACATGTCTCATGAAAATAAAATGGGTGTATGATTGCTGACGGCAGAGCAATACTGCCAAACTTATGAGTTCTTGTGGCAAACTTGATTCAGTGTCTTGACGTGTATACGCTGTTTCGCTGACTTGTCACAAGAAACAAAGTGTGTTTGATAAGATCCGACCATTTTATTACGGGAGGATCAGTATGTATGGATTCTGATGTGACTGATAAACCCATTCGTATCTTAAGCATAATCTAATACGTGAGACAACGCCCTGGCACACAATCAAAAAAAAAAAAGAGAGAGAGCGGTTTTGTGTCCCCACAGTCCATAATGTAGAAAAGAGAGAAAAAAGCCTTTCTGATTTGGTGTGTGTGCTCACAGTGCAGAGTGTAGAGAAAAGAGAGAAAAGAAAGCCGTTTTGGTGTCACGGGTGTTGTGACTTACACACACACATTTCTGAATTGAGAAAGGAAATTATTTTAGAGAAAGCACTAGAGTTTAGATCCCACATTTGTTGATAGGCATTCATTTAATTTTTCTTTTAATCAGTTTTAAAGTGAATACTAACTGAGAAATGAAAAAGGTGAAGAGTTTAGAAGCTTGGTTCAAGAGCAAAACTTGGTTTATGATCAGCTGAGTCTCTAAACAGAACAGCAAAGGGCTTCATCGAACATTTAAAAAAGATTCAGATTGTTAGAATATCCAGAATTTATAGGAATGGTGGTGATTACTCTTATTTTCTAGAATGGAAATAACTGCACCATGTCTGTTTTATGAATTTAAGGGGCTAAAAAGTTTTGTTCTCGTTTTTCTATGATTAACCGAATGTATGTGAGAGTCCAAACAGACAGAAGGGTTACGGCCGAGCGCTGGACCTTCCAAAAAAGATGAGACAGGCTGGACCTGTGCCATACTAGTTAAGACCTGCCTGTGGATAACAGGTTCTTTAAACTCTCACACACACAAACTCACACACGTTTGCACACATACACCCACACACACACACATTCTTGAACTTGCTGCAAGATTAAACATTTGCATTAACTGACTCCAGCAACTCTGAGTCTCATTGAGAGACTTTTCTCAACAATTGGGTCCTCAAACCAGATCTCAACGTTTTTTCCGCTTTCCAGGGTCGGAGCTGAAACCGTGCACGGGGGAGTCCAGTACTCCTAATGAAAGACCCCCTGCTGAATTGCGGTAATTAGGGGCCAGTGTCCACTGAAAGGGGGAAAAAGGGACGAGATCGTACTTTTGAATCAATGGCCAGAAGCCATTGGCAGTGCAGGCATCAACAATAATGGTGTTATTTCACCCATTAACACTTAAGGTACCTCATGCAGTGGCTGTGATATGGTTACTTAACAAAATATCTTTACCAGACATCTCTCCTACATAACAGTTCTTCTTTCACAGCCACACCTTGTTGTCAAGAGATGTGCTACACTTAATCCATCCACACTGCTACCTACCCCACAGATGGAAAGCCTCATGATTGCATGTCAGAAATAACCATCAGTGTTTTACCCAGGCCAGACTTAACTGATATACGTTATGAAAATGCAGAAATAACTATATTTATTCAACAGGTCAAGCAAAAAACCCTGATGGCACAAATGCTACAGGATTTGCAGTAGTAACACTCCACCTGTCATCTGGTTGGAGTGGTGTGTTTTCTGTGGCTGGAAGGGCTGCTTTTACTTTCTGTGAAACTTGAGATAGAACAGTGGAAAGGTTTCGACAGTAAGACAACATAGCATCATCACAAACAGTTGTGGAAGGGAGGGGTCTGGTTACAGGTCCCAATCCCAGGTTAGGAGGTCTGCCAAATAAAATTTCAAATGGGCTGAGATTCACTTGAGCTCTGATTCTCATTCTCATGTAGGTAAGCACAATAGGTAATGCTTTTGTCCATGGCAGACCTGTTTCTTCACAACATTTGGCTAACTTGGACTTTAATGTACCATTTTCTCTTTCCACAGCACCTCCACTCTGTGGATGATAAGCACAATGTGTGCGCAAGGTTATTCCCAGGAATTTACCAACCTCAGTCAATGCAGTGTTTACAAAATGTGTGCCATTATCACTGCTGATCTTCTCTGGAATGCCCCATCTAGGAATGATTTCTGTTTAGCAGTGCTTTAGTCACTGCATTACTGTTTGCATGTTTTGCAGGGAAAACTTCAACCCATTTACTAAACACGTCCACTATTACTAGTGCATATTTCTTTCCTTCAGCTGGTGTGAGTTCAACAAAATCCATCATCAAATGTTCAAAAGGTTTCTCTGGTGGAGGGTGTGCAACTTGCGATGTGTGTAATGCCTTTCCTACATTATGTGTGGCACAAACCATACATGACTGACAGTATTTTTGCGCATATGAACTGAACCCTTTTGTGAACCACTGAGCAGTGAGTGCATTCAGCATCCCCCCTTTTGACACATGGTCCAACCCATGTGTCAATTTTGAAAAATGAGGAAAAAAATGTTTAGGTAGACAGGGTTTACCATTAGGTCCCATCCAAACACCATCCATATGAGTTGCACCCACAGAGGACCAAATGCGTCCAGAGGACCAAATTTCATCTGCAGAGGCAAAAGTTTGCAAAGCATGGAGATCTGTGAGGGAGTCTTCTGCCTGCAAAGAGAGGGAAGAGAAAACAGGAAAAGATTTAGCTGCTTGCTTAGCTGCAGCATCAGCTCTGGCATTGCCACAAGCAACAGGATCGTCTGAGTTAGTGTGAGCCGCACACTTACAGACCGAGATTGCTGTAGGCAAAAGGATCGCATCAAGAAGATCAGAAACCTGCTTGGAGTTCAGAATAGTTTTACCATCTGATTTAAGGAAATGCCTGTGTTTCCACAGCGCACCAAAGTCATGAACAACACCAAAAGCATATCTGGAATCTGTGTAAATAGTGACAGACTTACCAGCTGCCAACTTACAAGCTTCAGTAAGTGCAATAAGCTCAGTAGTTTGAGCAGAGAAATGTTTAGGAAGAGAACCAGACAACAAAGTGTCATGTGAAGAACATACTGCAAACCAAACACAGTTAGTACCTGTGGCTGGATCACGCAAAGCTGATCCATCTACAAAAAGAATCATGTCAGAGTTTGGAAGAGGAGTCTCTAATAGATCAGGTCGGGGTGTACAAACTTGTTCCAAAACAGCTTCACAGTCATGAGGCTCCCCATCCTCAGGAGTCGGAAGCAAAGTAGCAGGATTCAGAACAGTACAACGTTTAACAGTGACATTTGGCATATCACAGAGGTGTATCTGAGCCAACGAGCAGTTGAAAGATGTGAAGTTTTCTGCTCGAGAAGAATAATGGAAACAGCATGAGGAACCAATACATACATCATCAAAAGCAGGAGTGGATGTGTTCGGCTAAAAGAAAGTTTGAATGTCCGACCATAGTTTGTAAAAAGCGGGTAAGAAAAGGTTCGAATGCCCGAACATAGACCATCAAAAGAGGGAGCGGAGGTGTTCCGCTGTAAGAAGGTGTAAATGTCCGACCATAGTTGGTAAAAAGCGGGTAAGAAAAGGTTAAAATACCCGACTGTACACAATCAATAGCGGGAGCGGAGTTGTTTGGCTACAAGAAGGTGTGAAAGTCCGACCACGGTTTGTAAAAAGCGGGTAAGAAAAGGTTCGAATGCCCGAATATATACCATCAAAAGTGGAAGTGGATGTGTTCGGCTGCAAGAAGGTGTGAACGTCCGACCAAAGTTTGTAAAAAGCAGTTAAGAAAAGGTTCGAATATCCAACCAAACATAATCAAAAGCGGGAGCAGAGCTGTTCGACTGCAAGTAGGTGTGAATGTCAGATCATAATTTGCAAAAAGCTGATGAGAAAGGGTGAGAATGTCCGGCTATACACCATCAAATGTGGGAGCGGAAGTGTTCGGCTGTGAGTAGGTGTGAATGTCCAACCATAATTGCTGAAAAATGTGTTAGAAGAGACTAGAATGCCGGACAAGACATCATCAAATGCGGGAGCGGAGTTGTTCGGCTGTGAGTAGGTGTGAATCTCCGAGCATAGTTTGTAAAAAGGGGGTAAGAATAGGTTCGAATGCCCGAACATACACTATCAAAACAGGGAGCTGAGGTGGCTCAGCTGCAAGGTGTGAATGTCTGACTATAGTTTGTAAATAAGGTGCGAATGCCCAACAATGTATAATCAAAAGAGGGAGCGGAGGTTTTCGGCTACAAGAAGGTTTGAATGTCCGACCATAGTTTGTAAAAAGCGGGTAAGAAAAGGCTCGAAAGCCCGACTATACACAATCAAAAGCGGGAGCGGGAGGTTTTCAGCTGCAAATCCTTCACTCAAACCAAGTGAAAACTGCTTTGTCCTTCATATTTATCAATTTCTAGATTGACTTCAACAAAGAACAACACTGGATTTTGCAGTAGAAGAAAGAGCAACACTGAAGGATCAGTAATCCGAGAATAAGCTTATTTTCATACGTTCTGCATGATTTGGGATTTTATGTATAAAATGAATTCCTTCACTCAAACCAAGTTAAAACTGCTTTGTCCTTCATATTTATCAATGTCTAGATCGACTTCAACAAAGAACAACATTGTATTTTGCAGTAGAAGAAAAAGCAACACTGAAGGATCAGGAATCCGAGAATAAGCTTCTTTTCATACGTTCTGCATGATTTGGGATTTTATGTATAAAATTAATTCCTTCACTCAAACCAAGTGAAAACTGCTTTGTCATATTTTTCAGCAAGTATGGTCGGACATTCACACCTACTCACAGCCGAACACCTCCGCTCCCGCATTTGATGGTGTATAGTCGGGCATTCTCACCATTTCTCATCAGGTTTTTACAAATTATGATCTGACATTCACACCTGCTTTTGATGTTGTATGGTTGGGCATTCGCACCTTTTTTTTACCCATTTTTCAGGAATTATGGGTGGACATTCACACCATCTTGCAGCTGAACACCTTCTCTCCCGCATATGATCATGTGCGGTTTGATATTCGAAAATTTTCTTTCATGTTTTTTAGCAATTATTGATGGACATTCAGACCTTCTTGCAGCTGAACACCTCTGCTCCCGCTTTTGATGGTGTATAGTCGGGCTTTCGAGCCTTTTCTTCCCCGGTTTTTACAAATTATGGTTGGACATTCAGACCTTCTTGCAGCCGAAAACCTCCGCTCCCTCTTTTGATCATACATTGTCGGGCATTCGCACCTTGTCTTACCCGCTATTTACAAAACATGGTCGGACTTTCACACCTTCTTGTAGCCGAACACATTCGCTCCCGCTATTGATTGTGTACAGTCGGGTATTTTAACCTTTTCTTACCCACTTTTTACCAATTATGGTCGGACATTCACACCATCTTACAGCGGAACACCTCCGCTCCCTCTTTTGATGGTGTATGTTCGGGCATTCAAATTTTTTCTTACCCACTTTTTACAAACTATGGTCGGACATTCAAACCTTCTTGTAGCAGAACACATCCACTTCTTCTTTTGATGATGTAT
Organism: Leuresthes tenuis; assembly: GCF_036924035.1. Lineage (NCBI taxonomy): Eukaryota > Metazoa > Chordata > Actinopteri > Atheriniformes > Atherinopsidae > Leuresthes > Leuresthes tenuis. The sequence goes on from NW_027325358.1 coordinate 31,806,919, forward strand.
GGTTGGGCATTCGCACCTTTTCTTACCCATTTTTCAGGAATTATGGGTGGACATTCACACCTACTTGCAGTCGAAAAGCTCTGCTCCCTCTTTTGATGGTGTATGTTAGGGCATTCGCACCTTTTCTTACCTGCTTTTTACAAACTTTGGTCGGACGTTCACACCTTCTTGCAGCCGAACACCTCCGCTCCCTCTATTGATGGTGTATGTTTGGGCATTCAAACCTTTTCTTACCCGCTTTTTACAAACTATGCTCGGACATTCACACCTTCTTGTAGCCGAACACATCCCTTCCCGCTATTGATTGTGTACAGTCGGACATTTTAACCTTTTCTTACCCGCTTTTTACCAACTACGGTCGGACATTCACACCTTCTTATGGCGGAACACCTCCGATCCCTCTTTTGATGGTGTATGTTCTGGCATTTGAACCTTTTCTTACCGGCTTTTTACAAACTATGCTCGGACATTCACACCTTCTTGCAGCGAAACACCTCCGCTCCCCCTTTTGATTGTGTATGTTCGGGCATTCGAACCTTTTCTTACCCGCCTTTTACAAACTATGGTCGGACATTCAAACCTTCTTGTGGCCGAACACATCCACTTCTGCTTTTGATGATGTATAGTTGGGCATTCACACCTTTTCTTACCCATTTTTCAGTAATTATTGATGGACATTCAGACCTTCTTGCAGCTGAACACCTCTGCTCCCGCTTTTGATGGTGTATAGTCGGGCTTTCGAGGCTTTTCTTCAACGGTGTTTACAAATTATGGTTGGAAATTCAGACCTTGCAGCCGAACACCTCCGCTCCCTCTTTTGATCATACATTGTCAGACATTCGCACCTTGTCTTACCCGCGTTTTACAAACCATGGTCGGACTTTCACACCTTCTTGTAGCCGAACACCTCCGCTCCCGCTATTGATTGTGTATAGTCGGCTATTTTAACCTTTTCTTACCCGCTTTTTACCAATTATGGTCGGACATTCACACCGTCTTACAGCGGAACACCTCCCCTCCCTCTTTTGATGGTGTATGTTCGGGCATTCAAACTTTTTCTTACCCACTTTTTACAAACTATGGTTGGACATTCAAACCTTCTTGTAGCAGAACACATCCACTTCTTCTTTTGATGATGTATGGTTGGGCATTCGCACCTTTTCTTACCCATTTTTCAGGAATTATGGGTGGACATTCACACCTACTTGCAGTCGAACAGCTCTGCTCCCACTTTTGATGGTGTATGTTCGGGCATTCGCACCTTTTCTTTCCTGCTTTTTACAAACTTTGGTCGGACGTTCACACCTTCTTGCAGCCGAACACCTCCGCTTCCGCTTTTGATGGTATATATTCGGGCATTCGAACCTTTTCTTACCCGCTTTTTACCAACTATGGTCGGACATTCGCATCATCTTACAACGGAACACCTCCGCTCCCTCTTTTGATGGTGTATGTTCGGGCATTCGCACCTTTTCTTACCTGCTTTTTACAAACTTTGGTCGGACGTTGACACCTTCTTGCAGCCGAACACCTCAGCTTCCGCTTTTGATGGTATATATTCGGGCATTCGAACCTTTTCTTACCCGCTTTTTACCAACTATGGTCGGACATTCGCACCATCTTACAGCGGAACACCTCTTCTCCCTCTTTTGATGATGAATGGTCCGGCATTCTTACCTTTTCTAACACATTTTTCAGCAATTATTGTCGGTCATTCACACCTTTCTCATCAGCTTTTTGCAAATTATGATCTGACATTCACACCTACTTGCAGCCGAACACCTCGGCTTCCGCTTTTGATGGTGTATATTTTGGCATTTGAACCTTTTCTTACCCGCTTTTTACAAACCATGTTCGGACTTTCACACCTTCTTTTAGCCGAACAACTCCGCTCCCGCTATTGATTGTGTAGAGTCGGGTATTTTAACCTTTTCTTACCCGCTTTTTACCAACTATGGTCGGACATTCACACCTTCTTACAGCGGAACACCTCCGCTCCCTCTTTTGATGGTGTATGTTCGGGCATTCAAACTTTTTCTTACCCACTTTTTACAAACTATGGTCGGACATTCAAACCTTCTTGTAGCAGAACACATCCACTTCTTCTTTTGATGATGTATGGTTGGGCATTCGCACCTTTTCTTACCCATTTTTCAGGAATTATGGGTGGACATTCACACCTACTTGCAGTCGATCAGCTCTGCTCCCTCTTTTGATGGTGTATGTTCGGGCATTCGCACCTTTTCTTACCTGCTTTTTACAAACTTTGGTCGGACGTTCACACCTTCTTGCAGCCGAACACCTCCGCTTCTGCTTTTGATGGTATATATTCGGGCATTCGAACCTTTTCTTACCCGCTTTTTACCAACTATGGTCGGACATTCGCATCATCTTACAGCGGAACACCTCCGCTCCCTCTTTTGATGGTATATATTCGGGCATTCGAACCTTTTCTTACCCGCTTTTTACCAACTATGGTCGGACATTCGCACCATCTTACAGCGGAACACCTCTTCTCCCGCTTTTGATGATGAATGGTCCGGCATTCTTACCTTTTCTAACACATTTTCCAGCAATTATTGTCGGTCATTCACACCTTTCTCATCAGATTTTTGCAAATTATGATCTGACATTCACACCTACTTGCAGCCAAACACCTCGGCTTCCGCTTTTGATGGTGTATATTTTGGCATTCAAACCTTTTCTTACCCGCTTTTTACAAACCATGGTCGGACTTTCACACCTTCTTTTAGCCGAACAACTCCGCTCCCGCTATTGATTGTGTAGAGTCGGGTATTTTAACCTTTTCTTACCCACTTTTTACAAACTATGCTCGGACATTCACACCTTCTTGCAGCGAAACACCTCCGCTCCCTCTTTTGATTGTGTATGTTCGGGCATTCAAACCTTTTCTTACCCGCCTTTTACAAACTATGGTCGGACATTCAAACCTTCTTGTGGCTGAACACATCCACTTCTGCTTTTGATGATGTATAGTTGGGCATTCACACCTTTTCTTACCCATTTTTCAGTAATTATTGGTGGACATTCAGACCTTCTTGCAGCTGAACACCTCTGCTCCCGCTGTTGATGGTGTATAGTCGGGCTTTCGAGGCTTTTCTTCAACGGTGTTTACAAATTATGGTTGGAAATTCAGACCTTGCAGCCGAACACCTCCGCTCCCTCTTTTGATCATACATTGTCGGGCATTCGCACCTTTTCTTACCCGCGTTTTACAAACCATGGTCGGACTTTCACACTTTCTTGTAGCCGAACAACTCCGCTCCCACTATTGATTGTGTACAGTCGGGTATTTTAACCTTTTCTTACCCGCTTTTTACCAATTATGGTCGGACATTCACACCGTCTTACAGCGGAACACCTTCGCTCCCAGTTTTGATGGTGTATGTTCGGGCATTCGAACTTTTTCTTACCCACTTTTTACAAACTATGGTCGGACATTCAAACCTTCTTGTAGCAGAACACATCCATTTCTTCTTTTGATGATGTATGGTTGGGCATTCGCACCTTTTCTTACCCATTTTTCCGGAATTATGTGTGGACATTCACACCTACTTGCAGTCGAACAGCTCTGCTCCCTCTTTTGATTATGTTTGGTTGGATATTCGAACCTTTTCTTAACTGCTTTTTACAAACTTTGGTCGGACGTTCACACCTTCTTGCAGCCGAACACCTCCGCTTCCGCTTTTGATGGTATATATTCGGGCATTCGAACCTTTTCTTACCCGCTTTTTACCAACTATGGTCGGACATTCGCACCATCTTACAGTGGAACACCTCCGCTCCCTCTTTTGATGGTGTGTGTTCGGGCATTCGCACCTTTTCTTACCCGCTTTTTACAAACTATGCTCGGACATTCAAACCCTCTTGTAGCCAAACACATCCACTCCTGCTTTTGTTGATGTATGGTTGGGCATTCGAACCTACTTGTTGCCCGCTTTTCATTAATTATGGGTGGACATTCACACCTTGTCGCAGCCAAACACCTCCGCTCCCTGTTTTGATCATGTATGGTTGGACATTCGCACCTTTTCTCACCCGCTTTTTGCAAACTATGGTCGGCCATTCACAGCTTCCTCTCCACCATACTTGTATGGTGGGATATTCACACCCACTTGCATCCGAAGACCTCCGCCCCCACTTTTGTTGATATTTAGTCGGTCATTCACACCTTACCCGTTTTCTTGCAGCCAAACCCCTCTGATCTCATTTTTGATGATGTAAGATTGGGCATTAAGACCTTGCTTTTCCTGCTTTTCACCAACTATAGACGGACATTCACACCTTCTTGCAGCCGAACACTTCCGCTCCACCTTTTAGGTTTCTATCACACCTTTTTTTCACCGCATTTTATACATTATGGTTGGAAATTCTCAACCACTCATCCGAAGACCTCTCCTCCCGCTTTTGTTAATATATTTGAACTTTAGTCAGACATTCACACCTACTTGCAGCCGAACACCACCTCTCTAGCTTTTGATGATGTATGGTCCGGCATTCTTACCGTTTCTAACACATTTTTCAGCGAAGTAGACTTTAACACGGCTCTGGGAGCGAGCCGAGTGCGGGCTAACCAGGAGAATTGCTTGAAAGAAACGCGACACCGAATGAGCGGTCAGAACAAAGCCTCAATACAGTGTTCCTGTGGTGTTTTTATAAAATGCCGTGAAAAAAAAGGTGTGAATGCCCCGTAGAAAACTAAAACTAAAAACTAAAAGGTTCGGCTTTATTTGGTGAAAAGCAGGTGAAGCAAGGTCTGAATGCCCAACCTTACATCATCAAAAGCGAGATCAGAGGTTTGGCCATAGTTTGCCAAAAGCGGGTAAGGTGCGAATGACTGACTAAATATCATCAAAAGAGGGAGCAGAGCTGTTCGACTGCAAGTAGGTGTGAATGTCCACACATAATTCCGGAAAAATGGGTAAGAAAAGGTGCGAATGCCCAACCATACATCATCAAAAGAAGAAATGGATGTGTTCTGCTACAAGAAGGTTTGAATGTCCGAGCATAGTTTGTAAAAAGCGGGTAAGAAAAGGTTCGAATGCTCGAACATACACCATCAAAAGAGGGAGCGGAGGTGTTCCGCTGTAAGACGGTGTGAATTTCCGACCATAGTTGGTAAAAAGTGGGTATGAAAAGGTTCGAATGCCCAAATTCGGCTGCAAAAAACTGTGTTCGGCTGCAAAAAGGTGTGAATGTTCGACTAAATTTTGTAAAAAGCGGGTAAGACAAGGTGCGAATGCCTGACAATGTATGATCAAAAGCAGGAGCGGAGGTGTTCAGCTGCAAGAAGGTCTAAATGTCCATTTTTAATTGCTAGAAAACATGAAAGAAAATTTTCGAAAATCAATCCGCACATGATCATAAGTGGGAGAGGAGGTGTTCAGCTGCAAGAAGGTGTGAATGTCCTACCATAATTGCTGAAAAATGTGTTAGAAACGGTAAGAATGCCGGACCATACATCATCAAAAGCTAGAGAGGTGGTGTTCGGCTGCAAGTAGGTGTGAATGTCTGACTAAAGTTCAAATATATTAACAAAAGCGGGAGGAGAGGTCTTCGGATGAGTGGTTGAGAATTTCCAACCATAATCTATAAAATGCGGTGAAAAAAAAGGTGTGATAGATACCTAAAAGGTGGAGCGGAAGTGTTCGGCTGCAAGAAGGTGTGAATGTTATATATATAGTTGGTGAAAAGCAGGAAAAGCAAGGTCTGAATGCCCAATCTTACATAATCAAAAGCGAGATCAGAGGTGTTTGGCGGCAAGAAAACGGGTAAGGTGTGAATGACCGACTAAATATCTTCGGATGCAAGTGGGTGTGAATATCCCACCATACAAGTATGGTGGAGAGGAAGCTGTGAATGGCCGACCATAGTTTGCAAAAAGCGGGTGAGAAAAGGTGCGAATGTCCAACCATACATGATCAAAACAGGGAGCGGAGGTGTTTGGCTGCGACAAGGTGTGAATGTCCACCCATAATTAATGAAAAGCGGGCAACAAGTAGGTTCGAATGCCCAACCATACATCATCAAAAGCAGGAGTGGATGTGTTCGGCTACAAGAATGTTTGAATGTCCGAGCATAGTTTGTAAAAAGCGGGTAAGAAAAGGTTCGAATGCCCGAACATACACCATCAAAAGAGGGAGCGGAGGTGTTCCGCTGTAAGACGGTGTGAATGTCCGACCATAGTTGGTAAAAAGTGGGTATGAAAAGGTGCGAATGCCCAAATTCGGCTGCAAAAAACTGTGTTCGGCTGCAAAAAGGTGTGAATGTTCGACTAAATTTTGTAAAAAGCGGGTAAGACAAGGTGCGAATGCCTGACAATGTATGATCAAAAGCGGGAGCGGAGGTGTTCAGCTGCAAGAAGGTCTAAATGTCCATTTTTAATTGCTAGAAAACATGAAAGAAAATTTTCGAAAATCAATCCGCACATGATCATAAGTGGGAGAGGAGGTGTTCAGCTGCAAGAAGGTGTGAATGTCCTACCATAATTGCTGAAAAATGTGTTAGAAACGGTAAGAATACCGGACCATACATCATCAAAAGCTAGAGAGGTGGTGTTCGGCTGCAAGTAGGTGTGAATGTCTGACTAAAGTTCAAATATATTAACAAAAGCGGGAGGAGAGGTCTTCGGATGAGTGGTTGAGAATTTCCAACCATAATCTATAAAATGCGGTGAAAAAAAAGGTGTTATAGATACCTAAAAGGTGGAGCGGAAGTGTTCGGCTGCAAGAAGGTGTGAATGTTATATATATAGTTGGTGAAAAGCAGGAAAAGCAAGGTCTGAATGCCCAATCTTACATCATCAAAAGCGAGATCAGAGGTGTTTGGCGGCAAGAAAACGGGTAAGGTGTGAATGACCGACTAAATATCAACAAAAGTGGGGGCGGAGGTCTTCGGATGCAAGTGGGTGTGAATATCCCACCATACAAGTATGGTGGAGAGGAAGCTGTGAATGGCCGACCATAGTTTGCAAAAAGCGGGTGAGAAAAGGTGCGAATGTCCAACCATACATGATAAAAACAGGGAGCGGAGGTGTTTGGCTGCGACAAGGTGTGAATGTCCACCCATAATTAATGAAAAGCGGGCAACAAGTAGGTTCGAATGCCCAACCATACATCAACAAAATCAGGAGTGGATGTGTTTGGCTACAAGAAGGTTTGAATGTCCGAGCATAGTTTGTAAAAAGCGGGTAAGAAAAGGTGCGAATGCCCGACAAAGTATGATCAAAAGAGGGAGTGGAGGTTTTCGGCTACAAGAAGGTTTGAATGTACGACCATAGTTTGTAAAAAGCGGGTAAGAAAAGGTGCGAATGCCCGAACATACACCATCAAAAGAGGGAGCGGAGGTGTTCCACTGAAAGACGGTGTGAATGTCCGACCATAGTTGGTAAAAAGCGGGTAAGAAAAGGTTCGAATGCCCGAATATATACCATCAAAAGCGGAAGCGGAGGTGTTCGGTTGTAAGAAGTTGTGAACGTCCGAATTTAGTCGACATAGTGAGTTGTAGGAAAATAGGCAGGGAGCAATGCCGGCTGGGGTATATGTTCTTGTATGTTGTCTGACTGTTTGATTTGAATGTGTTGCGTAAGTGTCCTGTTGAATGTTACATGTTTGGGCTTTGACACGCTTCACTGTGGTTGTTAACTGTGTGGTGTGTCCTGAAATGTTATATGTTTGGGCTGTGTGACATGCTTAATGCTTTTCAGTAGCAACCCACTTATTCATATATAGCAACTGACAACATAAGAAGTCCGGACATACTTTGATAGTAGTTGTAGAAGTATCCTTATTGATAATAGATAAACTAATTCATAGTGATAGAACAGTAGATGAACAGGTGCCTGCACATGTCTCATGAAAATAAAATGGGTGTATGATTGCTGACGGCAGAGCAATACTGCCAAACTTATGAGTTCTTGTGGCAAACTTGATTCAGTGTCTTGACGTGTATACGCTGTTTCGCTGACTTGTCACAAGAAACAAAGTGTGTTTGATAAGATCCGACCATTTTATTACGGGAGGATCAGTATGTATGGATTCTGATGTGACTGATAAACCCATTCGTATCTTAAGCATAATCTAATACGTGAGACAACGCCCTGGCACACAATCAAAAAAAAAAAAGAGAGAGAGCGGTTTTGTGTCCCCACAGTCCATAATGTAGAAAAGAGAGAAAAAAGCCTTTCTGATTTGGTGTGTGTGCTCACAGTGCAGAGTGTAGAGAAAAGAGAGAAAAGAAAGCCGTTTTGGTGTCACGGGTGTTGTGACTTACACACACACATTTCTGAATTGAGAAAGGAAATTATTTTAGAGAAAGCACTAGAGTTTAGATCCCACATTTGTTGATAGGCATTCATTTAATTTTTCTTTTAATCAGTTTTAAAGTGAATACTAACTGAGAAATGAAAAAGGTGAAGAGTTTAGAAGCTTGGTTCAAGAGCAAAACTTGGTTTATGATAAGCTGAGTCTCTAAACAGAACAGCAAAGGGCTTCATCGAACATTTAAAAAAGATTCAGATTGTTAGAATATCCAGAATTTATAGGAATGGTGGTGATTACTCTTATTTTCTAGAATGGAAATAACTGCACCATGTCTGTTTTATGAATTTAAGGGGCTAAAAAGTTTTGTTCTCGTTTTTCTATGATTAACCGAATGTATGTGAGAGTCCAAACAGACAGAAGGGTTACGGCCGAGCGCTGGACCTTCCAAAAAAGATGAGACAGGCTGGACCTGTGCCATACTAGTTAAGACCTGCCTGTGGATAACAGGTTCTTTAAACTCTCACACACACAAACTCACACACGTTTGCACACATACACCCATACACACACACATTCTTGAACTTGCTGCAAGATTAAACATTTGCATTAACTGACTCCAGCAACTCTGAGTCTCATTGAGAGACTTTTCTCAACAATTGGGTCCTCAAACCAGATCTCAACGTTTTTTCCGCTTTCCAGGGTCGGAGCTGAAACCGTGCACGGGGGAGTCCAGTACTCCTAATGAAAGACCCCCTGCTGAATTGCGGTAATTAGGGGCCAGTGTCCACTGAAAGGGGGAAAAAGGGACGAGATTGTACTTTTGAATCAATGGCCAGAAGCCATTGGCAGTGCAGGCATCAACAATAATGGTGTTATTTCACCCATTAACACTTAAGGTACCTCATGCAGTGGCTGTGATATGGTTACTTAACAAAATATCTTTACCAGACATCTCTCCTACATAACAGTTCTTCTTTCACAGCCACACCTTGTTGTCACACTGCTACCTACCCCACAGATGGAAAGCCTCATGATTGCATGTCAGAAATAACCATCAGTGTTTTACCCAGGCCAGACTTAACTGATATACGTTATGAAAATGCAGAAATAACTATATTTATTCAACAGGTCAAGCAAAAAACCCTGATGGCACAAATGCTACAGGATTTGCAGTAGTAACAGAAACTGAAGTTTTCTTAAAACAACCACTACCAAAAAATTACTCTGTTCAAGCAGTCGAATTGGTAGCTTTAACTGAAGCTTGTAAATTAAATAACAAAAAGGTTGTTAACGTTTACACTGACAGTCAGTATGCCTTCTCAACTGTACATGTGTTAACACAGCATTGGAAAAACAGGTATGTTGACATCCACAGCTAAATGTATAAACTACAAATATTTTAGCATTATTAGATGTTATTCAATTGCCATCTACAATAGACTCGTATGAATGACCGGAAGGAAAACCATACTGCCAAAGAATTTGTTTAAATATGCTGCAGTATTGAGCCACGCACCATGTCATGTCTCAACAGGAGGGATGGAAGCAATAATGAACAAGGTTTTTACAGCATATGGTTTTACTAATTATTGAATTTTTTTTTTTAGAATAAATAAATGAATAAAGTTTTGTCTAGCAGGTCAAATATGTGCAAAATACATTCCACAGGGCAATCTAAGACCAAAACGAAGATAATTCCCTAAGCCAGTGTATCTTTTTCAACATATTTGTTTGGATTTCATTATTTCATTATTGTGTAGATTTCATTGAACTAAATTAATGTTAAGGGAAACGATTCTGCTCAGTGACAACAGAGGTTTTTACCAAATGGTCTGAAATATTTCCATGTGCACAAGCAGATGCACTCTCAGTAGCAAAATCACGCGTAAAATAACTCATTTCTAGATTTGAAATTCCTGAAAAGATCTTCAGTGATAATTTGACACACTTTGTAAACTATGTCATCTCACTGATGGCAAAGAACTTAAAATAGATCTTAGAAACCACTGTGATATAGAAGGTTTCGCTAACACATTGGAATTGTTTTACTATTTACATATGCATGTGCAGTGAAGAATTGCTTGCTGCTGATAAATGCAAAGAAGAACAGCTTACACATAGATGCTCACATATAGGCTGCTGAATGCAATGAAGACCTGCTTATCCAGTAAAGTTCAATGTCAATGTGTAATATTCAATTAGGATTTGCAAAACAGTGAAGTTAAACAATGAATGGGTCCATAGTCGGTATGAGAAGACTACAGGAATATTTACCTGGGTGTACGTTCAAACAGAGATGAGAAAATTGCGATAAATTATTGTTTGTTTGTTTGTTAGTATGTATATGAATGTTATGTGTATAAACTGTGTTGAGTTGTAGTTACTCAGTAGTGTCTCAGTGAAACAACCGACGGGGGAAGCCTTGCGGTGACAACAAAAGCAGTGTTTTACTGATCAGTCAAGTTGCTCCAGTGTACTCCATACAAACTGGTTGGCTACTGAAGGGATAGAAAATGGGGAATACTTGTTTTAAAGCAAACAAGGAATTAGATGGGAAAAATACATGTTTTAACGGGACCCAGACAATATTATATAGATGTCGCCACTGAAGTAAAGAACATTTACGTGGGATGGTGTGAGGGTCCTCGTTTGGCTGACGTTCGCTGATATGCTCGCCATGCTCAGAACCAAGTTGAGACGCGTAAGACAACCAAAAGGGACAAGTGTGAAAAGGAGCTGCATTTGGCAACCATGACCATGTATTACGCAGTTGGTGTAAACAGAGGACGAGGCCGAAGTCGAAGACGTGGACGTGTGGGAGAGGAGGTCGAAATGGGCCACGCCAGAGCTATGATCCGAATATTTGTTTTTACTGTGGCCAGACTGGACACTGGAAGAAGGACTGTCCACAGCTGAAAAGTGATGAAATTGGGCAAAAGACTGACTGAGGGTGGGAGGCAGGTTCTGGACGTCACGCGGCAGCGGAGCCTCCACTAATGGGTGATAGCACAAACACACTCACACATTTTTCCTGCTCTGTGTAGTGAAGCAACGCTTGCCGACTGTGATTCACGTAGTAAAGTTTTGCATGCTATTTCCGTCCTAGAGCAAAGATATTTCTCTCAGAATATAGGAACTTATGTTCATCAGTAGTGACGTCAGGGGAGTTTGATTGTCCTCCAAAGTTAAGTGGAAACCACGTTTACTGTATGTCTGCATCAGGCCAGGTTGTGAAGGAGAAAATGACAATGCCCATTGCGTGTTGTCACTGAGCTCTCCTTCAAACACTCATTTTTGTTATCAGAGTTGTGTCCCATTAACCTGATGGGCTGTGATCTCATGTGTAAATTAGGCATTATTTTAACTTCTACACCAGAGGGTGTTAAGGTTATGTTACAGCCTGACAAAGTTTTCACAGCAGTGCAGTTTGATTCATCGGCACTTACATATGCTTATGAGTGGAAACTTCCCAGCTCTCCTTTTTCACAACAACTAGTGGAAGAAGCAAAAGCGTTAGTTTCACCCCTTTCTGATTTCATGCAACCTACTGATTTGCACTGCACATCACACATTTCTTTGGGGCCTGACAATGACTATGAGAAGAAGTGAAAAAATATGTGCGCCTACTTTATTGACTCCAGAGCACTTCGATTTTTTTAATGTTTGTGGTACTCGCCCTCACATTTCCTTGGCCAAACGTACACACAGGCAGTGACAAGGTGTGGGAGAGTTTGTTGCTACATGTCAGAAAGAAATGGAGTGGACCGTTTCACCTGCTGATCCAAATTTGATGTTTTCTGAACGATTGTCAGCATACAAAAAAACATTTTTGAGTACAATGCATTGTCAAAGAACTGTGGACTTAATTCCTACCACAGAATCACATTTTGAAGCATGTTTTTTATCTGAAACAGATTTGTCTTCGATACCCATGTTGGCTGAAGTGCCCAATGATCTTTGGGCTAAGAGCAAATATGATGTGGGGTTGATAAAAGGCTGTGAACCAGTAATTGTCACCCCTAAATCAGACTTTTGTCCATGTAAAAAACAATACCCTTTTAAGCCTGAAGCAATTAAAGGGATTAAACCTGTTTTTCAATCTTTTCAGAAAACAGGCGTTATTGTTCCTTTTGAAAATTCACCTGTGCTTACTCCATTGATTCCTGTTAAAAAGATTAAAGATGCTGGCCAGCCAGATGAATGGCGTTTTGTACAGGACCTCCAAGCGGTGAATGCTGCAGTTCAGCCACATGCTCCTACTGTGCCCAACCCACACACTATTTTGTCTCAAATTACATCAGATGCACAGTTTTTCTCAGTGGTTGACTTGTCGCCAGTGCACCCTGATAGCCCATTTTGGTTTGCTTTTTAGTTTGAAGGGAGATCTTGGACTTTTACCCGGTTATGCCAGGGGTACTGTGAAAGTCCCACTATTTACAATGCTGCCCTCAAAGCTAGTCTGGATTAACTTCAATCAACCACAGGCTCTGCTCTTTTGCAGTATGTGGATGACATCCTTTTATGTAGTCCATCTAAACAACAGTGTGAAAAAGACCAAATGACTCAAATAACTTTCTTGCTTTCAAAATTTTTCCTCTAGTGACGCTGACTTAGAGAGGGATGAAGATAATCATGTTTAATTGTTCATGTTTTGATTGTTTATCATTGGACCCTTTATTACTATGATGCCTCCATTTTAAACTCATGTTGTGTGCAAATGCAGGCTGATGTTTTACAGATAAAGTTATTATTTTCCTTGTTTCTTTTGGGTTGATTAATATAATGGTATTATTAGTTAAAACTGCTTTGTACTTCATATTTATCCATGTCTAAATAGCTTTAAACAAAAACAAACGTAGTACTTTTCAGGATAGGAAACAACAACACTAAATTTTTTCAGGAATCCAAGAATAAGCTTCTTTTCACGAGTTCTACACAATTCCGGATTTTGATATAAAATTAATTCCTTCACTCAAACCAAGTTAAAACTGCTTTGTCCTTCATATTTATCCATGTCTAAATAGCTTTAAACAAAAAAGAACGTTGTACTTTGCAGGATAGGAAAGAACAACACTAAACCTTTAGGAATCCGAGAATAAGCTTATTTTCACGAGTTCTACACAATTTCAGATTTTGTTATAAAATGAATTCCTTCACTCAAACCAAGTTAAAACTGCTTTGTCCTTCATATTTTTGCATGTCTAAATAGGTTTCAGGCATAAAATTCTTCATATTACCCTGTATGTGAAAGAAGCATACTTGTGATGGAGCAATACACTCCTTTTGGGTAACCTAAACTGATGGTTGGGGAGGAAAGTTAGAAGAACAATCAACTATCAACCAAAGACAGATGACGTGATGAGCGGGCAATATAACTGTGTGTTTTTACTTCAGTGGTCAGAGCAACTCTGTATTATGTACTGTGTTGTTCTCTCTTTCAAGATATTATTATTAAAGCCTCTTATCTCCTCAGAAGAAAATAACTGACTCTGTGCGTTACTAAATTTCCACCACAATTTTGGCGTCACGAACAGGATCCCTCGACTGGTGTCTCTGGACCGGATCGCAGTGCATGGCCAGCCTGGACTGAAGTAGCTGTTCCAGCCTCATACCTCCAAGGCCTTTTCTGAGAGAGAGGACTGGCAGGTCCTTTTCCTGAATACCAGCGCTGGGATCATTTTTGAAATATGATAGTCTGAGACGATAGGACTGCTTTTTAGTTTTTATTTGAATAAAAGAGGGTTTCCCGGTTGTGTCATTAGTGAGACAGAGATTTCATGGGTAAGTGAAACTTTTGAAGCAGTCCGAAGAAGTGTGAAGTACTCCGAAGAAGTGTGAGTACAGATTAAGGTCCTCATTGGAGACGTCCTTTGAGTAAAGGAATATATTTCCCCATTCCAAGTCTGAGAATGGGAAACAGTAGGTCTCAGACTTTTGACCCTACCGTTAGAAATAAGAAAATTAGAAGAAAAGTTTTGCAAATATGAGAAGAAGAAGAAGAAGAGATGAAGCAAAAAAAAGAAAATTAAGTTTAAATAAGAAGTAAGAAAGGTATAGAATTTTGGAAAAAATAAAGTGTATTAAGAGAAAGAAAGGAAAATGTTAAACAAATGCCATGACGGAATGATGATAATAATTTAGTATTAGCTGTGCCGGATCCAGACCTGGACTCCTGCCCTCCACGACGCCTGCAACAACAACAGCCAGCCCTGCCACAAGCCTCTGGCTCTCGGGAAGAAGGGACTTCTTCCATCCTCCCTCGGGAAGAAATTCCATCATTCTCACAACATCAGTTACATAGGTCTGATGATGAGGAAAAGGAAGACGTTTGGTTCTCCAGCGTACCTGCCCAAGAACTTTTAACGCAAGTGACAAAAATCCTTTACCCACAATCTGGACTTCAGAGATCTAAACGTGAGAAAAAACAAAACCAGATTCAAACCATGCCTATGGTTAAAGTTGCAGTTCCCACTGGACCATTACTGGTTTATCGACCCTGGACTGAGACTGACATCATGGAAGCATAACAATGCTTACCAGATCCAGAGATTTCTGGACCCCATTTTGCTGACGAGTTGCGAGATTTCTGCGCACAATTCTGCCTGACTGGGGTTGAATTGCGTCGCATATTGGCAAAAAAGTTCAAACCGACCGACCTCGGCAAAATAGAGGCCAGTATGCTACAACTGGATTTGCGACCTACCAACAGTGAACGAGGACATAATGATAACGCTCAATATGAAGCAGCCATCCAAAGACTGTGTCAAGCCATCACCACTCAATTTCCAACCAAAATCAATATGTCCCACATTTACACCTGCAAACAGAAACCTGGTGAAGGGACTGATGATTTTGTACACCGCATCCTTGAGAAAGTCAGCAAGCACAGCGGTCATCAGAGACCAAGGGATTTGGGTAATGAATCAGGACCATGGGAGAGTATTGCATGCAATGGAATGTCCGACCATAGTTGGTAAAAAGCGGGTAAGAAAAGGTTAAAATACCCGACTGTACACAATCAATAGTGGGAGCGTATGTGTTCGGCTACAAGAAGGTGTGAAAGTCCGACCATGGTTTGTAAAAAGCGGGTAAGACAAGGTGCGAATGCCTGACAATGTATGATCAAAAGAGGGAGCGGAGGTGTTCGGCTGCAAGGTCTGAATTTCCAACCATAATTTGTAAATACCGTTGAAGAAAAGCCTCGAAAGCCCGACTATACACCATCAAAAGCGGGAGCAGAGGTGTTCAGCTGCACACAATCAGGTTTTTGCAAATTATGATCTGACATTCACACATGCTTTTGATGATGTATGGTTGGGCATTCGCACCTTTTTTTACCCATTTTTCAGGAATTATGGGTGGACATTCACACCTTCTTGCAGCTGAACACCTCCTCTCCCGCATATGATCATGTGCGGTTTGATATTCGAAAATTTTCTTTCATGTTTTCTAGCAATTATTGATGGACATTCAGACATTCTTGCAGCTGAACCCCTCTGCTCCCGCTTCTGATGGTGTATAGTCGGGCTTTCGAGCCTTTTCTTCCCCGGTTTTTACAAATTATGGTTGGACATTCAGACCTTCTTTTAGCCGAAAACCTCCGCTCCCTCTTTTGATCATACATTGTTGGGCATTCGCACCTTTTCTTACCCGCTATTTACAAAAAATGGTCGGCCATTCACACCTTGTAGCCGAACACATTCGCTCCCGCTATTGATTGTGTACAGTCGGGTATTTTAACCAACTACGGTCGGACATTCACACCTTCTTATGGCGGAACACCTCCGCTCCCTCTTTTGATGGTGTATGTTCGGGCATTCGAACCTTTTCTTACCCGCTTTTTACAAACTATGCTCTTACATTCAAACCTTCTTGTAGCCTAACACATCCAGTCCTGCTTTTGATGATGTATGGTTGGGCATTCGCACCTTTTTTTTTACCCATTTTTGAGGAATTATGGGTGGACATTCACACCTTCTTGCAGCTGAACACCTCCTCTCCCACTTATGATCATGTGCGGTTGGATATTCGAAAATTTTTTTTCATGTTTTCTAGCAATTATTGATGGACATTCAGACCTTCTTGCAGTTGAACACCTCCGCTCCCGCTTTTGATGGTGTATAGTTGGGCTTCTGAGCCTTTTTCTTCCCCGGTTTTTACAAATTATGGTTGGACATTTAGACCTTCTTGCAGCCGAAAACCTCCGTTCCCTCTTTTGATCATACATTGTCGGGCATTCGCACCTTTTCTTACCCGCTTTTTACCAATTATGGTCGGATATTCACACCTTCTTACAGCGGAAAACCTCCGCTCCCTTTTTTGATCATTTATGGTCTGGCAATACTACCTTTTCTTACCCGTTTTTGAGTAATTATGGCTGGACATTCACAGCTTCTTGCAGCCGAACACCTCTTCTCCCGCTTTTGATGATGAATGGTCCGGCATTCTTATCTTTTCTAACACATTTTTCAGCAATTATTGTCGGTCATTCACACCTTTCTCATCAGCTTTTTGCAAATTATGATCTGACATTCACACCTACTTGCAGCCGAACACCTCGGCTTCCGCTTTTGATGGTGTATATTTTGGCATTCGAACCTTTTCTTACCCGCTTTTTACCAACTATGGTCGGACATTCACACCTTCTTACAGCGGAACACCTCCGCTCCCTCTTTTGATGGTGTATGTTCTGGCATTCGAACCTTTTCTTACCCACTTTCTACAAACTATGCTCGGACATTCACACCTTCTTGCAGCGAAACACCTCCGCTCCCTCTTTTGATTGTGTATGTACGGGCATTCGAACCTTTTCTTACCCGCCTTTTACAAACTATGGTCGGACATTCAAACCTTCTTGTGGCCGAACACATCCACTTCTGCTTTTGATGATGTATAGTTGGGCATTCACGTCTTTTCTTACCCATTTTTCAGTAATTATTGGTGGACTTTCACACCTTCTTGTAGCCGAACAACTCCGCTTCCGCTATTGATTGTGTACAGTCGGGTTTTTTAACCTTTTCTTACCCGCTTTTTACCAACTATGGCCGGACATTCGCAGCATCTTACAGCGGAACACCTCCGCTCCCTCTTTTGATGGTGTATGTTCGGACATTCGCACCTTGTCTTACCCGCTTTTTACAAAATTTAGTCGAACATTCACACCTTTTTGCAGCCGAACACAGTTTTTTGCAGCCGAATTTGGGCATTCGAACCTTTTCATACCCACTTTTTACCAACTATGGTCGGACATTCACACCGTCTTACAGCGGAACACCTCCGCTCCCTCTTTTGATGGTGTATGTTCGGGCATTCGAACCTTTTCTTACCCGCTTTTTACAAACTATGCTCGGACATTCAAACCTTCTTGTAGCCGAACACATCCACTCCTGCTTTTGATGATGTATGGTTGGGCATTCGAACCTACTTGTTGCCCGCTTTTCATTAATTATGGGTGGACATTCACACCTTGTCGCAGCCAAACACCTCCGCTCCCTGTTTTGATCATGTATGGTTGGACATTCGCACCTTTTCTCACCAGCATTTTGCAAACTATGGTCGGCCATTCACAGCTTCCTCTCCACCATACTTGTATGGTGGGATATTCACACCCACTTGCATCCGAAGACCTCCGCCCCCACTTTTGTTGATATTTAGCCGATCATTCGCACCTTACCCGCTTTTGGCAAACTATGGCCTTCTTGCAGCCAAAAACCTCTGATCTCGCTTTTGATGATGTAAGGTTGGGCATTCAGACCTTGCTTCACCTGCTTTTCATCAAATATAGTCGGACATTCACACCTTCTTGCAGCTGAACACTTCCGCTCCACCTTTTAGTTTTCTATGGGGCATTCACACCTTTTTTTACACCGCATTTTATAAAAACACCACAGGAACACCGTATTGAGGCTTTGTTCTGACCGCTCATTCGGTGTCGCGTTTCTTTCAAGCAATTCTCCTGGTTAGCCCGCACTCGGCTCGCTCCCAGAGCCGTGTTAAAGTCTGCTTCGCATTCACTCTCTTTTCTCAGCAGATTAAAAGAAACTTCCATCCTGCACCGCTGTTTGCTTTTTCACAAGAGCAGAGGAGAGCGCACCGTTCCCAGCAGCACTGCAGTACCGGGTCGATGCTTGGAGTGAACGGAGCAAGCTCCTTTTTCAACTCCTATTGATAAAAATCCATTTAATATGTAGTCCTTGCATAGACATATCACATATTAAACTGATAAGTACAGATACTACACTTGATCTTAGCCAAAAGGCCGAGAAGCGATATCTGTCCACTGGTTCACGTCCGAGGGCCCTTCCTGGCACAATGCGCACTTGTAGCGGTGTTCGTTTTATGGCCATAGTGTCACTTTGCACCTCCGCCCACCCGCTGCACTGAGCACTCTTCAACACTTTTAAATGGTATAACTTTACACTACCGCACGCTCCAGCAAGCACCATTCAAGCAACAACTTTGCACTCCAGCTTCGAACATCGGCACAGTCACAACAAGTAAGGCGACTCTACTCAGAGAAGTCACTCTGCACAGTAACAAGATTTCTTTTGCACAGACAGAAAGGGCTTCACCCGCAAAGGTAAAGCCTGCCAAAAATAGAAACAATTCATTAGTGCTGCTCTCCACGGAAGTCTTTAGTAAAAGGCGAAAGACTTGTACATTATGAAGAGAAACCAGTGTACGATTATCCATCACTGCGGGAGCAGGGCATCAGGCTAGTTGGCATAGCCACCTTCCCCATGGTGAGCTTTGCTTGGTTGAGACGCTTGCTCCCCCCCCTTGCTCCTCGGCTGACCAAGTAGGAACAATCGGGCCCTATTCGATGGCTGCCTTGTCTTTTACTCTGTGCAAAAGACAAGGCAGCCACAAACAACACGGGAACACCGTATTGAGGCTTTGTTCTGACTGCTCATTCGGTGTCGCGTTTCTTTCAAGCAATTCTCCCGGTTAGCCCGCACTCGGCTCGCTCCCAGAGCCGTGTTAAAAGTCTGCTTCGCATTCACTCTCTTTTCTCAGCAGATTAAAAGAAAGTTTCATCTTAGGCTCCCTGAAACTTCCATCCTGCACCGCTGTTTGCTTTTTCACAAGAGCAGAGGAGAGCGCACCGTTCCCAGCGGCACTGCAGTACCGGGTCGATGCTTGGAGTGAACGGAGCAAGCTCCTTTTTCAACTCCTATTGATAAAAATCCATTTAATATGTAGTCCTCGCATAGAGGACATATCAGACATTAAACTGATAAGAACAGATACTACACTTGATCTTAGCCAAAAGGCCGAGAAGCAATAACAGTCCACTGGTTCACGTCCGAGGGCCCTTCCTGGCACAATGCGCACTTGTAGCGGTGTTCTTTTTATGGCCATAGTGTCACTTTGCACCTCCGCCCACCCGCTGCACTGAGCACTCTTCAGCCCTTTTAAATGGTATAACTTTACACTACCACACGCTCCAGCGAGCACCATTCAAGCAACAACTTTGCACTCCAGCTTCGAACATCGGCACAGTCGCAACAAGTAAGGCGACTCTACTCAGAGAAGTCACTCTGCACAGTAACAAGATTTCTTTTGCACAGACAGAAAGGGCTTCATCCGCAAAGGTAAAGCCTGCCAAAAATAGAAACAACTCATTAGTGCTGCTCAACGTTGTACTTTGCAGTAAAAGAAAGAGCAAATCTAAAGTTTCAGGAATCCGAGAATAAGCTTACTTTCATGAGTTCTTCACGATTTCGGATTTTGCTATAAAATGAATTCCTTCACTCAAACTAAATTAAAACTGCTAAACCGCTAATCTGTTACATACAAGGCAGATGTCAAATTCACCGAAATAGGATCTAAGGGTATTTGGCCAATCGAGCTGTAGCAGCTTCGGTAAAAGAGTATAAGTTGAAGAGTTTGTGAATAAAGGTGTGCGCACACATAGTGAGTTGTAGGAAAATAGGCAGGGAGCAATGCCTGCTGGGGTATATGTTCTTGTATGTTGTCTGACTGTTTGATTTGAATGTGTTGTGTAAGTGTCCAGTTGAATGTTACATGTTTGGGCTTTGACACGCTTCACTGTGGTTGTTAACTGTGTGGTGTGTCCTGAAATGTTATATGTTTGGGCTGTGTGACATGCTTAATGCTTTTCAGTAGCAACCCACTTATTCATATATAGCAACTGACAACATAAGAAGTCCGGACATACTTTGATAGTAGTTGTAGAAGTATCCTTATTGATAATAGATAAACTAATTCATAGTGATAGAACAGTAGATGAACAGGTGCCTGCACATGTCTCATGAAAATAAAATGGGTGTATGATTGCTGACGGCAGAGCAATACTGCCAAACTTATGAGTTCTTGTGGCAAACTTGATTCAGTGTCTTGACGTGTATACGCTGTTTCGCTGACTTGTCACAAGAAACAAAGTGTGTTTGATAAGATCCGACCATTTTATTACGGGAGGATCAGTATGTATGGATTCTGATGTGACTGATAAACCCATTCGTATCTTAAGCATAATCTAATACGTGAGATAACGCCCTGGCACACAATCAAAAAAAAAAAAGAGAGAGAGCGGTTTTGTGTCCCCACAGTCCATAATGTAGAAAAGAGAGAAAAAAGCCTTTCTGATTTGGTGTGTGTGCTCACAGTGCAGAGTGTAGAGAAAAGAGAGAAAAGAAAGCCGTTTTGGTGTCACGGGTGTTGTGACTTACACACACACATTTCTGAATTGAGAAAGGAAATTATTTTAGAGAAAGCACTAGAGTTTAGATCCCACATTTGTTGATAGGCATTCATTTAATTTTTCTTTTAATCAGTTTTAAAGTGAATACTAACTGAGAAATGAAAAAGGTGAAGAGTTTAGAAGCTTGGTTCAAGAGCAAAACTTGGTTTATGATCAGCTGAGTCTCTAAACAGAACAGCAAAGGGCTTCATCGAACATTTAAAAAAGATCAGATTGTTAGAATATCCAGAATTTATAGGAATGGTGGTGATTACTCTTATTTTCTAGAATGGAAATAACTGCACCATGTCTGTTTTATGAATTTAAGGGGCTAAAAAGTTTTGTTCTCGTTTTTCTATGATTAACCGAATGTATGTGGGAGTCCAAACAGACAGAAGGGTTACGGCCGAGCGCTGGACCTTCCAAAAAAGATGAGACAGGCTGGACCTGTGCCATACTAGTTAAGACCTGCCTGTGGATAACAGGTTCTTTAAACTCTCACACCCACAAACTCACACACGTTTGCACACATACACCCATACACACACACATTCTTGAACTTGCTGCAAGATTAAACATTTGCATTAACTGACTCCAGCAACTCTGAGTCTCAATGAGAGACTTTTCTCAACAATTGGGTCCTCAAACCAGATCTCAACATTTTTTCCGCTTTCCAGGGTCGGAGCTGAAACCGTGCACGGGGGAGTCCAGTACTCCTAATGAAAGACCCCCTGCTGAATTGCGGTAATTAGGGGCCAGTGTCCACTGAAAGGGGGAAAAAGGGACGAGATCGTACTTTTGAATCAATGGCCAGAAGCCATTGGCAGTGCCAGCATCAACAATAATGGTGTTATTTCACCCATTAACACTTAAGGTACCTCATGCAGTGGCTGTGATATGGTTACTTAACAAAATATCTTTACCAGACATCTCTCCTACATAACAGTTCTTCTTTCACAGCCACACCTTGTTGTCGAGAGATGTGCTACACTTAATCCATCCACACTGCTACCTACCCCACAGATGGAAAGCCTCATGATTGCATGTCAGAAATAACCATCAGTGTTTTACCCAGGCCAGACTTAACTGATATACGTTATGAAAATGCAGAAATAACTATATTTATTCAACAGGTCAAGCAAAAAACCCTGATGGCACAAATGCTACAGGATTTGCAGTAGTAACAGAAACTGAAGTTTTCTTAAAACAACCACTACCAAAAAATTACTCTTTTCAAGCAGTCGAATTGGTAGCTTTAACTGAAGCTTGTAAATTAAATAACAAAAAGGTTGTTAACGTTTACACTGACAGTCAGTATGCCTTCTCAACTGTACATGTGTTAACACAGCATTGGAAAAACAGGTATGTTGACATCCACAGCTAAATGTATAAACTACAAATATTTTAGCATTATTAGATGTTATTCAATTGCCATCTACAATAGACTCGTATGAATGACCGGAAGGAAAACCATACTGCCAAAGAATTTGTTTAAATATGCTGCAGTATTGAGCCACGCACCATGTCATGTCTCAACAGGAGGGATGGAAGCAATAATGAACAAGGTTTTTACAGCATATGGTTTTACTAATTATTGAATTTTTTTTTTTTGAATAAATAAATGAATAAAGTTTTGTCTAGCAGGTCAAATATGTGCAAAATACATTCCACAGGGCAATCTAAGACCAAAACGAAGATAATTCCCTAAGCCAGTGTATCGTTTTCAACATATTTGTTTGGATTTCATTATTTTATTATTGTGTAGATTTCATTGAACTAAATTAATGTTAAGGGAAACGATTCTGCTCAGTGACAACAGAGGTTTTTACCAAATGGTCTGAAATATTTCCATGTGCACAAGCAGATGCACTCTCAGTAGCAAAATCACGCGTAAAATAACTCATTTCTAGATTTGAAATTCCTGAAAAGATCTTCAGTGATAATTTGACACACTTTGTAAACTATGTCATCTCACTGATGGCAAAGAACTTAAAATAGATCTTAGAAACCACTGTGATATAGAAGGTTTCGCTAACACATTGGAATTGTTTTACTATTTACATATGCATGTGCAGTGGCTGCTGAATGCAATGAAGACCTGCTTATCCAGTAAAGTTCAATGTCAATGTGTAATATTCAATTAGGATTTGCAAAACAGTGAAGTTAAACAATGAATGGGTCCATAGTCGGTATGAGAAGACTACAGGAATATTTACCTGGGTGTACGTTCAAACAGAGATGAGAAAATTGCGATAAATTATTGTTTGTTTGTTTGTTAGTATGTATATGAATGTTATGTGTATAAACTGTGTTGAGTTGTAGTTACTCAGTAGTGTCTCAGTGAAACAACCGACGGGGGAAGCCTTGCGGTGACAACAAAAGCAGTGTTTTACTGATCAGTCAAGTTGCTCCAGTGTACTCCATACAAACTGGTTGGCTACTGAAGGGATAGAAAATGGGGAATACTTGTTTTAAAGCAAACAAGGAATTAGATGGGAAAAATACATGTTTTAACGGGACCCAGACAATATTAAATACTCAGACAGATGGGAGAAGAAGTGTAGTTTTGTAGGAAATCACAAAATTATTACATAAAATTAGTGAAATCAATTGAAGAATGCCTTTCTGAAGAGCTGTTTACCACAGATGAGCAGCTTTGCGACCAAGCACATTGTAGATCGCTTTACTGCCAAAATGATCTAGTTTAATGAATTGGTTTAGACATGCATAACAGCATTTTAAGAACAAAGAGAGAAACAAAAAGGGACAACGCTTCATGGTGGAAGGTGATGTATAAATAACTGTGTATATGATGAAGGAGAGACCATTTGAGCAGCACAGCCATTTCGCAGCACAGGGACAGCAGTCCAAGTTAAAGGATCTCCCACGTGGTATCACCTGTCACACTGTGTCAAGGCATCAAAAGAAGAAAAAATCACCAAACTCAAGGACAAAGAGACAAAGACTCCGGTGAACGAAGAGAGAGGACTTACAAACCAGAAATACAAAAGGATGCTCGATATCAAGATCCAGAAGAAGAGGCTAACAATGCCACGAACACTTACGATGCTGGGAATGATGCCAGCAATGAACAGAGAAGAAGATTCAGTGTCATCAATCTGCAACACGTGCCTCTAATGAGGGGGTGAATATAGAATCCTCAATGATTACAACGTCTCTGGGAACTGTGACAACAACAAGGTTTAAACCATTTTGATATATATTGTAACCTATTGGCTAAGGAATAGTGCTGAAAATGAGGTAAATCTAATCCACCACTGTCCTTGGTCTTCTGTAGGGTTTTTAAACTAATACGTGGTGGTTTGTTTTTCCACAGAAATTTGGAGATGCATGAATCTAGTGACTTAAACCAAGTAGCAAATGGTTTTATGGGGATCATTGAGAACAAATAGTTAACTTTTGGTAGTATCATCATTTTAACTGTTGTAACTCTCCCCATAAGTGATATAGGTAAGGACTTCCAACGAGAGAGATCGTCCTCTACTCTCTTTAATAATTGCACATAATTTAGCTTTGTTAGCTCTGAGAGCCTGGAGGAAATGTTTATGCCTAAATATCTAATATTTCCTGACTGTAAAGTGATCGCAGGTATATTCTGGACCCTACAGTTAATGGGCAGAACTGTGGTCTTAGACCATTTGATAGAGTAGTCAGAAAGTGCCGAGAATTTATTTATGAGTGTGATCGTGTGAGTGAGAGACGTCTCTGAGTTCTGAAGGAAAAATAATACATCATCAGCATAAAGACTTATTTTATGCTCAATATTTTGGGGTTGGATGCCTTTAATATTTCTATCTTGTCTGATAGCAGCTGCTAAAGGTTTGATGAAAATAGCAAAAAGTGAGGGAGAAAGTGAGCAACCCTGTCTTGTACCTCTCTGCAGTCTGAAGCTTGGAGAAGTTTGATCATTTGTCCTGACACTTGCATTTGGGGAGCTATATAATATCCTTATCCAGTTGATGAAGTGTGACCCAAACCCGAATTTGTTTTATGCTGCGAATAAAAATTTCCAGTTCACTCCATTAAATGCTTTTTCTGCATCTAGAGAGTCGATTGTGGTTTCCAAGTTGTTGATGGTAGAATAGTCTATGAGATTAATGATCCGGTTTGTGAACGAACTGTTGTGCCTACTGCTCTTCAGCCTGTCAAATGAAACGTAGAATTTAAAACGTGACAAATGAACGAAGACCCAAGGAGTTGAGTCGTAAACTAATCAATACTGTTTCCTGTGCGAGGACCCGTCAGTCGAGGAGTTGAGTCATGAACGAATCAATACTGTTTCCTGTCCTGCTGACTGAGCTTATGAAGCTGCCGCCTGCCATGTGGTGAGGAAGGGTACTGCATGAAAATGAACGAATCACTCACTGAGACAACTCGTTACTCCCAAGTCATATAAAAAATTTGTTCATATCGAACGAATCGCTCACGAACGACACATCACTATCTATTTGACGAGTTATGCATGAATTCAGATTTTGCAATAAAATGAATTCCTTCTCTCAAACCAAGTTCAAACTGCTTTGTCCTTCATATTTATCTACTTCTAATCTAGTTTCAACAATAAACAAACCCCACATCATATTTGCTCTTCGCCCAAAGATCATTGGGCACTTCAGCCAACATGGGTATCGAAGACAAATCTTTTTCAGATTAAAAACATGCTTCAAAATGTGATTCTGTGGTAGGAATTAATTCCACAGTTCTTTGACAATGCATTGTACTCAAAAATGTTTTTTTGTATGCTGACAATCGTTCAGAAAACATCAAATTTGGATCAGCAGGTGAAACGGTCCAATCCGTTTCTTTCTGACATGTAGCAACAAACTCTCCCACACCTTGTCAATGCCAGTGTGTAGGTTTGGCCAAGGAAATGTGAGGGCGAGTACCACAAACATTAAAAAAATCGAATTGCTCTGGAGTGAGCGACACAGCCAATAAAGTAGGCGCACATATTTTTTCACTTCTTCTCATAGTCATTGTCAGGCCGCAAAGACATGTGTGATGTGCAGTGCAAATCAGCAGGTTGCATGAAATCAGAAAGGGGTGAAACTAACGCTTTTGCTTCTTCCACTAGTTGTTGTGAAAAAGGAGAGCTGGGAAGTTTCCACTCATAAGCATATGTAAGTGCAGATGAATCAAACTGCACTGCTGTGAAAACTTTGTCAGGCTGTAACATAACGTTAACACCCTCTGGTGTAGAAGTTAAAATAATGCCTAATTTACACATGAGATCACAGCCCATCAGGTTAATGGGACACAACTCTGATAACAAAAATGAGTGTTTGAAGGAGAGCTCATCGGGAGTGACAACACGCAATGGGCATTGTCATTTTCTCCTTCACAACCTGGCCTGATGCAGACATAGAGTAAACGTGGTTTCCACTTAACTTTGGAGGACAATCAAACTCCCCTGACGTCACTACTGATGAACATAAGTTCCTATATTCTGAGAGAAATATCTTTGCTCTAGGACGGAAATAGCATGCAAAACTTTACTACGTGAATCACAGTCGGCAAGCGTTTCTTCACTACACAGAGCAGGAAAAATGTGTGAGTGTGTTTGTGCTATCACCCATTAGTGGAGGCTCCGCTGCCGCGTGACGTCCAGAACCTGCCTCCCACCCTCAGTCAGCCTTTTGCCCAATTTCATCACTTTTCAGCTGTGGACACAGCCACAGTAAAAACAAATATTCGGATCATAGCTCTGGCGTGGCCCATTTCGACCTCCTCTCCCACACGTCCACGTCTTCGACTTCGGCCTCGTCCTCTGTTTACACCAACTGCGTAATACATGGTCATGGCTGCCAAATGCAGCTCCTTTTCACACTTGTCAGCCAAACGAGGACCCTCACACCATCCCACGTAAATGTTCTTTACTTCAGTGGCGACATCTGGCATGAGGCCTTTAATTATTGCATTGCATGCAATACTCTCCCATGGTCCTGATTCATTACCCAAATCCGTTGGTCTCTGATGACCGCTGTGCTTGCTGACTTCCTCAAGGATGCGGTGTACAAAATCATCAGTCCCTTCACCGGGTTTCTGTTTGCAGGTGTAAATGTGGGACATATTGATTTTGGTTGGAAATTGAGTGGTGATGGCTTGACACAGTCTTTGGATGGCTGCTTCATATTGAGCGTTATCATTATGTCCTCGTTCACTGTTGGTAGGTCGCAAATCCAGTTGTAGCATACTGGCCTCTATTTTGTAGAGTTCGGTCAGTTTGAACTTTTTTGCCAATATGCGACGCAATTCAACCCCGGTCGGGCAGAATTGTGCGCAGAAATCTCGCAACTCGTCAGCAAAATGGGGTCCAGAAATCTCTGGATCTGGTAAGCATTGTTATGCTTCCATGATGTCAGTCTCAGTCCAGGGTAGATAAACCAGTAATGGTCCAGTGGGAACTGCAACTTTAACCATAGGCATGGTTTGAATCTGGTTTTGTTTTTTCTCACGTTTAGATCTCTGAAGTCCAGATTGTGGGTAAAGGATTTTTGTCACTTGCGTTAAAAGTTCTTGGGCAGGTACGCTGGAGAACCAAACGTCTTCCTTTTCCTCATCATCAGACCTATGTAACTGATGTTGTGAGGATGATGGAATTTCTTCCCGAGGGAGGATGGAAGAAGTCCCTTCTTCCCGAGAGCCAGAGGCTTGTGGCAGGGCTGGCTGTTGTTGTTGCAGGCGTCGTGGAGGGCAGGAGTCCAGGTCTGGATCCGGCACAGCGAGAGCGCTCAGGGTGGGGTAAAGAGGTGCAGAAGGAGAAAAAGTGTTATCAGTGGAATATGGTGGTGGTTTAAAAGAAGATTCAGTCTTAATCAGAGCTGAATTATCTTTTCGTCCACATACCAAATTATTATCATCATTCCGTCATGGCATTAACATTTTCCTTTCTTTCTCTTAATACACTTTATTTTTTCCAACATTCTATACCTTTCTTACTTCTTATTTAAACTTAATTTTCTTTTTTTTGCTTCATCTCTTTCTCATATTTGCAAAACTTTTCTTCTAATTTTCTTATTTCTAACATACTAAAAGAACCTTCAGGTGGAAAACCTCTGGACCATATTTCTTTTTCATTTCATCATGCTTAGGTCCCCCGGTAGGGTCAAAAGTCTGAGACCTACTGTTTCCCATTCTCAGACTTGGAATGGGGAAATATATTCCTTCACTCAAAGGACGTCTCCAATGAGGACCTTAATCTGTACTCACACTTCTTCGGAGTACTTCACACTTCTTCGGACTGCTTCAAAAGTTTCACTTACCCATGAAATCTCTGTCTCACTAATGACACAACCGGGAAACCCTCTTTTATTCAAATAAAAACTAAAAAGCAGTCCTATCGTCTCAGACTATCATATTTAAAAAATGATCCCAGCGCTGGTATTCAGGAAAAGGACCTGCCAGTCCTCTCTCTCAGAAAAGGCCTTGGAGGTATGAGGCTGGAACAGCTACTTCAGTCCAGGCTGGCCATGCACTGCGGTCCGGTCCAGAGACACCAGTCGAGGGATCCTGTTCGTGACGCCAAAATTGTGGACATTGAAGGGCTTGTTGAAGGTGTGAATGTCCGACCATAGTTGGTAAAAAGCGGGTAAGAAAAGATTAAAATACCCGACTCTACACAATCAATAGCGGGAGCGGAGTTGTTCGGCTAAAAGAAGGTGTGAAAGTCCGACCATGGTTTGTAAAAAGCGGGTAAGAAAAGGTTCGAATGCCAAAATATACACCATCAAAAGCGGAAGCCGAGGTAGTAGTAGGTGTGAATGTCAGATCATAATTTGCAAAAAGCTGATGAGAAAGGTGTGAATGACCGAATATAATTGCTGAAAAATGTGTTAGAAAAGTTAAGAATGCCGGACCATTCATCATCAAAAGCGGGAGAAGAGGTGTTCCGCTGTAAGATGGTGCGAATGTCCGACCATAGTTGGTAAAAAGCGGGTAAGAAAAGGTTCGAATGCCCGAATATATACCATCAAAAGCAGAAGCGGAGGTGTTCGGCTGCAAGAAGGTGTGAACGTCCGACCAAAGTTTGTAAAAAGCAGGTAAGAAAAGGTGCGAATGCCCGAACATACACCATCAAAAGAGGGAGCGGAGGTGTTCCGCTGTAAGATGGTGCGAATGTCCGACCATAGTTGGTAAAAAGCGGGTAAGAAAAGGTTCGAATGCCCGAATATATACCATCAAAAGCGGAAGCGGAGGTGTTCGGCTGCAAGAAGGTGTGAACGTCCGACCAAAGTTTGTAAAAAGCAGTTAAGAAAAGGTTCGAATATCCAATCAAACATAATCAAAAGTGGGAGCAGAGCTGTTCGACTGCAAGTAGGTGTGAATGTCCACCCATAATTCCTGAAAAATGGGTAAGAAAAGGTGCGAATGCCCAACCATACATCATCAAAAGAAGAAGTGGATGTGTTCTGCTGTAAGACGGTGTGAATGTCCGACCATAATTGGTAAAAAGCGGGTAAGAAAAGGTTAAAATACCCGACTGTACACAATCAATAGCGGGAGCGGAGTTGTTCGGCTACAAGAAGGTGTGAAAGTCCGACCATGGTTTGTAAAACGCGGGTAAGACAAGGTGCGAATGCCCGACAATGTATGATCAAAAGAGGGAGCGGAGGTGTTCGGCTGCAAGGTCTGAATTTCCAACCATAATTTGTAAACACCGTTGAAGAAAAGCCTCGAAAGCCCGACTATACACCATCAAAAGCGGGAGCAGAGGTGTTCAGCTGCAAGAAGGTCTGAATGTCCACCAATAATTACTGAAAAATGGGTAAGAAAAGTTGTGAATGCCCAACTATACATCATCAAAAGCAGAAGTGGATGTGTTCGGCCACAAGAAGGTTTGAATGTCCGACCATAGTTTGTAAAAGGCGGGTAAGAAAAGGTTCGAATGCCCGAACATACACAATCAAAAGAGGGAGCGGAGGTGTTTCGCTGCAAGAAGGTGTGAATGTCCGAGCATAGTTTGTAAAAAGTGGGTAAGAAAAGGTTCGAATGCCAGAACATACACCATCAAAAGAGGGAGCGGAGGTGTTCCGCTGTAAGAAGGTGTGAATGTCCGACCATAGTTGGTAAAAAAGCGGGTAAGAAAAGGTTAAAATACCCGACTCTACACAATCAATAGCGGGAGCGGAGTTGTTCGGCTAAAAGAAGGTGTGAAAGTCCGACCATGGTTTGTAAAAAGCGGGTAAGAAAAGGTTCGAATGCCAAAATATACACCATCAAAAGCGGAAGCCGAGGTGTTCGGCTTCAAGTAGGTGTGAATGTCAGATCATAATTTGCAAAAAGCTGATGAGAAAGGTGTGAATGACCGACAATAATTGCTGAAAAATGTGTTAGAAAAGATAAGAATGCCGGACCATTCATCATCAAAAGCGGGAGAAGAGGTGTTCGGCTGCAAGAAGCTGTGAATGTCCAGCCATAATTACTCAAAAACGGGTAAGAAAAGGTAGTATTGCCAGACCATAAATGATCAAAACAGGGAGCGGAGGTGTTCCGCTGTAAGAAGGTGTGAATGTCCAACCATAATTGGTAAAAAGCGGGTAAGAAAAGGTTAAAATACCCGACTGTACACAATCGATAGCGGGAGCGGAGTTATTTGGCTACTAAAAGGTGTGAAAGTCCGACCATGGTTTGTAAAAAGCGGGTAAGAAAAGGTGTGAATGCCGGACAATGTATGATCAAAAGAGGGAACGGAAGTTTTCGGCTGCAAGAAGGTGTGAATGTCCGACCATAATTGGTAAAAAGCGGGTAAGAAAAGGTTAAAATACCCGACTGTACACAATCAATACCAGGAGCGGAGGTGTTTGGCTACTAAAAGGTGTGAAAGTCCAACCATAATTTGTAAAAACCGGGGAAGAAAAGGCTCGAAAGCCCGACTATACACCATCAAAAGCGGGAGCAGAGGGCTTCAGCTGCAAGAAGGTCTGAATGTCCATCAATAATTGCTAGAAAACATGAAAGAAAATTTTCGAATATCAAACCGCACATGATCATAAGTGGGAGCGGAGGTGTTCAGCTGCAAGAAGGTGTGAATGTCCACCCATAATTCCTGAAGAATGGGTAAGAAAAGGTGCGAATGCCCAACCATACATCATCAAAAGAAGAAGTGGATGTGTTCTGCTACAAGAAGGTTTGAATGTCCGACCATAGTTTGTAAAAAGTGGGTAAGAAAAAGTTCGAATGCCCGAACATACACCATAAAAAGAGGGAGCGGAGGTGTTCTGCTGTAAGACGGTGTGAATGTCCGACCATAATTGGTAAAAAGCGGGTAAGAAAAGGTTAAAATACCCGACTGTACACAATCAATAGCGGGAGCGGAGTTGTTCGGCTACAAGAAGGTGTGAAAGTCCGACCATGGTTTGTAAAACGCGGGTAAGACAAGGTGCGAATGCCCGACAATGTATGATCAAAAGAGGGAGCGGAGGTGTTCGGCTGCAAGGTCTGAATTTCCAACCATAATTTGTAAACACCGTTGAAGAAAAGCCTCGAAAGCCCGACTATACACCATCAAAAGCGGGAGCAGAGGTGTTCAGCTGCAAGAAGGTCTGAATGTCCACCAATAATTACTGAAAAATGGGTAAGAAAAGTTGTGAATGCCCAACTATACATCATCAAAAGCAGAAGTGGATGTGTTCGGCCACAAGAAGGTTTGAATGTCCGACCATAGTTTGTAAAAGGCGGGTAAGAAAAGGTTCGAATGCCCGAATGTACACAATCAAAAGAGGGAGCGGAGGTGTTTCGCTGCAAGAAGGTGTGAATGTCCGAGCATAGTTTGTAAAAAGTGGGTAAGAAAAGGTTCGAATGCCAGAACATACACCATCAAAAGAGGGAGAGGAGGTGTTCCGCTGTAAGAAGGTGTGAATGTCCGACCATAGTTGGTAAAAAAGCGGGTAAGAAAAGGTTAAAATACCCGACTCTACACAATCAATAGCGGGAGCGGAGTTGTTCGGCTAAAAGAAGGTGTGAAAGTCCGACCATGGTTTGTAAAAAGCGGGTAAGAAAAGGTTCGAATGCCAAAATATACACCATCAAAAGCGGAAGCCGAGGTGTTCGGCTTCAAGTAGGTGTGAATGTCAGATCATAATTTGCAAAAAGTTGATGAGAAAGGTGTGAATGACCGACAATAATTGCTGAAAAATGTGTTAGAAAAGATAAGAATGCCGGACCATTCATCATCAAAAGCAGGAGAAGAGGTGTTCGGCTGCAAGAAGCTGTGAATGTCCAGCTATAATTACTCAAAAACGGGTAAGAAAAGGTAGTATTGCCAGACCATAAATGATCAAAACAGGGAGCGGAGGTGTTCCGCTGTAAGAAGGTGTGAATGTCCGACCATAATTGGTAAAAAGCGGGTAAGAAAAGGTTAAAATACCCGACTGTACACAATCGATAGCGGGAGCGGAGTTATTTGGCTACTAAAAGGTGTGAAAGTCCGACCATGGTTTGTAAAAAGCGGGTAAGAAAAGGTGTGAATGCCGGACAATGTATGATCAAAAGAGGGAACGGAAGTTTTCGGCTGCAAGAAGGTGTGAATGTCCGACCATAATTGGTAAAAAGCGGGTAAGAAAAGGTTAAAATACCCGACTGTACACAATCAATAGCAGGAGCGGAGGTGTTTGGCTACTAAAAGGTGTGAAAGTCCAACCATAATTTGTAAAAACCGGGGAAGAAAAGGCTCGAAAGCCCGACTATACACCATCAAAAGCGGGAGCAGAGGGGTTCAGCTGCAAGAAGGTCTGAATGTCCATCAATAATTGCTAGAAAACATGAAAGAAAATTTTCGAATATCAAACCGCACATGATCATAAGTGGGAGCGGAGGTGTTCAGCTGCAAGAAGGTGTGAATGTCCACCCATAATTCCTCAAAAATGGGTAAAAAAAGGTGCGAATGCCCAACCATACATCATCAAAAGCAGGACTGGATGTGTTCGGCTACAAGAAGGTTTGAATGTCCGAGCATAGTTTGTAAAAAGCGGGTAAGAAAAAGTTCGAATGCCCGAACATACACAATCAAAAGAGGGAGCGGAGGTGTTCGGCTACAAGAAGGTTTGAATTTCTGACCATAGTTTATAAAAAGCGGGTAAGAAAAAGTTCGAATGCCCGAACATACACCATCAAAAGAGGGAGCGGAGGTGTTCCGCCATAAGAAGGTGTGAATGTCCGACCGTAGTTGGTAAAAAGCGGGTAAGAAAAGGTTAAAATGGCCGAGTGTACACAATCAATAGCGGGAAGGGATGTGTTCGGCTACAAGGTGTGAAAGTCCGACCATGTTTTGTAAAAAGCGGTTAAGAAAAGGTGCGAATGCCCGACAATGTATGATCAAAAGAGGGAGCGGAGGTTTTCGGCTGCAAGAAGGTCTGAATGTCCAACTATAATTTGTAAAAACTGGGGAAGAAAAGGCTCGAAAGCCCGACTATACACCATCAAAAGCGGGAGCAGAGGTGTTCAGCTGCAAGAAGGTCTCAATGTCCATCAATAATTGCTAAAAAACATGAAAGAAAATCTTCGAATATCAAACCGCACATGATCATATGCGGGAGAGGCGGTGTTCAGTCTCTGGCTGCCCTCTCCGGGGTGGGAGGGACCAGGCGGATCAATTAATTATTCTGCTAGTTTATATATTTTAAACATAAACAATAAACATTTATAAAACTTCCCTTGGCAAGGCAAATCTGTTCGGCATAAAAGGTATTCAGACTACAATTCTGCTGCCATAATGCACAACATTGGATTTTGATATAAAATGAATTCCTTCACTCAAACCA
This sequence comes from Leuresthes tenuis, assembly GCF_036924035.1. Taxonomy (NCBI): domain Eukaryota; kingdom Metazoa; phylum Chordata; class Actinopteri; order Atheriniformes; family Atherinopsidae; genus Leuresthes; species Leuresthes tenuis. Next base: position 31,840,683 of record NW_027325358.1, read on the forward strand.
AGTTAAAACTGCTTTGTCCTTCATATTTATCCATGTCTAAATAGCTTTAAACAAAAAAAGAACGTTGTACTTTGCAGGATAGGAAAGAACAACACTAAACCTTTAGGAATCCGAGAATAAGCTTCTTGTCACCAGTTCTACACAATTTCGGATTTTGATATAAAATGAATTCCTTCACTCAAACCAAGTTAAAACTGCTTTGTCCTTCATATTTACCCATGTCTAAATAGCTTTAAACAAAAAAGAACGTAGTACTTTGCAGGATAGGAAAGAACAACACTAATTTTTTTCAGGAATCCGAGAATAAGCTTCTTTTCACGAGTTCTACACAATTCCGGATTTTGATATAAAATGAATTCCTTCACTCAAACCAAGTTAAAACTGCTTTGTCCTTAATATTTATCCATGTCTGAATAGGTTTCAACAAAAAAGAAAGTATTACTTTGCAGTATACCAAAGAAAACACTAAACCTTTAGTAATCCGAGAATAAGCTTCTTTTCACGAGTTCTACACAATTCCGGATTTTGATATAAAATGAATTCCTTCACTCAAACCAAGATAAAACTGCTTTGTCCTTAATATTTATCCATGTCTGAATAGGTTTCAACAAAAAAGAAAGTATTACTTTGCAATATACCAAAGAACAACACTAAACCTTTAGGAATCCGAGAATAAACTTATTTCCACGAGTTCTACACAATTTCGGATTTTGATATAAAATGAATTCCTTCACTCAAAACAAGTGAAAACTGCTTTGTCATATTTTTCAGCAAGTATGGTCGGACATTCACACCTACTCACAGCCGAACACCTCCGCTCCCGCATTTGATGGTGTATAGTCGGGCATTCTCACCATTTCTCATCAGGTTTTTGCAAATTATGATCTGACATTCACACCTGCTTTTGATGTTGTATGGTTGGGCATTCGCACCTTTTTTTTTACCCATTTTTCAGGAATTATGGGTGGACATTCACACCATCTTGCAGCTGAACACCTCCTCTCCCGCATATGATCATGTGCGGTTTGATATTCGAAAATTTTCTTTCATGTTTTCTAGCAATTATTGATGGACATTGAGACCTTCTTGCAGCTGAACACCTCTGCTCCCGCTTTTGATGGTGTATAGTCGGGCTTTCGAGCCTTTTCTTCCCCGGTTTTTACAAATTATGGTTGGAAATTCAGACCTTCTTGCAGCCGAAAACCTCCGCTCCCTCTTTTGATCATACATTGTTGGGCATTCGCACCTTTTCTTACCCGCTATTTACAAAACATGGTCGGACTTTCACACCTTCTTGTAGCCGAACACATTCGCTCCCGCTATTGATTGTGCACAGTCGGGTATTTGAACCTTTTCATACCCACTTTTTACCAACTACGGTCGGACATTAACACCTTCTTATGGCGGAACACCTCCGCTCCCTCTTTTGATGGTGTATGTTCGGGCATTCGAACCTTTTCTTACCCGCTTTTTACAAACTATGCTCGGACATTCAAACCTTCTTGTAGCCGAACACATCCACTTCTTCTTTTGATGTTGTATGGTTGGGCATTCGCACCTTTTTTTACCCATTTTTGAGGAATTATGGGTGGACATTCACACCTTCTTGCAGCTGAACACCTCCGCTCCCACTTATGATCATGTGCGGTTTGATATTCGAAAATTTTCTTTCATCTTTTCTAGCAATTATTGATGGACATTGAGACCTTCTTGCAGCTGAACACCTCTGCTCCCGCTTTTGATGGTGTATAGTCGGACTTTCGAGCCTTTTCTTCCCCGGTTTTTACAAATTATGGTTGGACATTTAGACCTTCTTTCAGCCGAAAACCTCCGTTCCCTCTTTTGATCATACATTGTCCGGCATTCGCACCTTTTCTTACCCGCTTTTTACAAACCATGGTCGGACTTTCACACCTTTTAGTAGCCAAACAACTCCGCTCCCGCTATTGATTGTGTACAGTTGGGTATTTTAACCTTTTCTTACCCGCTTTTTACCAATTATGGTCGGACATTCACACCTTCTTACAGCGGAACACCTCCGCTCCCTCTTTTGATCATTTATGGTCTGGCAATACTACCTTTTCTTACCCGTTTTTGAGTAATTATGGCTGGACATTCACAGCTTCTTGCAGCCGAACACCTCTTCTCCCGCTTTTGATGATGAATGGTCCGGCATTCTTACCTTTTCTAACACATTTTTCAGCAATTATTGTCGGTCATTCACACCTTTCTCATCAGCTTTTTGCAAATTATGATCTGACATTCACACCTACTTGTAGCCGAAAACCTCGGCTTCCGCTTTTGATGGTGTATATTTTGGCATTCGAACCTTTTCTTACCCGCTTTTTACAAACCATGGTCGGACTTTCACACCATCTTTTAGCCGAACAACTCCGCTCCCGCTATTGATTGTGTAGAGTCGGGTATTTTAACCTTTTCTTACCCGCTTTTTACCAACTATGGTCAGACATTCACACCTTCTTGCAGCGAAACACCTCCGCTCCCTCTTTTGATTGTGTATGTTCGGGCATTCGAACCTTTTCTTACCCGCCTTTTACAAACTATGGTCGGACATTCAAACCTTCTTGTGGCCGAACACATCCACTTCTGCTTTTGATGATGTATAGTTGGGCATTCACACCTTTTCTTACCCATTTTTCAGTAATTATTGGTGGACATTCAGACCTTCTTTCAGCTGAACACCTCCGCTCCCGCTTTTGATGGTGTATAGTCGGGCTTTCGAGGCTTTTCTTCAATGGTGTTTACAAATTATGGTTGGAAATTCAGACCTTGCAGCCGAACAACTCCGCTCCCTCTTTTGATCATACATTGTCGGGCATTCGCACCTTGTCTTACCCGCGTTTTACAAACCATGGTCGGACATTCACACCTTCTTTTAGCCGAACAACTCCGCTCCCGCTATTGATTGTGTACAGTCGGGTTTTTTAACCTTTTCTTACCCGCTTTTTAACAACTATGGTTGGACATTCGCAGCATCTTAAAGCGGAACACCTCTGCTCCCTCTTTTGATGGTGTATGTTCGGGCATTCGAACTTTTTCTTACCCACTTTTTACAAACTATGGTCGGACATTCAAACCTTCTTGTAGCAGAACACATCCACTTCTTCTTTTGATGATGTATGGTTGGGCATTCGCACCTTTTCTTACCCATTTTTCAGGAATTATGGGTGGACATTCACACCTACTTGCAGTCGATCAGCTCTGCTCCCTCTTTTGATGGTGTATGTTCGGGCATTCGCACCTTTTCTTACCTGCTTTTTACAAACTTTGGTCGGACGTTGACACCTTCTTGCAGCCGAACACCTCCGCTTCCGCTTTTGATGGTATATATTCGGGCATTCGAACCTTTTCTTACCCGCTTTTTACCAACTATGGTCGGAAATTCACACCGTCTTTCAGCGTAACACCTCCGCTCCCTCTTTTGATGGTGTATGTTCGGGCATTCGCACCTTTTCTTACCCGCTTTTTACAAACTATGGTCGGACATTCAAACCTTCCTGTAGCCGAAAACCTCCACTCCCTCTTTTGATCATACTTTGTCGGGCATTCGCACCTTTTCTTACCCGCTTTTTACAAACTATGCTTGGACATTCAAACCTTCTTGTAGCCAAACACATCCACTCCTGCTTTTGTTGATGTATGGTTGGGCATTCGAACCTACTTGTTGCCCGCTTTTCATTAATTATGGGTGGACATTCACACCTTGTCGCAGCCAAACACCTCCGCTCCCTGTTTTGATCATGTATGGTTGGACATTCGCACCTTTTCTCACCCGCTTTTTGCAAACTATGGTCGGCCATTCACAGCTTCCTCTCCACCATACTTGTATGGTGGGATATTCACACCCACTTGCATCCGAAGATCTCCGCCCCCACTTTTGTTGATATTTAGTCGGTCATTCACACCTTACCCGTTTTCTTGCCGCCAAACACCTCTGATCTCGCTTTTGATGATGTAAGGTTGGGCATTCAGACCTTGCTTTTACTGCTTTTCACCAACTATAGATGGACATTCACACCTTCTTGCAGCCGAACACTTCCGCTCCACCTTTTAGGTTTCTATCACACCTTTTTTTTCACCGCATTTTATACATTATGGTTGGAAATTCTCAACCACTCATCCGAAGACCTCTCCTCCCGCTTTTGTTAATATATTTGAACTTTAGTCAGACATTCACACCTACTTGCAGCCGAACACCACCTCTCTAGCTTTTGATGATGTATGGTCCGGCATTCTTACCGTTTCTAACATATTTTTCAGCAATTATGGTAGGACATTCACACCTTCTTGCAGCTGAACACCTCCTCTCCCACTTATGATCATGTGCGGATTGATTTTGGAAAATTTTCTTTCATGTTTTCTAGCAATTAATAATGGACATTTAGACCTTCTTGCAGCGGAACACCTCCGCTCCCGCTTTTGATCATACATTGTCAGGCATTCGTACCTTGTCTTACCAGCTTTTTACAAACTTTAGTCGAACATTCACACCTTTTTGCAGCCGAACACAGTTTTTTGCAGCCGAATTTGGGCATTCGAACCTTTTCATACCCACTTTTTACCAACTATGGTCGGACATTCACACCGTCTTACAGCGGAACACATCCACTCCTGCTTTTGATGATGTATGGTATGGCATTCGAACCTACTTGTTGCCCGCTTTTCATTAATTATGGGTGGACATTCACACCTTGTCGCAGCCAAACACCTCCGCTCCCTGTTTTGATCATGTATGGTTGGACATTTGCACCTTTTCTCACCCGCTTTTTGCAAACTATGGTCGGCCATTCACAGCTTCCTCTCCACCATACTTGTATGGTGGGATATTCACACCCACTTGCATCCGAAGACCTCCGCCCCCACTTTTGTTGATATTTATATTCGCACCTTACCCGCTTTTGGCAAACTATGGCCTTCTTGCAGCCAAAAACCTCTGATCTCGCTTTTGGTGATGTAAGGTTGGGCATTCAGACCTTGCTTCACCTGCTTTTCACCAAATATAGTCGGACATTCACACCTTCTTGCAGCCGAACACTTCCGCTCCACCTTTTAGTTTTCTATGGGGCATTCACACCTTTATTTTCACCGCATTTTATAAAAACACCACAGGAACACCGTATTGAGGCTTTGTTCTGACCGCTCATTCGGTGTCGCGTTTCTTTCAAGCAGTTCTCCTGGTTAGCCCGCACTCGGCTCGCTCCCAGAGCCGTGTTAAAGTCTACTTCGCATTCACTCTCTTTTCTCAGCAGACTAAAAGAAACTTCCATCCTGCACCGCTGTTTGCTTTTTCACAAGAGCAGAGGAGAGCGCACCGTTCCCAGCGGCACTGCAGTACCGGGTCGATGCTTGGAGTGAACGGAGCAAGCTCCTTTTTCAACTCCTATTGATAAAAATCCATTTAATATGTAGTCCTTGCATAGACATATCACATATTAAACTGATAAGTACAGATGGATTATGTGCAATTATTAAAGAGAGTAGAGGACGATCTCTCTCGTTGGAAGTCCTTACCTATATCACTTATGGGGAGAGTTACAACCATTAAAATGATGATACTACCAAAAGTTAACTATTTGTTCTCAATGATCCCCATAAAACCATCTGCTACTTGGTTTCAGTCACTAGATTCATGCATCTCCAAATTTCTGTGGAAAAACAAACCACCACGTATTAGTTTAAAAACCCTACAGAAGACCAAGGACAGTGGTGGATTAGATTTACCTCATTTTCAGCACTATTCCTTAGCCAATAGGTTACAATATATATCAAAATGGTTTAAACCTTGTTGTTGTCACAGTTCCCAGAGACGTTGTAATCGTTGAGGATTCTATATTCACCCCCTCATTAGAGGCACGTGTTGCAGATTGATGACACTGAATCTTCTTCTCTGTTCATTGCTGGCATCATTCCCAGCATCGTAAGTGTTCGTGGCATTGTTAGCCTTTTCTTCTGGATCTTGATATCGAGCATCCTTTTGTATTTCTGGTTTGTAAGTCCTCTCTCTTCGTTCACCGGAGTCTTCGTCTCTTTGTCCTTGAGTTTGGTGATTTTTTCTTCTTTTGATGCCTTGACACAGTGTGACAGGTGATACCACGTGGGAGATCCTTTAACTTGGACTGCTGTCCCTGTGCTGCGAAATGGCTGTGCTGCTCAAATGGTCTCTCCTTCATCATATACACAGTTATTTATACATCACCTTCCACCATGAAGCGTTGTCCCTTTTTGTTTCTCTCTTTGTTCTTAAAATGCTGTTATGCATGTCTATACCAATCCATTAAACTAGATCATTTTGGCAATAAAGCGATCTACAATGTGCTTGGTCGCAAAGCTTCTCATCTGTGGTAAACAGCTCTTCAGAAAGGCATTCTTCAATTGATTTCACTAATTTTATGTAATAATTTTGTGATTTCCTACAAAACTACACTTCTTCTCCCATCTGTCTGAGTATTTAATATTGTCTGGGTCCCGTTAAAACATGTATTTTTCCCATCTAATTTCTTGTTTGCTTTAAAACAAGTATTCCCCATTTTCTATCCCTTCAGTAGCCAACCAGTTTGTATGGAGTACACTGGAGCAACTTGACTGATCAGTAAAACACTGCTTTTGTTGTCACCGCAAGGCTTCCCCCGTCGGTTGTTTCACTGAGACACTACTGAGTAACTACAACTCAACACAGTTTATACACATAACATTCATATACATACTAACAAACAAACAAACAATAATTTATCGCAATTTTCTCATCTCTGTTTGAACGTACACCCAGGTAAATATTCCTGTAGTCTTCTCATACCGACTATGGACCCATTCATTGTTTAACTTCACTGTTTTGCAAATCCTAATTGAATATTACACATTGACATTGAACTTTACTGGATTCAGCAGCCTATATGTGAGCATCTATGTGTAAGCTGTTCTTCTTTGCATTTATCAGCAGCAAGCAATTCTTCACTGCACATGCATATGTAAATAGTAAAACAATTCCAATGTGTTAGCGAAACCTTCTATATCACAGTGGTTTCTAAGGTCTATTTTAAGTTCTTTGCCATCAGTGAGATGACATTTTCAGGAATTTCAAATCTAGAAATGAGTTATTTTACGCGTGATTTTGCTACTGAGATTGCATCTGCTTGTGCACATGGAAATATTTCAGACCATTTGGTAAAAACCTCTGTTGTCACTGAGCAGAATCGTTTCCCTTAACATTAATTTAGTTCAATGAAATCTACAAAATAATGAAATAATGAAATCCAAACAAATATGTTGAAAAAGATACACTGGCTTAGGGAATTATCTTCGTTTTGGTCTTAGATTGCCCTGTGGAATGTATTTTGCACATATTTGACCTGCTAGACAAAACTTTATTCATTTATTTATTCTAAAAAAAAAAATTCAATAATTAGTAAAACCATATGCTGTAAAAACCTTGTTCATTATTGCTTCCATCCCTCCTGTTGAGACATGACATGGTCCGTGGCTCAATACTGCAGCATATTTAAACAAATTCTTTGGCAGTATGGTTTTCCTTCCGGTCATTCATACGAGTCTATTGTAGATGGCAATTGAATAACATCTAATAATGCTAAAATATTTGTAGTTTATACATTTAGCTGTGGATGTCAACATACCTGTTTTTCCAATGCTGTGTTAACACATGTACAGTTGAGAAGGCATACTGACTGTCAGTGTAAACGTTAACAACCTTTTTGTTATTTAATTTACAAGCTTCAGTTAAAGCTACCAATTCGACTGCTTGAACAGAGTAATTTTTTGGTAGTGGTTGTTTTAAGAAAACTTCAGTTTCTGTTACTACTGCAAATCCTGTAGCATTTGTGCCATCAGGGTTTTTTTCCTTGATCTGTTGAATAAATATAGTTATTTCTGCATTTTCATAACGTATATCAGTTAAGTCTGGCCTGGGTAAAACCTGGCCTGGTTATTTCTGACAGGCAATCATGAGGCTTTCCATCTGTGGGGTAGGTAGCAGTGTGGATGGATTAAGTGTAGCACATCTCTCGACAACAAGGTGTGGCTGTGAAAGAAGAACTGTTATGTAGGAGAGATGTCTGGTAAAGATATTTTGTTAAGTAACCATATCACAGCCACTGCATGAGGTACCTTAAGTGTTAATGGGTGAAATAACACCATTATTGTTGATGCCTGCACTGCCAATGGCTTCTGGCCATTGATTCAAAAGTACGATCTCGTCCCTTTTTCCCCCTTTCAGTGGACACTGGCCCCTAATTACCGCAATTCAGCAGGGGGTCTTTCATTAGGAGTACTGGACTCCCCCGTGCACGGTTTCAGCTCCGACCCTGGACAGCGGAAAAAACGTTGAGATCTGGTTTGAGGACCCAATTGTTGAGAAAAGTCTCTCAATGAGACTCAGAGTTGCTGGAGTCAGTTAATGCAAAGGTTTAATCTTGCAGCAAGTTCAAGAATGTGTGTGTGTATGGGTGTATGTGTGCGAACGTGTGTGAGTTTGTGTGTGTGAGAGTTTAAAGAACCTGTTATCCACAGGCAGGTCTTAACTAGTATGGCACGGGTCCAGCCTGTCTCATCTCTTTTGGAAGGTCCAGCACTCGGCCGTAACCCTTCTGTCTGTTTGGACTCTCACATACATTCGGTTAATCATAGAAAAACGAGAACAAAACTTTTTAGCCCCTTAAATTCGTAAAACAGACATGGTGCAGTTATTTCCATTCTAGAAAATAAGAGTAATCACCACCATTCCTATAAATTCTGGATATTCTAACAATCTGAATCTTTTTTAAATGTTCGATGAAGCCCTTTGCTGTTCTGTTTAGAGACTCAGCTGATCATAAACCAAGTTTTGCTCTTGAACCAAGCTTCTAAACTCTTCACCTTTTTCATTTCTCAGTTAGTATTCACTTTAAAACTGATTAAAAGAAAAATTAAATGAATGCCTATCAACAAATGTGGGATCTAAACTCTAGTGCTTCCTCTAAAATAATTTCCTTTCTCAATTCAGAAATGTGTGTGTGTAAGTCACAACACCCGTGACACCAAAACGGCTTTCTTTTCTCTCTTTTCTCTACACTCTGCACTGTGAGCACACACACCAAATCAGAAAGGCTTTTTTCTCTCTTTTCTACATTATGGGGACACAAAACCGCTCTCTCTTTTTTTTTTTTTGATTGTGTGCCAGGGCGTTGTCTCACGTATTAGATTATGCTTAAGATACGAATGGGTTTATCAGTCACATCAGAATCCATACATACTGATCCTCCCGTAATAAAATGGTCGGATCTTATCAAACACACTTTGTTTCTTGTGACAAGTCAGCGAAACAGCGTATACACGTCAAGACACTGAATCAAGTTTGCCACAAGAACTCATAAGTTTGGCAGTATTGCTCTGCCGTCAGCAATCATACACCCATTTTATTTTCATGAGACATGTGCAGGCACCTGTTCATCTACTGTTCTATCACTATGAATTAGTTTATCTATTATCAATAAGGATACTTCTACAACTACTATCAAAGTATGTCCGGACTTCTTATGTTGTCAGTTGCTATATATGAATAAGTGGGTTGCTACTGAACAGCATTAAGCATGTCACACAGCCCAAACATATAACATTTCAGGACACACCACACAGTTAACAACCACAGTGAAGCGTGTCAAAGCCCAAACATGTAACATTCAACAGGACACTTACACAACACATTCAAATCAAACAGTCAGACAACATACAAGAACATATACCCCAGCCGGCATTGCTCCCTGCCTATTTTCCTACAACTCACTATGTGTGCGCACACCTTTATTCACAAACTCTTCAACTTATACTCTTTTACCGAAGCTGCTACAGCTCGATTGGCCAAATACCCTTAGATCCTATTTCGGTGAATTTGACATCTGCCTTGCATTTAACAGATTAGCGGTTTAGCAGTTTTAATTTAGTTTGAGTGAAGGAATTCATTCTATAGCAAAATCCAAAATCGTGAAGAACTCATGAAAGTAAGCTTATTCTCGGATTCCTGAAACTTTAGATTTGCTCTTTCTTTTACTGCAAAGTACAACGTTGAGCAGCACTAATGAGTTGTTTCTATTTTTGGCAGGCTTTACCTTTGAGGATGAAGCAATTTCTGTCTGTGCAAAAGAAATCTTGTTACTGTGCAGAGTGACTTCTCTGAGTAGAGTCGCCTTACTTGTTGCGACTGTGCCGATGTTCGAAGCTGGAGTGCAAAGTTGTTGCTTGAATGGTGTTCGCTGGAGCGTGCGGTAGTGTAAAGTTATACCATTTAAAAGGGTTGAAGAGTGCTCAGTACAGCGGGTGGGTGGAGGTGCAAAGTGACACTATGGCCATAAAAAGAACACCGCTACAAGTGCGCATTGTGCCAGGAAGGGCCCTCGGACGTGTTCCAGTGGACAGTTATTGCTTCTCGGCCTTTTGGCTAAGATCAAGTGTAGTATCTGTTCTTATCAGTTTAATGTCTGATATGTCCTCTATGCGAGGACTACATATTAAATGGATTTTTATCAATAGGAGTTGAAAAAGGAGCTTGCTCCGTTCACTCCAAGCATCGACCCGGTACTGCAGTGCCGCTGGGAACGGTGCGCTCTCCTCTGCTCTTGTGAAAAAGCAAACAGCGGTGCAGGATGGAAGTTTCAGGGAGCCCAAGATGAAACTTTGTTTTAATCTGCTGAGAAAAGAGAGTGAATGCGAAGTAGACTTTAACACGGCTCTGGGAGCGAGCCGAGTGCGGGCTAACCAGGAGAATTGCTTGAAAGAAACGCGACACCGAATGAGCGGTCAGAACAAAGCCTCAATACAGTGTTCCTGTGGTGTTTTTATAAAATGCCGTGAAAAAAAAGGTGTGAATGCCCCGTAGAAAACTAAAACTAAAAACTAAAAGGTTCGGCTTTATTTGGTGAAAAGCAGGTGAAGCAAGGTCTGAATGCACAACCTTACATCATCAAAAGCGAGATCAGAGGTTTGGCCATAGTTTGCCAAAAGCGGGTAAGGTGCGAATGACTGACTAAATATCAACAAAAGTGGGGGCGGAGGTCTTCGGATGCAAGTGGGTGTGAATATCCCACCATACAAGTATGGTGGAGAGGAAGCTGTGAATGGCCGACCATAGTTTGCAAAAACCGGGTGAGAAAAGGTGCGAATGTCCAACCATACATGATCAAAACAGGGAGCGGAGGTGTTTGGCTGCGACAAGGTGTGAATGTCCACTCATAATTAATGAAAAGTGGGCAACAAGTAGGTTTGAATGCCCAACCATACATCATCAAAAGCAGGAGTGGATGTGTTCGGCTACAAGAAGGTTTGAATGTCCGAGCATAGTTTGTAAAAAGCGGGTAAGAAAAGGTTCGAATGCTCGAACATACACCATCAAAAGAGGGAGCGGAGGTGTTCCGCTGTAAGACGGTGTGAATTTCCGACCAAAGTTTGTAAAAAGCAGTTAAGAAAAGGTTCAAATATCCAACCAAACATAATCAAAAGAGGGAGCAGAGCTGTTCGACTGCAAGTAGGTGTGAATGTCCACACATAATTCCTGAAAAATGGGTAAGAAAAGGTGCGAATGCCCAACCATACATCATCAAAAGAAGAAATGGATGAGTTCTGCTACAAGAAGGTTTGAATGTCCGACCATAGTTTGTAAAAAGTGGGTAAGAAAAAGTTCGAATGCCCGAACATACACCATCAAAAGAGGGAGCGAAGGTGTTCCGCTGTAAGACGGTGTGAATGTCCGACCATAATTGGTAAAAAGCGGGTAAGAAAAGGTTAAAATACCCGACTGTACACAATCAATAGTGGGAGCGGAGTTGTTCGGCTACAAGAAGGTGTGAAAGTCCGACCATGGTTTGTAAAACGCGGGTAAGAAAAGGTGCGAATGCCCGACAATGTATGATCAAAAGAGGGAGCGGAGGTGTTCGGCTGCAAGGTCTGAATTTCCAACCATAATTTGTAAACACCGTTGAAGAAAAGCCTCGAAAGCCCGACTATACACCATCAACAGCTGGAGCAGAGGTGTTCAGCTGCAAGAAGGTCTGAATGTCCACCAATAATTACTGAAAAATGGGTAAGAAAAGGTGTGAATGCCCAACTATACATCATCAAAAGCAGAAGTGGATGTGTTCAGCCACAAGAAGGTTTGAATGTCCGACCATAGTTTGTAAAAGGCGGGTAAGAAAAGGTTTGAATGCCCGAACATACACAATCAAAAGAGGGAGCGGAGGTGTTTCGCTGCAAGAAGGTGTGAATGTCCGAGCATAGTTTGTAAAAAGTGGGTAAGAAAAGGTTCGAATGCCAGAACATACACAATCAAAAGAGGGAGCGGAGGTGTTCCGCTGTAAGAAGGTGTGAATGTCCGACCATAGTTGGTAAAAAGCGGGTAAGAAAAGGTTAAAATACCCGACTCTACACAATCAATAGCGGGAGCGGAGTTGTTCGGCTAAAAGAAGGTGTGAAAGTCCGACCATGGTTTGTAAAAAGCGGGTAAGAAAAGGTTTGAATGCCAAAATATACACCATCAAAAGCGGAAGCCGAGGTGTTTGGCTGCAAGTAGGTGTGAATGTCAGATCATAATTTGCAAAAATCTGATGAGAAAGGTGTGAATGACCGACAATAATTGCTGAAAAATGTGTTAGAAAAGGTAAGAATGCCGGACCATTCATCATCAAAAGCGGGAGAAGAGGTGTTCCGCTGTAAGATGGTGCGAATGTCCGACCAAAGTTTGTAAAAAGCAGGTAAGAAAAGGGGCGAATGCCCGAACATACACCATCAAAAGAGGGAGCGGAGGTGTTCCGCTGTAAGATGATGCGAATGTCCGACCATAGTTGGTAAAAAGCGGGTAAGAAAAGGTTCGAATGCCTGAATATATACCATCAAAAGCGGAAGCGGAGGTGTTCGGCTGCAAGAAGGTGTGAACGTCCGACCAAAGTTTGTAAAAAGCAGGTAAGAAAAGGTGCGAATGCCCGAACATACACCATCAAAAGAGGGAGCAGAGCTGATCGACTGCAAGTAGGTGTGAATGTCCACCCATAATTCCTGAAAAATGGGTAAGAAAAGGTGCGAATGCCCAACCATACATCATCAAAAGAAGAAGTGGATGTGTTCTGCTACAAGAAGGTTTGAATGTCCGACCATAGTTTGTAAAAAGTGGGTAAGAAAAAGTTTGAATGCCCGAACATACACCATCAAAAGAGGGAGCGGAGGTGTTCCGCTGTAAGAAGGTGTGAATGTCCGACCATAGTTGGTAAAAAGCGGGTAAGAAAAGGTTAAAATACCCGACTCTACACAATCAATAGCGGGAGCGGAGTTGTTCGGCTAAAAGAAGGTGTGAAAGTCCGACCATGGTTTGTAAAAAGCGGGTAAGAAAAGGTTCAAATGCCAAAATATACACCATCAAAAGCGGAAGCCGAGGTGTTCGGCTGCAAGTAGGTGTGAATGTCAGATCATAATTTGCAAAAAGCTGATGAGAAAGGTGTGAATGACCGACAATAATTGCTGAAAAATGTGTTAGAAAAGGTAAGAATGCCGGACCATTCATCATCAAAAGAGGGAGAAGAGGTGTTCCGCTGTAAGATGGTGCGAATGTCCGACCATAGTTGGTAAAAAGCGGGTAAGAAAAGGTTCGAATGCCCGAATATATACCATCAAAAGCGGAAGCTGAGGTGTTCGGCTGCAAGAAGGTGTCAACGTCCGACCAAAGTTTGTAAAAAGCAGGTAAGAAAAGGTGCGAATGCCCGAACATACACCATCAAAAGAGGGAGCGGAGGTGTTCCGTTGTAAGATGATGCGAATGTCCGACCATAGTTGGTAAAAAGCGGGTAAGAAAAGGTTCGAATGCCCGAATATATACCATCAAAAGCGGAAGCGGAGGTGTTCGGCTGCAAGAAGGTGTGAACGTCCGACCAAAGTTTGTAAAAAGCAGGAAAGAAAAGGTGCGAATGCCCGAACATACACCATCAAAAGTGGGAGCAGAGCTGTTCGACTGCAAGTAGGTGTGAATGTCCACCCATAATTCCTGAAAAATGGGTAAGAAAAGGTGCGAATGCCCAACCATACATCATCAAAAGAAGAAGTGGATGTGTTCTGCTACAAGAAGGTTTGAATGTCCAACCATAGTTTGTAAAAAGTGGGTAAGAAAAAGTTTGAATGCCCGAACATACACCATCAAAAGAGGGAGGGGAGGTGTTCCGCTGTAAGACGGTGTGAATGTCCGACCATAATTGGTAAAAAGCGGGTAAGAAAAGGTTAAAATAGCCGACTATACACAATCAATAGCGGGAGCGGAGTTGTTCGGCTACAAGAAGGTGTGAAAGTCCGACCATGGTTTGTAAAACGCGGGTAAGACAAGGTGCGAATGTCTGACAATGTATGATCAAAAGAGGGAGCGGAGGTGTTCGGCTGCAAGGTCTGAATTTCCAACCATAATTTGTAAACACCGTTGAAGAAAAGCCTCGAAAGCCCGACTATACACCATCAAAAGCGGGAGCAGAGGTGTTCAGCTGCAAGAAGGTCTGAATGTCCATCAATAATTACTGAAAAATGGGTAAGAAAAGGTGTGAATGCCCAACTATACATCATCAAAAGCAGAAGTGGATGTGTTCGGCCACAAGAAGGTTTGAATGTCCGACCATAGTTTGTAAAAGGCGGGTAAGAAAAGGTTCGAATGCCCGAACATACACAATCAAAAGGGGGAGCGGAGGTGTTTCGCTGCAAGAAGGTGTGAATGTCCGAGCATAGTTTGTAAAAAGCCGGTAAGAAAAGGTTCGAATGCCCGAACATACACCATCAAAAGAGGGAGCGGAGGTGTTCCGCCATAAGAAGGTGTGAATGTCCGACCGTAGTTGGTAAAAAGCGGGTAAGAAAAGGTTAAAATGTCCGACTGTACACAATCAATAGCGGGAAGGGATGTGTTCGGCTACAAGAAGGTGTGAATGTCCGAGCATAGTTTGTAAAAAGCGGGTAAGAAAAGGTTTGAATGCCCAAACATACACCATCAAAAGAGGGAGCGGAGGTGTTCGGCTGCAAGAAGGTATGAACGTCCGACCAAAGTTTGTAAAAAGCAGGTAAGAAAAGGTGCGAATGCCCTAACATACACCATCAAAAGAGGGAGCAGAGCTGTTCGACTGCAAGTAGGTGTGAATGTCCACCCATAATTCCTGAAAAATGGGTAAGAAAAGGAGCGAATGCCCAACCATACATCATCAAAAGAAGAAGTGGATGTGTTCTGCTACAAGAAGGTTTGAATGTCCGACCATAGTTTGTAAAAAGTGGGTAAGAAAAAATTTGAATGCCCGAACATACACCATCAAAAGAGGGAGCGGAGGTGTTCCGCTGTAAGATGATGCGCATGTCCGACCATAGTTGGTAAAAAGCGGGTAAGAAAAGGTTCGAATGCCCGAATATATACCATCAAAAGCGGAAGCGGAGGTGTTCGGCTGCAAGAAGGTGTGAACGTCCGACCAAAGTTTGTAAAAAGCAGGAAAGAAAAGGTGCGAATGCCCGAACATACACCATCAAAAGTGGGAGCAGAGCTGTTCGACTGCAAGTAGGTGTGAATGTCCACCCATAATTCCTGAAAAATGGGTAAGAAAAGGTGCGAATGCCCAACCATACATCATCAAAAGAAGAAGTGGATGTGTTCTGCTACAAGAAGGTTTGAATGTCCAACCATAGTTTGTAAAAAGTGGGTAAGAAAAAGTTTGAATGCCCGAACATACACCATCAAAAGAGGGAGGGGAGGTGTTCCGCTGTAAGACGGTGTGAATGTCCGACCATAATTGGTAAAAAGCGGGTAAGAAAAGGTTAAAATAGCCGACTATACACAATCAATAGCGGGAGCGGAGTTGTTCGGCTACAAGAAGGTGTGAAAGTCCGACCATGGTTTGTAAAACGCGGGTAAGACAAGGTGCGAATGTCTGACAATGTATGATCAAAAGAGGGAGCGGAGGTGTTCGGCTGCAAGGTCTGAATTTCCAACCATAATTTGTAAACACCGTTGAAGAAAAGCCTCGAAAGCCCGACTATACACCATCAAAAGCGGGAGCAGAGGTGTTCAGCTGCAAGAAGGTCTGAATGTCCATCAATAATTACTGAAAAATGGGTAAGAAAAGGTGTGAATGCCCAACTATACATCATCAAAAGCAGAAGTGGATGTGTTCGGCCACAAGAAGGTTTGAATGTCCGACCATAGTTTGTAAAAGGCGGGTAAGAAAAGGTTCGAATGCCCGAACATACACAATCAAAAGGGGGAGCGGAGGTGTTTCGCTGCAAGAAGGTGTGAATGTCCGAGCATAGTTTGTAAAAAGCCGGTAAGAAAAGGTTCGAATGCCCGAACTTACACCATCAAAAGAGGGAGCGGAGGTGTTCCGCCATAAGAAGGTGTGAATGTCCGACCGTAGTTGGTAAAAAGCGGGTAAGAAAAGGTTAAAATGTCCGACTGTACACAATCAATAGCGGGAAGGGATGTGTTCGGCTACAAGAAGGTGTGAATGTCCGAGCATAGTTTGTAAAAAGCGGGTAAGAAAAGGTTTGAATGCCCAAACATACACCATCAAAAGAGGGAGCGGAGGTGTTCGGCTGCAAGAAGGTGTGAACGTCCGACCAAAGTTTGTAAAAAGCAGGTAAGAAAAGGTGCGAATGCCCTAACATACACCATCAAAAGAGGGAGCAGAGCTGTTCGACTGCAAGTAGGTGTGAATGTCCACCCATAATTCCTGAAAAATGGGTAAGAAAAGGAGCGAATGCCCAACCATACATCATCAAAAGAAGAAGTGGATGTGTTCTGCTACAAGAAGGTTTGAATGTCCGACCATAGTTTGTAAAAAGTGGGTAAGAAAAAATTTGAATGCCCGAACATACACCATCAAAAGAGGGAGCGGAGGTGTTCCGCTGTAAGATGGTGTGAATGTCCGACCATAATTGGTAAAAAGTGGGTAAGAAAAGGTTAAAATACCCGACTGTACACAATCAATAGCGGGAGCGAATGTGTTCGGCTACAAGAAGGTGTGAAAGTCCGACCATGTTTTGTAAATAGCGGGTAAGACAAGGTGCGAATGCCCGACAATGTATGATCAAAAGAGGGAGCGGAGGTTTTCGGCTGCAAGAAGGTCTGAATGTCCAACCATAATTTGTAAAAACCGGGGAAGAAAAGGCTCGAAAGCCCGACTATACACCATCAAAAGCGGGAGCAGAGGTGTTCAGCTGCAAGAAGGTCTGAATGTCCATCAATAATTGCTAAAAAACATGAAAGAAAATTTTCGAATATCAAACCGCACATGATCATATGCGGGAGAGAAGGTGTTCAGCTGCAAGATGGTGTGAATGTCCACCCATAATTCCTGAAAAATGGGTAAAAAAAAGGTGCGAATGCCCAACCATACAACATCAAAAGCAGGTGTGAATGTCAGATCATAATTTGTAAAAACCTGATGAGAAATGGTGAGAATGCCCGACTATACACCATCAAATGCGGGAGCGGAGGTGTTCGGCTGTGAGTAGGTGTGAATGTCCGACCATACTTGCTGAAAAATATGACAAAGCAGTTTTCACTTGGTTTGAGTGAAGGAATTAATTTTATACATAAAATCCCAAATCATGCAGAACGTATGAAAAGAAGCTTATTCTCGGATTCCTGATCCTTCAGTGTTGCTTTTTCTTCTACTGCAAAATACAATGTTGTTCTTTGTTGAAGTCGATCTAGACATTGATAAATATGAAGGACAAAGCAGTTTTAACTTGGTTTGAGTGAAGGAATTCATTTTATACATAAAATCCCAAATCATGCAGAACGTATGAAAATAAGCTTATTCTCGGATTACTGATCCTTCAGTGTTGCTCTTTCTTCTACTGCAAAATCCAGTGTTGTTCTTTGTTGAAGTCAATCTAGAAATTGATAAATATGAAGGACAAAGCAGTTTTCACTTGGTTTGAGTGAAGGATTTGCAGCTGAAAACCTCCCGCTCCCGCTTTTGATTGTGTATAGTCGGGCTTTCGAGCCTTTTCTTACCCGCTTTTTACAAACTATGGTCGGACATTCAAACCTTCTTGTAGCCGAAAACCTCCGCTCCCTCTTTTGATTATACATTGTTGGGCATTCGCACCTTATTTACAAACTATAGTCAGACATTCACACCTTGCAGCTGAGCCACCTCAGCTCCCTGTTTTGATAGTGTATGTTCGGGCATTCGAACCTATTCTTACCCCCTTTTTACAAACTATGCTCGGAGATTCACACCTACTCACAGCCGAACAACTCCGCTCCCGCATTTGATGATGTCTTGTCCGGCATTCTAGTCTCTTCTAACACATTTTTCAGCAATTATGGTTGGACATTCACACCTACTCACAGCCGAACACTTCCGCTCCCACATTTGATGGTGTATAGCCGGACATTCTCACCCTTTCTCATCAGCTTTTTGCAAATTATGATCTGACATTCACACCTACTTGCAGTCGAACAGCTCTGCTCCCGCTTTTGATTATGTTTGGTTGGATATTCGAACCTTTTCTTAACTGCTTTTTACAAACTTTGGTCGGACGTTCACACCTTCTTGCAGCCGAACACATCCACTTCCACTTTTGATGGTATATATTCGGGCATTCGAACCTTTTCTTACCCGCTTTTTACAAACCGTGGTCGGACTTTCACACCTTCTTGTAGCCAAACAACTCCGCTCCCGCTATTGATTGTGTACAGTCGGGTATTTTAACCTTTTCTTACCCGCTTTTTACCAACTATGGTCGGACATTTACACCTTCTTACAGCGGAACACCTCCGCTCCCTCTTTTGATGGTCTATGTTCGGGCATTCGAACCTTTTCTTACCCGCTTTTTACAAACTATGGTCGGACATTCAAACTTTCTTGTAGCCGAACACATCCACTCCTGCTTTTGATGATGTATGGTTGGGCATTTTCACCTTTTCTTACCTATTTTTCAGTAATTATGGGTGGACATTCACACCTTCTTGCAGCTGAACAACTCCTCTCCCGCTTATGATCATGTGCGGTTTGATATTCGAAAATTTTCTTTCATGTTTTAAAGCAATTATTGATGGACATTCAAATCTTCTTGTAGCCGAACACATCCACTCCTGCTTTTGATGATGTATGGTAACCTTTTCTTACCCGCTTTTTACAAACTATGGTTGGACATTCAAACCTTCTTGTAGCCGAAAACCTCCGCTCCCTCTTTTGATTATACATTGTTGGGCATTCGCACCTTATTTACAAACTATAGTCAGACATTCACACCTTGCAGCTGAGCCACCTCAGCTCCCTGTTTTGATAGTGTATGTTCGGGCATTCGAACCTATTCTTACCCCCTTTTTACAAACTATGCTCGGAGATTCACACCTACTCACAGCCGAACAACTCCGCTCCCGCATTTGATGATGTCTTGTCCGGCATTCTAGTCTCTTCTAACACATTTTTCAGCAATTATGGTTGGACATTCACACCTACTCACAGCCGAACACTTCCGCTCCCACATTTGATGGTGTATAGCCGGACATTCTCACCCTTTCTCATCAGCTTTTTGCAAATTATGATCTGACATTCACACCTACTTGCAGTCGAACAGCTCTGCTCCCGCTTTTGATTATGTTTGGTTGGATATTCGAACCTTTTCTTAACTGCTTTTTACAAACTTTGGTCGGACGTTCACACCTTGCAGCCGAACACATCCACTTCCACTTTTGATGGTATATATTCGGGCATTCGAACCTTTTCTTACCCGCTTTTTACAAACCGTGGTCGGACTTTCACACCTTCTTGTAGCCAAACAACTCCGCTCCCGCTATTGATTGTGTACAGTCGGGTATTTTAACCTTTTCTTACCCGCTTTTTACCAACTATGGTCGGACATTTACACCTTCTTACAGCGGAACACCTCCGCTCCCTCTTTTGATGGTCTATGTTCGGGCATTCGAACCTTTTCTTACCGGCTTTTTACAAACTACGGTCGGACATTCAAACTTTCTTGTAGCCGAACACATCCACTCCTGCTTTTGATGATGTATGGTTGGGCATTTTCACCTTTTCTTACCCATTTTTCAGTAATTATGGGTGGACATTCACACCTTCTTGCAGCTGAACAACTCCTCTCCCGCTTATGATCATGTGCGGTTTGATATTCGAAAATTTTCTTTCATGTTTTAAAGCAATTATTGATGGACATTCAAATCTTCTTGTAGCCGAACACATCCACTCCTGCTTTTGATGATGTATGGTAACCTTTTCTTACCCGCTTTTTACAAACTATGGTCGGACATTCAAACCTTCTTGTAGCCGAAAACCTCCGCTCCCTCTTTTGATTATACGTTGTTGGGCATTCGCACCTTATTTACAAACTATAGTCAGACATTCACACCTTGCAGCTGAGCCACCTCAGCTCCCTGTTTTGATAGTGTATGTTCGGGCATTCGAACCTATTCTTACCCCCTTTTTACAAACTATGCTCGGAGATTCACACCTACTCACAGCCGAACAACTCCGCTCCCGCATTTGATGATGTCTTGTCCGGCATTCTAGTCTCTTCTAACACATTTTTCAGCAATTATGGTTGGACATTCACACCTACTCACAGCCGAACACTTCCGCTCCCACATTTGATGGTGTATAGCCGGACATTCTCACCCTTTCTCATCAGCTTTTTGCAAATTATGATCTGACATTCACACCTACTTGCAGTCGAACAGCTCTGCTCCCGCTTTTGATTATGTTTGGTTGGATATTCGAACCTTTTCTTAACTGCTTTTTACAAACTTTGGTCGGACGTTCACACCTTCTTGCAGCCGAACACATCCAATTCCACTTTTGATGGTATATATTCGGGCATTCGAACCTTTTCTTACCTGCTTTTTACAAACCGTGGTCGGACTTTCACACCTTCTTGTAGCCAAACAACTCCGCTCCCGCTATTGATTGTGTACAGTCGGGTATTTTAACCTTTTCTTACCCGCTTTTTACCAACTATGGTCGGACATTTACACCTTCTTACAGCGGAACACCTCCGCTCCCTCTTTTGATGGTCTATGTTCGGGCATTCGAACCTTTTCTTACCCGCTTTTTACAAACTATGGTCGGACATTCAAACTTTCTTGTAGCCGAACACATCCACTCCTGCTTTTGATGATGTATGGTTGGGCATTTTCACCTTTTCTTACCCATTTTTCAGTAATTATGGGTGGACATTCACACCTTCTTGCAGCTGAACAACTCCTCTCCCGCTTATGATCATGTGCGGTTTGATATTCGAAAATTTTCTTTCATGTTTTAAAGCAATTATTGATGGACATTCAAATCTTCTTGTAGCCGAACACATCCACTCCTGCTTTTGATGATGTATGGTAACCTTTTCTTACCCGCTTTTTACAAACTATGGTCGGACATTCAAACCTTCTTGTAGCCGAAAACCTCCGCTCCCTCTTTTGATTATACATTGTTGGGCATTCGCACCTTATTTACAAACTATAGTCAGACATTCACACCTTGCAGCTGAGCCACCTCAGCTCCCTGTTTTGATAGTGTATGTTCGGGCATTCGAACCTATTCTTACCCCCTTTTTACAAACTATGCTCGGAGATTCACACCTACTCACAGCCGAACAACTCCGCTCCCGCATTTGATGATGTCTTGTCCGGCATTCTAGTCTCTTCTAACACATTTTTCAGCAATTATGGTTGGACATTCACACCTACTCACAGCCGAACACTTCCGCTCCCACATTTGATGGTGTATAGCCGGACATTCTCACCCTTTCTCATCAGCTTTTTGCAAATTATGATCTGACATTCACACCTACTTGCAGTCGAACAGCTCTGCTCCCGCTTTTGATTATGTTTGGTTGGATATTCGAACCTTTTCTTAACTGCTTTTTACAAACTTTGGTCGGACGTTCACACCTTCTTGCAGCCGAACACATCCACTTCCACTTTTGATGGTATATATTCGGGCATTCGAACCTTTTCTTACCCGCTTTTTACAAACCGTGGTCGGACTTTCACACCTTCTTGTAGCCAAACAACTCCGCTCCCGCTATTGATTGTGTACAGTCGGGTATTTTAACCTTTTCTTACCCGCTTTTTACCAACTATGGTCGGACATTTACACCTTCTTACAGCGGAACACCTCCGCTCCCTCTTTTGATGGTCTATGTTCGGGCATTCGAACCTTTTCTTACCCGCTTTTTACAAACTATGGTCGGACATTCAAACTTTCTTGTAGCCGAACACATCCACTCCTGCTTTTGATGATGTATGGTTGGGCATTTTCACCTTTTCTTACCCATTTTTCAGTAATTATGGGTGGACATTCACACCTTCTTGCAGCTGAACAACTCCTCTCCCGCTTATGATCATGTGCGGTTTGATATTCGAAAATTTTCTTTCATGTTTTAAAGCAATTATTGATGGACATTCAAATCTTCTTGTAGCCGAACACATCCACTCCTGCTTTTGATGATGTATGGTAACCTTTTCTTACCCGCTTTTTACAAACTATGGTTGGACATTCAAACCTTCTTGTAGCCGAAAACCTCCGCTCCCTCTTTTGATTATACATTGTTGGGCATTCGCACCTTATTTACAAACTATAGTCAGACATTCACACCTTGCAGCTGAGCCACCTCAGCTCCCTGTTTTGATAGTGTATGTTCGGGCATTCGAACCTATTCTTACCCCCTTTTTACAAACTATGCTCGGAGATTCACACCTACTCACAGCCGAACAACTCCGCTCCCGCATTTGATGATGTCTTGTCCGGCATTCTAGTCTCTTCTAACACATTTTTCAGCAATTATGGTTGGACATTCACACCTACTCACAGCCGAACACTTCCGCTCCCACATTTGATGGTGTATAGCCGGACATTCTCACCCTTTCTCATCAGCTTTTTGCAAATTATGATCTGACATTCACACCTACTTGCAGTCGAACAGCTCTGCTCCCGCTTTTGATTATGTTTGGTTGGATATTCGAACCTTTTCTTAACTGCTTTTTACAAACTTTGGTCGGACGTTCACACCTTCTTGCAGCCGAACACATCCACTTCCACTTTTGATGGTATATATTCGGGCATTCGAACCTTTTCTTACCCGCTTTTTACAAACCGTGGTCGGACTTTCACACCTTCTTGTAGCCAAACAACTCCGCTCCCGCTATTGATTGTGTACAGTCGGGTATTTTAACCTTTTCTTACCCGCTTTTTACCAACTATGGTCGGACATTTACACCTTCTTACAGCGGAACACCTCCGCTCCCTCTTTTGATGGTCTATGTTCGGGCATTCGAACCTTTTTTTACCGGCTTTTTACAAACTATGGTCGGACATTCAAACTTTCTTGTAGCCGAACACATCCACTCCTGCTTTTGATGATGTATGGTTGGGCATTTTCACCTTTTCTTACCCATTTTTCAGTAATTATGGGTGGACATTCACACCTTCTTGCAGCTGAACAACTCCTCTCCCGCTTATGATCATGTGCGGTTTGATATTCGAAAATTTTCTTTCATGTTTTAAAGCAATTATTGATGGACATTCAAATCTTCTTGTAGCCGAACACATCCACTCCTGCTTTTGATGATGTATGGTAACCTTTTCTTACCCGCTTTTTACAAACTATGGTCGGACATTCAAACCTTCTTGTAGCCAAAACCCTCCACTCCCTGTTTTGATCATGTATGGTCTGGCAATACTACCTTTTCTTACCCGTTTGTGAGTAATTAATCCCAAAATATTGAGCATAAAATAAGTCTTTATGCTGATGATGTATTACTTTTCCTTCAGAACTCACAGACGTCTCTCAGTCACACGATCACACTCATAAATAAATTCTCAGCACTTTCTGACTACTCTATCAACTGGTCTAAGACCACAGTTCTGCCCATTAACTGTAGGGTCCATAATATACCTGCGATCACTTTACAGTCAGGAAATATTAGATATTCAGGCATAAACATTTCCTCCAGGATCTCAGAGCTAACAAAGCTAAATTATGTGCAATTATTAAAGACAGTAGAGGACGATCTCTCGTTGGAAGTCCTTACCTATATCACTTATGGGGAGAGTTACATCCATTAAAATGATGATACTACCAAAAGTTAACTATTTGTTCTCAATGATCCCCATAAAACCATCTGCTACTTGGTTTAAGTCACTAGATTCATGCATCTCCAAATTTCTGTGGAAAAACAAACCACCACGTATTAGTTTAAAAACCCTACAGAAGACCAAGGACAGTGGTGGATTAGATTTACCTCATTTTCAGCACTATTCCTTAGACAATAGGTTACAATATATATCAAAATGGTTTAAACCTTGTTGTTGTCACAGTTCCCAGAGACGTTGTAATCGTTGAGGATTCTATATTCACCCCCTCATTAGAGGCACGTAATGCAGATTGATGACACTGAATCTTCTTCTCTGTTCATTGCTGGCATCATTCCCAGCATCGTAAGTGTTCGTGGCATTGTTAGCCTCTTCTTCTGGATCTTGATATCGAGAATCCTTTTGTATTTCTGGTTTGTCAGTCCTCTGTCTTCGTTCACCGGAGTCTTTGTCTTTTTGTCCTTGAGTTTGGTGATTTTTTCTTCTTTTGATGCCTTGACACAATGTGACAGGTGATACCACGTGGGAGATCCTGTAACTTGGATTGCTGTCCCTGTGCTACGAAATGGCTGTGCTGCTCAAATGGTCTCTCCTTCATCATGGTTACATGCTGCCATTCCGACATCTCGTCATTCCGACATGGGTCTCCAATTGTCGGAATGGCGACACTTAATTTTTTATCAAACGTCCCACCATTCCGACACTTTTTTCCTCCTATGGTCGGAATGGCGGTATGTTTTTTGTTTTTTTTAACATACCGCCATTCCGACAGTTCCTTTTAATAGCCTATTTTTTACCCAAAACATTTTGCACTAATGATATGCCGGCGCAAATACGCCCTAAAGTTTGGCGCACAAGCTTTACAGAGGCCACAGCCTCGCAAACAAACTTTAATAATCTATTATCAAAATCCCCTGAATTTCAAATATAAAAATACAGATATTAATGTAACTCTGGCGAGACTGAAACTGATTAAGCAGAAATACAGTGTCAGTGAGCTGTCACAGCAGCCAGCTGGAGCGGAGCTCTCCACAGAGCCCATGCGTCTTTTGCACGCTGTCATCATATGCAAAAGTAATAATTGCAATTACAGATATCACGGCTACTGCACAGGACACAGTTGCGAGCACTCTAACTTGCCTTGCCAATAGGAGAAGATAGAAATGACAGCATAGAACGTATAAAACACAACAAAATGCAGTAAAAACGTTTATTCATGTTATTCACGTGATTTATGAGTACTCACTCCAATTTTGGGAAGCGCGGATGGGTTTTGCGCATTTGGCACAAACACACAGCCGCAACGGTTGTAGCTTTATACAGCCTGTTGATATCTTAAGGACCTAACTGGTCACACCTGGGACTAAATGTCATGTAGAGATTGTTTTTACATGACATTACAGCTGAATATATAGCTTTCATCCACAAACCAACGTGGGAGAGCCCGAAGACGCATGTGCCAGACGCACATAGGCATGCGTAAAACCAATTTTGACCACTTCATACTGTTTATTTGCTTTCTTTTAGTTAACTTTCGTTTCTTTTGGATTCTTGTGCGTGTTATGGAGCCGTTTTGGTCCATGTTTGTAAGCCTTTTTTTCCTGGATTAAATTTTCGGAAGTTGAAACAAGTGGCATTGGAGTGTGTGATTGAAAACCACCGCGGACTGCATCTCCTCCTCCAGTTGCCGAGACTTTGTGTTTTTAATAACGCTTGTCTATAAACATGTGTTAAACATATAAATTGCATGAACAGAAAGAAGGGACTCACCTGTTGAGTAACACACATTTCCTTATACGGAAAGCCTTGTCGGAATGGTGGGACATTTGAACGTCAGAATAGCGGGATGTCGCAATGGTGGGATGTCGGAATGGTGGGACGTTTGCATGTCGGAATGGTGGTTTGTCGGAATGGTGGTATGTCGGAATGGTGGGATGTCGGAATAGCGGGATGTCGGAATGGCGGGATTTCGGAATGGGTGTTGCCACCCCCTTCATCATATACACAGTTATTTATACATCACCTTCCACCATGAAGCGTTGTCCCTTTTTGTTTCTCTCTTTGTTCTTAAAATGCTGTTATGCATGTCTAAACCAATCCATTAAATTAGATCATTTTGGCAGTAAAGCGATCTACAATGTGCTTGGTCGCAAAGCTGCTCATCTGTGGTAAACAGCTCTTCAGAAAGGCATTCTTCAATTGATTTCACTAATTCTATGTAATAATTTTGTGATTTCCTACAAAACTACACTTCTTCTCCCATCTGTCTGAGTATTTAATATTGTCTGGGTCCCGTTAAAACATGTATTTTTCCCATCTAATTCCTTGTTTGCTTTAAAACAAGTATTCCCCATTTTCTATCCCTTCAGTAGCCAACCAGTTTGTATGGAGTACACTGGAGCAACTTGACTGATCAGTAAAACACTGCTTTTGTTGTCACCGCAAGGCTTCCCCCGTCGGTTGTTTCACTGAGACACTACTGAGTAACTATAACTCAACACAGTTTATACACATAACATTCCTATACATACTAACAAACAAACAAACAATTATTTATCGCAATTTTCTCATCTCTGTTTGAACGTACACCCAGGTAAATATTCCTGTAGTCTTCTCATACCGACTATGGACCCATTCATTGTTTAACTTCACTGTTTTGCAAATCCTAATTGAATATTACACATTGACATTGAACTTTACTTGATAAGCAGGTCTTCATTGCATTCAGCAGCCTATATGTGAGCATCTATGTGTAAGCTGTTCTTCTTTGCATTTATCAGCAGCAAGCAATTCTTCATTGCACATGCATATGAAAATAGTAAAACAATTCCAATGCGTTAGCGAAACCTTCTATATCAGGAGTGTCCATCATGATGCTGGGAATAGAACCTCTTTCCTAGAATAGTTCAACCTTCATTACTCAACTGATCATAACTCCGCAATGAGCACATTTCAAAGTATCATTCCTCTACATGTATTCAAAAATCTATGTGTAAATGTTTAATATTTCTTATATTTGTTGATGTCATTCTGTGTGCATGTGGCCTAAACCCAATCTCTGTGTGGCAATTTTAATTTAAACAAGTTGAACTCTGCCTCTGATCATTTAAAAAAGGTGTGTACCAATATCAACCTTTCTCAGGTAATTACTGATCCTACAAAACCAAAGAGATCCTTCAAGGTTGTCCCTGATTGGCTCAATCTTAACAAATCAAAGGTAGAAAATCCGCAGTATCTGAACTTGGTGTTAGTTATCACTGCTCAATAGCCTGTATCAGAATTGCAAAAATGAAAACATTAGGTCCACGCTTGGTATCCAGATCCTGAAACATCTCCATGAGCAGGCTTTTTTTTAACTGATCTGTTGAATAGTTATATGACACTGTTAAAATCCCAGATGAAGATCTAGCACTTGACCATTTTTGTAAATCTTCTAATTCCATAGTTGATAAACACGCCCCTTTTAAAAAGTATAGAACTTAGAACAGGTCTATCCCTGGCTTTCGGCAGAACTGTCTTCTTTACTTTTTTTTCCCCTTGTCCTGTTCAGCATTATGTCAGAAGAATTGTAGTCTGAATACCTTTGATGCCAAACAGATTTGTTTTGCCAAGGGAAGTTTTATAAATGTAAAGCTCCCCTTGATGCCCATTTATTTATTTCTGTTTACAATATATGACATGAACTGAACTGAACCGGACCGGGGGACAAGGAAAGAAGAAGAGGAAAGAAGAGGAAACAGAACAAAAATAGAAACAAAAACCAGACAACCAGCTGCTACACCTGTAAAAAACAAAACAGACAACAATCCATGGCCTATGAGGGGAATCCAGCCTTAGCGCCACCAGGAGCACCTGAAAGCAGACAAGCAGAGAAAAAACAAACACACAAACAAACAAAAACCAGCACAAGAAGCGGCAATCGCATACAACACAGCTGTGGATATAGATGACCTGAGACGACATGATAATACATCAACTGCTTAGTGACCATGCTACTGGACTAATGAATGTGTGTGTGTGTGTGTGAGAACATGCAACACCCATGGCACAGGACCTACATGATAACCGTGCTTAGTTATGAGTGTATAAGCGTACAGGGCCACAATCCACAGCCCCCCCCCCCCCCCCCCCCCCCCAAGCAATCAGAAGCAGGCAGAGAGGGCCAAAAGACCCAGGCCACCAGCAGCCCCCACAGAGCACAGAACCCAGGCAGCCCACTGCAGGGGCAACCACGCATCCACCCAGAAGACTGCAGAGGAAGCCCCCGGAAAGAGCCCCCATAAGCATAGGGCAGAGGCACTCCGGGAACCAGGGGTAACAGCCCACCGACCCCGCCAGGCCCCAGCCGCCCAGACATGGGCCGTGCACTGGACCTGGGCCCCAGGAGCCCGAGCGCCCCCTAACCCCCCGGCAGAGGCCCCACCCAATACCCAGGAGGGCCAAGCGCCCCAGACAGCCACAAAGTGGGTCAGCGCCTGCCCCAGCGCCCCTGGCCAAGTGCCCTGGGAGTCAAGACGTGCCCACAGGTGGGTGAAGTCGCGAGCAGTGGGGAGAGGCAACGCTGATGCCCCATCGGGAGAAACACAGGCAGGCCAGGCGACAGCAAGTCCCAGATCCAGGCCCAATCATTACCACACACACTTTCACGTCCCATACATCCACACATCCACACATCCTACCTCCCTCGACTCTGCTGGGGTGTAGTGCAGCGGGCACACCAGGAGGCCAGCAACCCCCCAGCCACCAAAGACCCCGAACCAGCAGAACAATTAATTAATCCTCCTGGCCCCTCCTGCCCCAAGCAGACACCAGGAAGCAGGGGTGTGCGAAGAAGACCCCTCCCCTCACCCTTCTGGCTCTTCAATATTTTCTAATAGTGAGCAATTAAAATTGAGGGGCAGCCAAACTTGTAGAACTGGGAGCGCGGCACTCTGGGCAGCCTACATACCCAAAGAGCCCCGCCCACCAGATGCCACTCAGTGTAACCACCCCCCAAGACCTAATGTGTGTGTGTGAGTGTGTTTGATAAGTAGTAATGTCTAAGGTGTAATTAAAACAGGGGCAGGGAACTGCAGAGTGCAACCAAAGGGGACCACCTACGTGGCCCCATCCACTACACCCCACCGAACACACACGCCCCCAAAACCCTTCATGTGTGAGTGTGTGCTGTGTACAGGAGCCAGAAGGGAGAGGGGTATGGGGATATATACCGGGGGAGCTACTCTCCCCCAGAGAGGGCAGCCAGGGACTGGCTGCAATAGGCATCCCCGCTACCTGGGAGCCAACAATGGGTAGGAGGGCCTGATGTCCACCAGGCTCGGGGCCTGCAGCGACCATATTCCGGGAGCTACTGTACCCCCAGAAGGTACCCATCCCGCCCCACCCCACTCAATCCAACCCCACCCAGGAGGACCTCTACAAAAAACAAACAAATAACATCAAAAAACAAACAAACAAACCACCCGGTCACACCAGTCGCAGCAGCCCGGGCCTGAGACCCACCATCACCCAGCAACCCACCACCACCACTATGTGATAAAACTAATCAGAGGGGACCAGAGAGAATGAAATTCAGCCAATTGATGTTTTGAGGAGGCAGACATTGTTTCCATGCTAATATAATCTAAAAGAAAATTTCTAAACTGGTTAATACACAGATTGTTCTTCGCTTTCCAGTTCATGAGAATAGTTTTCTTTGCGATACATAACACTGTGACAACCATGTGTGCTGAGTTAATTTCCATGTTGATGTTGTCTAAGTCACCCAGTATGCACAGTGTGGGGCATGCAGGGATGCTACACTTTAGCCATGTTGATAGGTCCTCACAGACTTCAAGCCAGAACTTCTGGACAGGCGCAGAAAAACCACAAAGCGTGTGCATAATCATCAGGTGTGTTATCTGTGCAATGTGAGCAGATGTTTGAGTGTGTTAGACCCATCCTGTATAGTGTGTTCTATGAAGGATTTTGTATTGTATGAGCTGTAAATTAGGATTTCGAGTCTTTATGAAGGTGTTCAAACATATTTGTGGTTAGAAGCTATGACCAGAACTGATGGATAAATCTGCCTCCCATTTTGAGGATGGAAGAGACATTGTGTCATCTATCTTAGACAATAATTTATATATTTTTGATAGTAGTTTTGGGGTACAGATGCTTAGAAATTCTGCTACCCTAGTCGGGGGTTGTAAGTCTGGTTGGTGGAGGATATATCCATCCATCCATCCATCATCTGCCGCTTATCCGGGGGTCGGGTCGCGGGGGCAGCAGCTTGAGCAGAGAAACCCAGACGTCTCTCTCCCCGGCCACTTCCTCCAGCTCTTCCGGGGGGACCCCGAGGCGTTCCCAGGCCAGCCGAGAGACATAGTCTCTCCAACGTGTCCTGGGTCTCCCCCGGGATCTCCTCCCAGTGGGACGTGCCCGGAACACCTCCCCAGGGAGGCGCCCAGGGGGCATCCTAACCAGATGCCCGAGCCACCTCATCTGACTCCTCTCAATGCGGAGGAGCAGCGGTTCTACTCCGAGCCCCTCCCGGATGACTGAGCTTCTCACCCTATCTCTAAGGGAGAGCCCAGACACCCTGCGGAGGAAACCCATTTCGGCCGCTTGTATTCGCGATCTTGTTCTTTCGGTCACTACCCACAACTCGTGACCATAGGTGAGGATGGGAACGTAGATTGACCAGTAAGTAGAGAGCTTCGCCTTCTGGCTCAGCTCCCTCTTCACAACGACGGGTCGGTGCAGAGCCTGCAACACTGCAGGCGCCGCACCGATCCGCCCGTCAATCTCCCGCTCCATTCGTCCGTCACTCGTGAACAAGACCCCGAGATACTTGAACTCCTCCTCTTGGGGAAGGATCTCATTCCCGACCCGGAGAGAGCATTCCACCCTTTTCCGGCTGAGAACCATAGTCTCGGATTTGGAGGTGCTGATTCTCATCCCAGCCGCTTCACACTCGGCTGCGAATCACTCCAGTGAGAGCTGAAGGTCACGGCCTGACGACGCTAACAGAACCACATCATCTGCAAAAAGCAGAGACCCGATTCTGAGGTCGCCAAATGGGACACCCTCAACGCCCTGGCTCCGCCTAGAAATTCTGTCCATAAAAGTTAGGAACAGAATCGGTGACAAAGGGCAGCCCTGACGGAGTCCAACTCTCACCGGAAACGTATCCGACTTACTGCCGGCAATGCGGACCAAACTCTGGCACCGGTCATACAGAGACCGAACGGCCCCTATCAAGGGGTCCGGCACTCCATATTCCCGGAGCACCCCCCACAGGACTCCACGAGGGACACGGTCGAACGCTTTCTCCAAGTCCACAAAACACATGTAGACTGGTTGGGCGAACTCCCATGCACCCTCCAGGATCCTGCCGAGGGTATAGAGCTGGTCCACTGTTCCACGGCCAGGACGAAAGCCACACTGCATCTCCTGAATCCGAGGCTCGATTATCCGACGGATCCTCCTCTCCAATACCCCCGAATAGACCTTACCAGGGAGGCTGAGGAGTGTGATACCCCTATAGTTGGAACACACCCTCCGGTCCCCCTTTTTAAAGAGGGGGACCACCACCCCAATCTGCCAGTCCAGAGGCACTGTCCCCGATGTCAATGCGATACTGCAGAGGCGTGTCAGCCAAGACAGCCCTACAACATCCAGAGCCTTGAGAAACTCAGGACGGACCTCATCCACCCCCGGGGCCTTGCCACCGAGGAGCTTTTTAACCACCTCGGCAACCTCAGCCCCAGAAATGGGAGGCCCCGTCTCCAAGCTCTCCGACTCTGCCTCTTCCGAGCACGTGTTGGTAGGATTGAGGAGTTCCTCGAAGTACTCCCCCCACCGACTCACAACATCCCTAGTTGAGGTCAGCAAAGCCCCGTCCCCACTGTAAACAGTGTTGACTGTGAGCCGCTTCCCCCCCCCTGAGACGCCGGATGGTGGACCAGAATCTTTTCGAGGCCGTCCGGAAATCGTTCTCCATGGTCTCACCGAACTCCTCCCAGGCCCGAGTTTTTGCCTCACAACCGCCGAAGCCGTGGCCCGTCTGGCCCGTCGGTACCTATCAGCTTCTTCCAGGGTCCCACTGGCCAAAAAGGCCCGATAGGACTCCTTCTTCAGCTTGACGGCTTCCCTCACCACTGGTATCCACCAGCAGGTTCGAGGGTTGCCGCCACGACAGGCACCGACCACCTTACGGCCACAACTCCGACCAGCTGCCTCGGCAATGGAGTCACGGAACATGGCCCATTCGGACTCAATGTCCCCCACCTCAAATATGGTTGAAGCTCTGCCGGAGGTGGAAGTTAAAGCTCCTTCTGACGGGGGATTCTGACAAACGCGCCCAGCAGACCCTCACAATACGTTTGGGCCTGCCAGGTCTGATCGGCATCCTCCCCCACCAGCGGAGCCAACTCACCACCAGGTGGTGATCAGTTGACAGCTCCGCCCCTCTCTTCACCCGAGTGTCCAGGACATACGGCCGCAAGTCCGATGATACAACCACAAAGTC